>NC_088832.1:25599053-26199053 GCF_904066995.2 Poecilia reticulata | reverse complement strand
TGTAGATTATAATGACACAGGAAGTAAAAATAAAACTAAGACTACTATTGTGCACTCAGGTGCTGCCAGTATTCCCATGAGGTGCCAATATATCGTTTAACAGTTACAGATAAACAGCTGATCATTTCAGATTTGTCAAAGGGTTAAACTTTCCACGCAGACCTTTCATACTGGTGGGATTCTAGGGGGTTACAGACCTGCTCACCATGGAGGAAATAAACCAGCCTGCTCTCCTCCTTGAGTCAACATTCTTATCAAGAATGTCGAAATACTCCATCACTCAACTCAGACCAGTGTCATAGTTACGGTTTGTTTTGTGTAACGCTGCAAGAACATGATAAATAAATACAATTAGTTAGGCTTTGGAGTCACAGTGGATAAGGCTTGCTCTCATGTCCTCCTGCATTCTCACTGCAGCTGAGCGATCTCAGTGTTCAATGCTTGCAGTCCAGCATCAGGCCTCAGAGCTGGATTTCCTCAGGCAACATGCAGCAGCTGAGCTGCATTAGAAAGAAGAGCTTTGGCCCCAGCGACTAGCGAGCTGAATAAAGAGTCAGACCTTCAGAAGGTCCAAGTCACAGCACCGACATCACTGCATGGGGCAAGACGGGCACTCGAAGCAGCAGCACATAGAAGAACCCATGGCTTTGGGGGGAATCAGGTCCAAGTCTTCATCATCAGGAATCTCATCCAGGTGGTAGCCATCCTGAAGCAGCTGCTTGCTTAAATCAGGATGGACCTGGAGAGGAAAAAGAAAATACACACTCCACTAGAACCTCACAGAACAGCTGAGCTAAAGCTGATACATGTTAGTGAGTTTACATTTGAAGTCAGTTTTATTCCATGTAGAGAACTGATGAGGGAAGTATTTGGGGTTTTTTTAGACAATTTCCTGAAGTTTCCTGCCTGATTAGATCATCGGGATAAAAGACCTTGAACACTTTTTATCCAAATTTTTAACAAATAATTGATAGCTCTCAAGTTAAAATTTTAAGGACTAAAACATACAGGATAAATATAGCCATGCTGTAGGTCTATTGACAAAGACATAAAGGAATTACAAGTTTAACTGGTTTATCGAGAACATACTTGCCCTTACCTTTTGTCTGATTCTTCAACTAAAAAAAAGTGTATAACGAGACATTTATAGACATTTGCTATAAATCAAGACATTTCAGTGTTTCCCAGGCCAATCACCAAACAGAACTAACTAAGGGAAAAGTGGCAGATTCTGATATTTAGATGATTGATTGGGGGCTTCTCTGGAACAAATTTTTGAGAAGATTGTCAGTTTATCATGAGAATATAACAACATTTAATTTGCATAAAGCTGCCAATCTTCCTGGCTGTGGATGTTTCAGCCAGTTTACCTTGAAGTGAGATTTTACAAGGCTCAGAATAATCCCAAAAGATCAAAAAACTCAATTTAAAAAGACCTTCAGTTAGCTTCAGTTAGTATGTTCAATAAAAAAAAAAGTTCATGAGAGCCCAAACAGACGATAGGATGATAGACAAGTTTGGCTTGTTTTAAGGAGTTCCAGGAAAAAGACTTCTAGTTCCTAAAGAGAGTCTATAAAAGCTAAGCTGAGAAAAGAAGAATATACATCCAGGTGGACAGGTCTGCTCAGATCTGAAATGTGTACCATGTGGTCCTACACCACCTAAGGGTACATTAAGATATTCTACAATTAAAAACAAAGCCATTTGACAGCGAGACTGTTTGTTTTCATGCACGACAGTGATCTCACCCAAATGAATACTTATAGAAGAATGAGAGCAGCTATCCAAAAAAATACTGTGGTGGGGAGCCTGTATAAAAAACATCAAAATGCACAAGCTCAAGAGTAACATAGGAAATAAGGCCAGGCAATTTCTCTGTACAGCATATGTCACATATCACCTGAAACGAGGGTGTGAGAAGAAAAGGGAAAACAACTATGCACATAAATTACTGTGACATGAACTCAATGACTACCGAGTAAAAAAAATTTTAAATTGTCATCTGTGACGTGGCCAATGTGGTTATTAGTTGAAATAACTCAATAAAGTAATTTTCTATTAGTGCTATAAGAAAAACTGTTTCATTTATCTCGCCTCCTATTTGCTTTAAAATCTATATATCCGTTACAGATGCCCTGCAAAAACAAATTGCACAATAGTTTGTGAATAATTATTCTGAAGGCAAGGCTTTCAATAAACCATTTTCTTAATAGTGTGAAAAGGTGCACACACAGGATAAAAAATGCACTAATTGAGTTAATGAAGGACGTCGGTGAAAAGAAAAGAAAACAATCTTCCTGCAACCACAGGCCGACAGTCCCGCAGCCAGTTTGACAACATGTCAAAGAAGAATCAGACAAATCTGAAAAATGTCCAGTGAGACAAACTCACCTCGGCTGAAGAGTATCCTGAGGAATACTGCTCAAAATCGATCTCCTCATCACTGTAAACATCAGGAAGAGATACTGTGAATGTCGTAAATGTAGCTGTTAAACTAAATCGGCAGTGCAGTGAAAACTTTACAGCATTATCAAGTTGTAAATACGTTTTTAAAGATCATTTTGACCTCAAAGGCGGCATCATCTGATTGATTTATGCCTTTCTGTGTGCCCCACCTGTCTGAGTCTAGCGCCACCAACATTTCCTCAGCGTTCTGGCTTAAAGCAGCGTAGCCCTTGTTAAACTTCACCGTCCTGAAAAAGAAAGTAGAAAAAAATATCTCTTTAAACATCCCTGTTTCGTGTGACATGATTAAAAGAAAAGCTGTTGTTCTCTTTCCTCACCTCTTGACTCCCTGTCTGGGCTGTTGTGCCACTGGAAGACCAGCAGAGAGGGCTTTCTTCTTTAGCGCTTTCCTCACCATCTCCCTGTGTTTCTCTTTGAACGATCAAAAAGAATAAATGTCATCCTTAGATTGAAACCAACAGCCAGATTATAGATTAAATCATACTGAGATTCATCAGTGCTACTGTGCACATATTCTAATGTATAATCCTTGACTGTTTAAAGCCGGTCGGTACTGTTTGCACATGATATCTGCGTTCTATGACCTCGGATAAAATAAACCCTAAACATTCTACAGGGACTTAACCTCAATGAAATACTTAAAGACAACTGACACTTGGGGTTTATAGATGTAATTTAACCTTGTTCTCATTTCTCTCCTTGCTTTATTAGTGAAAATGCTCACGTAGTTTGAGGTGGATGGCTGGAGCTCTGGACATAATGTAAGGTCCTCTCTTTTCCACCGGCCGGATGCCTCCATCTGGAATCTTAGGTCTTGTGCTGTTACTTGGTCCCTGAAATTTCACAAATTCAAACAAAGAAGGTTCATAACCCTTAAACAGTTACACATTTTTGTCAGACCACAACCACAAACCTTAACTTAGGTACTCAAGTTTGTTTTTGTTTATTTTACACAATATGAAAGGTGTGCATACATTTGCATATAGCCTCTTTATTAAGACACCCCTTAGTAAATTACACTGCTACTAACTCCAAAATAAGGAAACTGAACCAAACTGAAACCTCACCAAGACTTGGAAATCCATGTAAACTGACGGCCCAGAACCAACAAAAGTACTGTGTCTGATCTCAGCCATTTTGTCTGCTCTTCACTGGCCTCTGAACGTCACCGAATTCATTTCAAAATCCTGTTGTTTTCTTATAAATGCCTAAATGAAGTTCCTTGTCTGCACCTCTCTGATTTACTGCAGAATGATCTTCCTTCTTTTTCAATAACGTTTGGCACCGTACAAGCTGACATGGTCTTTTTTATTGTGTCTGTTCTATTTTATAAGTTTTTAAATCATTATTTAATAGCTTGACTTTTATCCCTTTTTCTTAAGTTATTTTTGTAGTTGATAAACTTGCCAATTTAAATGTACTTTATAAATGAATTGGATTTTGTATAATCAGAACATGTCATCCACACTGGGGAACAAAGTGGAGGCAGTATCATGCTGTGGGGAAGATCTTCAGCAGAGACAGAGCTTATAGTTGACATGAAAATGCATGAAGCTTAATACATGCAAGAAAACGTGAGGCTGCAGAAGTCTTGAGTCTGGGGCAGAAGTTCAACTTTCAGTCGGACAACCCTAAACATACAGCCGGCGCTTCAGTAGAATGGATTGGATCAAAGTATATTTATGTGTAAGAATCATAGTCCAGTCATTTATCTAACACAGACACTCTGGCTAGACTTGAAAATGGATTTTCAGACTTTCCATTGAATCTGATTAAGCTTGAGATATGCTGCAGAACAACATTTCCAACCTCCAAACGTGTAAAGATGTTAGGAACAAATCTAAAGAGTTGCAATAGCTAAACACAAAAGCACACCACACTGTCAAACTTTTATTTACCATATGTTAACTTAAGAATCCATTTCCCCTCTTTAAATACATTGACGTTTGTGGATGCAACGTGACAAAATATGTTAAGGTTGGAACTTTTGAGTGCATACATGAACTTATGAATATTAAGAGTGTTTATTGAAGCACACATTTGATGAGCAACCTATACAAAGATTTTTTTGGGGGGTTGCAAGTAAACAGCACTGTGATCACAACAAATACACTTGTATTTGTTGTTGTTGTTGTTGTTGTATTTGTGTTAGTTTAGCTTTCATTATAAACCCTAACTGTTCGAACAGAAAGCGGTTGAGAAAGACGTTTTTTTATGTCAATCACCAGGCTGGTGTTACTGTCATATATATAAACTCAGAAGCTTTTATTTGAAGCTTATCTAATGTAAACAACTGTCAAAGATGACATGCTAGGCTAGCTAGCTAACCTCCCAGTTTCTGATTTCATCCAAGCTGTCGTTGGACTAGCTTTAGCTCACATTACCGACAAAACTTGTTGTTCCTGCTGCGCCTCCAGGAGTGTGTCCTTTTCAGGCTCCTCTATTATGTCGTTCATCATCTTCGGTTTAGTTGTCACAATTTATTCCACAACATAGCTATGACACTAGTCCCACAGGAAAGGGACCTGGTGATTACTTTTAGGCACTTCTGTTAGCCCGCTAGACTGTTGCTATCGGTGTTAGCCAAGGTCTCTACTTCCGGGGGAAAATAGATGACCCCAGAGTTTAAAAGATTGACCATAAATAATGCTAATACATAAAAAAAAGATAAAGGACAATTAATTTTAAAACACTTGTAACAATAAATAAACTATTAAATTACTAATACACTGATTCTTCTTTTGCTATATGTAAAACTACCCTGCTTTTCAGCAGTTTGTCGCCATCTACTGGCTAAGAGAGTGTATAAGGGTGGATAGCGGAAGGTAAAAATATAGTGGAAACACATGCACGGGATTTTAGTACACTTAGTGTAAGTGTTTCATAGAGCTCCTGCACTTACACATACAGATCATTGTATATTTAAGATATCCATAACATTTACATACAAAATGTAAATGTTATGTCAGGTATCCTGTCATCTGAATTACTGAATCAATATAGCATAGTAAGTGGGTGTGTATGAAGACCTGGTTGCTTTATAGCCGTTCAGATTGCTGTATCTTTGGGGCAACATGAGGAAACCAGCCTCAGCATACAATAAGCTCTTCCATCCATCCATCCATTTTCTTGCACCCTTGTCCCTTGGTAGGGTCGGGAGGGTTGCTGGTGCCCATCTCCAGCTAACGTTTCGGGCGAGGGGTGGGGTCACCCTGGACAGGTCGCCAGTCTGTCGCAGGGCAACACAGAGACACACAGGACACACAACCATGCACACACACACACACACTCACACCTAGGGACAATTTAGACAAACCAATTAACCTAACAGTCATGTTTTTGGACTGTGGGAGGAAGCCGGAGTACCCAGAGAAAACCCACGCATGCACAGGGAGAACATGCAAACTCCATGCAGAAGGACCGGGGCATGGAATCGAACCCAGAACCTTCTTGCTGCAAGGCAACAGCTCTACCAACTGCGCCACTGTGCAGCCCACAATAAGCTCTTTAAAAAAAACAAAAACTAGTAAATGGATATGCCATCTTTGAACTTCAGAAAACACAATGACCCAACACCTGATGATGACATGGCTGCCAAAATCATCCCAGATTCTGGAAACCTCAAACTGAACCTCATATATTATGGATTCTGTGCCTCTCCAATTTTCTAAAGACTCTAGGACTTTGATTTCCAAATAAAATGCAAAATGTACTTCAATATGACAAGGGAACGTTGGATCACTGAGAAACAATCTGTAGGCTACAGTTGTCCCTTCTACTTCTTTCTTTCCACTAAGTTCCTATCGATATTTTAAATGCAGAACTCTGAATAGCAAGCTTCTTTACCAGTAGTTTTTTTCTGGCATAAAATCCTTGTAAATTTTGACGAAATTGTCAAATTATCATTCTTTCCTTTAATTTTGTAGCACAAGAACAGTAAAAAACCCTTTCAGGTCATATGCAACAATTTTCCTAAAAACTTGATGCTCACTTTTCATTATCTGTAATCCATAATAGGCATGAGGAATTATCCACAGATAAGCAACACTACATATATTTATTAAGCACATTATCACACACTGTGCTGTGTGTATTACACAGTGTGTGCAATAAATCTATGAGTTTCACTTTAAAACAAATTTCTTTTTGTGATATTCTTATTTATAACTCAGCACTTCTCTGGCTTTCCTCTAATGTTTTTTATCATCAGTACATATTATATTTGTAGTTATCTTTCAAATACATAACACGTTTGGTATTGTTTTTTTTATTATATCCATTAATTTGTACAACAGCACAGAATGTATTGAATCAACAATATAGATATTTCCAACGGGGGTCAGTCGGGAGAATGATCACTTAAAAAGGCCTGAAAAAAAAGAGAAGAGATACATGTTTTTACCCACGGGTATTTTAATGTACAGCATTGCAGTTCTACACTTTGAGACAGTCAACAAACACAACATGGGTGTGAGCCAGTGCATAGTGTAAACACCCTCTCACCTCGACAGTCTACAGCTTGTCAATTCCAAGCTCCTCTGGTGTTGAGATGCCAAGTTCTGTGAGGGTTGGCTTCAGCTCTTGGATCACATAGGGATAGATTTCTTTGTGGGGACCTGCTTTGTCCTGCAAACAGGAGAATATGCTGGAATTTGTTGCAAATTAGACACGTAAATTTCAGTACACTAAATTCTAGAACATTGGCATTTCCGTGACTCTGAGCTTCAGTTTGAAAGTGCTATATGAAAAGTTCAGAAAAGAAACTGAACTCTTGCCTTAGCCAATGGAGGGAGTGAGACTCACCTTGACGGCTTCAAGGATGCGGATGGCGCTGGCGAGATCGTTTAGCCTACGACAGGCTCTTAATGCTGAATCCAGGATCTTGGGTTCTGGGACCAGGTCATATCCAATTAAAGTGTTCATGCCTGTATTTGGTAAAATCCTTGTTATTTACCAGCCAGTAAGTATTTCAGAAGTGACAGTCTCACTTGGTGTCATTAACAAAGTTTCCTCCACAGTTAGGATAATATAAAACTGTTTGTTTCCTGTTAGAAGAATTACTATATGTATTTCAACCTCAACAAAGACAAACAAGTGCAGGCATTCTAGGTCTGCTTCTCCCAGTGTTCAATGGATTAGCAAGTATGTTAAAAGCTAGAACAATAACAGCTTACCACTAACTTAAAGAAAGTTTTTTTCCAAAGGTATTAAACTCTTAAGTTACTTTAGCTGAATTTGCCTAAAGCTTCCTCAGAAATTCAGTCTTCTTGTGGATCTGGTGAAGACTTTTAAAAGCTACACAAACCAAAACATTATCAGCAAAAACACCAGGAAACTCTCTTAATGACAACAGCAACCAGTGCAGTCACCTTTCCTCAGCTCCCAAGCATCAAGGTCAGGTTTGCTGAAGTAGGTGACCCAACGAGAATCAAACTCCTCTTCCGTCTCCACTTTCCCATGGGAATAACATCTGGATGCCAGGGGAGCTGGGAAAACAAAGTGCAGAATTATTATTAAGCAAAACCTGTTTCTTAATTAAAAAAACAAAAACGATGACAAAATCGCACCTAAAAAACAACATCTGATTTATTTTATTTAAATAAGTCAGGCATTTAACAAAAAACTCAACTTAAAAATATAGAACAACTAAATGAAGCTCTAAGTGCTTGTTGTGCTGAACATTTTGCCTTCTGCTCTTGATAGAGTAAGACAAGAATAAGAAGCTGTTGTTGGATGGTTGACTACCATTATTACACAACCAGCCAGTAATATGGTGCTTAAGTTGCATTACTTTAATCCGTACAACTGGAGAAAAACCCAGTCACCTTGACAGTTTCTCAGCCTTGTATAAGAAAAAAACTTGAAATTAGAGGAATAAATTTTCAGCAATTGTGAAATGTTACCTTTTCCTCCCTTTTCAATTGTCCAACCTAGGTTAGACAATTCTTCAACAATTACCTATTGTGGAAATTATCAAAGTTGGAGGGACAGTCTCAAATCAGTAACTTTCCCCATGATCGCATACACAACAAAATAATATTTCTTAGTTAAAATTTGTTTTGAACTACTTTTCTGGGGAAATACATTTTCAGTCTTTATAATTGTAAAAATGCTTAAATATGTCATTCTGCATTTAATCATCAGACATATTAAGGGTTTTCAAGTTACCACAGCAGGTAACTTTTCAAAATCCCAAATATTTTTACACGCCGACACCAGTAACAGACCCATATCTAATTCTTTGAATAATGGTCATTTGTAATGAATGAAAAGCTACAGCTACTTGCTCCAAATGACACATGCAACACTTCTTGATCCCACTGCACAAATGGTATTTATTGTCAAGACCACAAACTAAATCTGCGTCTGATTTTAATCAACAACTGAACACTTTTGATGAACTATGATTCCAAATGAGCATTAAAAGTTCTCAAAGAAAATACAATCAAACCAGCAGTAGTTCTCCACCTGCTGTTGTGTGCTTAATATTGTCCCCTATTAGTTTTACTCAGGGGTGAAACTTCTCAGGTCAGGACGAGGAACAGAAGGTTGCTTCCATTTTCCTTAAATCTCAACTTCTTCTAACATAATTCTGCACTTTCTTCAAGGTATTTTACACTTTGATTCATGACTATTTTATAACGCCATTCATCCACATAGACTCTTTTCTGTTTCCTTTTAGTGACTAAAAAGCTTTTCACCTGAGCTGGAGAACTTTACACGGGTTTAAAGAGAACAAACAGACCAGAAAAACGTATTTTGATTTCTGGTCAAGGGAAGCTAGATGAATTAAGCCGCGGGGCAAATAAAACTACAGAATGAGTATTGGTCATAGCTGTGTTAAACTGCGGCTACTGACACTTCTGAACTGACTAAACGGGGTCATCACAAGGTCGAGAGGCTTGTCCTTTAAATTTCATTCCAAGAACCCAATTAAAATATAGAATGAACCGTAAAAGAGCAAAAACACTGATGATACGAAACTAACAGAAACAGCTGCATTCAATAATGCTTCAATGTCACCCTGTGTTAGCTTGTGGCTATATGCTAGCCGAGCAAACCAATCGTATTCAAAGTTTTATAATAAGATTTTGCTCTAGGTGTAAAGCGGACCTACTTACCCGAATAACAGGTCCGTGTCCGAGCCACACTTCGGAACCCTGAGGTCGATAAACGGGAAAGAGCTCGGAACATGGTGCCGACAGGAGATGCTAACCGTCCTGTAAGTGGTAGAGAGGGAGATTCTGGACGGACAGACACGATGAGGGCGCCTGTCGTCACGTGATTCACGGGGAAAGCCGAACATAGACATAATATATTCATTTTGTCTATGAAGCCGAACGCCTCTACGTAGAGGACGTCGTCCTGACGTAATTTCTGGAACGTGAATTCTTGTTTTCTAGAGTAGACCACACTTACAATAGGTTAAATACTGAGGATATATTATTATTATTATTATAGTAAGCATTTTGTTTCCTCTCTTCTTTTTAATATCTACCAAGATTATATTTCAAACTATTAAATAATTGTAATAAATATAGATTAATCAACAGAGATACATTTCAAGCATTTATATTTGGTCTTGTGATTATGGTTTCTCTCCTTTTTTTATGACGTAAGTAGGTTGGTATAATGATTGGGTTCGAAGACTTTTGTTTTAATGGCACATGCTAATTAAAATGTAATTGATATGTTCCCACCAAACATCTTTGGAACTTTTCATTTCTCCCTCGCATTGCCAAGAAAACTCACCAGTTCTGTTACAATACTTGCAGAAATCATTCGGTTTATTTGTTGATATTGTCTATTTAACAAGCTATTTTAAGAGTTTGGGGCGTTTTGCCCTAAAAATAAAAGAGCCATATCTGTGGTCTAAATCAAATTTACATTTGCATAAACTTCCAGTAGGGGGAGACTTTGCGTTAGAAGTGCACAAATAAGTGGGGGGGGGTTCCACAATGTCTTGTGTTTCCAGGTCTAACTGCAAAACCCTAACTCTGCAATCATTTACATTAAGAGTGAATAAGAAGAAAGAAAAAACACGGATTAAAATATTAGGCATCAATATATTGTCTTTCAGTAAACTACAGTAAACTATATTTTATGGGGATAAAGTGAAAGGCAATCTTCCACCATTTTGTATTTACTGTACTTTCCACACTATAAGGCGCACCTTCAATGAATGGCTTATTTAAATAAAAAAAATCATATATAAGGCGCATAGAATAGACGCCTCAGTTTGGGTTGCCAATATCTTCCGTACTCTATTATAACACATCCACATTTGTAAAGAAGTGGGTCCCCGAGTACTATAGTAAGCTGCCCCAGTTGTTTCACTCACGGTGTTGGTGTTGCGATATTGTGCCCAACTGCTTTCTGAGTAACACAGACCAACCGACACCCTGCCGCCAGTCTCTGTCTCTCTTCCCCCGCCCCTCCGCCCCCCTGGCTTTAAATGTATTATCAAACTTTATTAACAAACCAGCGTTCTGACAACTATCCCAGCATGCACCGCGCACTTCTTCTTCTACGGGCGAAAATTAAGTCGGCGGCTGCTTACCATAGTTGCTAGACCTGTTGTGGCTCAATATTGGTCCATATATAAGGCGCACCAGATAATAAGGCGCACTGTCGGCTTTTGAGGAAATTGAAGGTTTTTAGGTGCGCCTTATAGTGCGGAAAATACGGTACATGTATTGGCAAGCTAGCAATGGGACTGGTATTACATGTAACTAAGTTATAGACCATCAGCCCCATGTGTGGGAGAGAGTGTTTCAGTTCTTAGTGACGTGGTGTACTCTAATCCTCCCTAAGCCCAGAGCAGCACTGTGGATGTCCATTAGTGTAATGTGCTGCTACTCATCTTTCCTCCTTTGCCTCTTTGTTAACCTTACTTCTCTGTTTTTATTTTCCTTTGCATCTGAATTTGACATAAATCTTATTTCTCATCTTCTTGTGGAGAGCGGGTAGAATACATATTAAAAAGCTGGTAAAATAAGTATCAAACATGTCAACTTTTTTCTCATTTGAAGTTTTTCCAATGAGGCCATTTATGTAAATTTTATACCACAGATGGCGACAGCAAGCCAAGTCGACCAAACTCAAAAGGATATAAACAAATTAGTCTATAACTGTCAATTTGAATAAGTGTTGAACTCATTAAAAGTTGTGCAAAAGGCACAGACTGCTAAGAAATTAGAGAAAATCTGTCAGTATTTAGAAATCATTCCTGCTGCTATATGCATATCAGTAACACATGCTTTCATATTACCTGATGGTCTATAAAAAGTTGTCATTACAAAAGTATTGCACAGATTGGTGCCATTTGTACATTTTCTGAACCATGTCATATTCTGAAATCTCTGAATTTAAGGTTCTGAAATAATTTAATTTTGATAATATTTTAATATAAGCTAGCAAATCTTCACAAGTTAATTAGTATGCTGCCAAGCGATGAATCTGAATAAGATCCATTGATTCCATTCCCTTTATATTGGGCTTTACATTGTAACCTTGCAGCTCTTTTGCTCAGATACAATGCAACAAAATAGACAGAAAAACTGAATTTGGTCCTACAGTTTAGATGGTTTTATTGGCATTTAACAAGGTACATATTATTTTACAGAGATGATCACAGTCTGGAAAGGTAAGGAGACACAAAACTGAGTGGCACTATTGCAAACAGATATAAGCTCCTTCTCTGTTTATGCTACAGGATGCAGCATACTGTTGCCAAGTTAGGATGTTTTCCTGGATAAATGAATTATTTCATGCTTTGAGAAGCTGAAAACATGCATAATGCACTTGATGCTCTATTGCTTTGGTTGTGGAATGGGTCTTTAGTTTATGCAAAGATGTTGCACTCACTTTTTGAAATGTGCTGTATACTTGGACTCACTGCTGTAGGTCTTTGTTACAACCTAATATTTGCTCCCCGATAATGCTGTGCAGACCACAAACAAGTGCAACTTTTACTCGTCTCATTTCAAAATGAGCCTTCTGATAGAAATATGTATTTTAATAGACTTTAATGCATTAATAGATAATTCAACTTTGCTCTTGTGTAGTAAAATTAGGTCCCTGAGGAAAATGTTTGCAGTGTAACATCTGTGGCATTAAATCGTTATAACACTATTCCAATAATAAGATTGGTAATTCACTGGCATACAGATCAGAGACAGTCGCATTTCAGGCAAAATTCATGTTCTATTATGCAACTATTACGTTTTGAGCAGATTCACATCTAGATATATTTATACAGTGCTCAGTGTTTACTGTTTATACAGCCGTAGCATATAGCATAATATATCCTATCTGATTAATACGAAATGCGTCTGAGGCAGACAATACTAGAATACAGAGACTGGGAAAGGATAATGTGGACATAAGGTATACAGACAGTTTATTTTACACAAAGACTTTAAAAAAAAGAAAAGAATGAAGAGAGAAGATGATGAGAGATCAGGGGCACAGAAGCCAGTAAAGATGAACTATGTACAGTGTGGATAAGACTGGAGTGGATAATGCCTAACTGAAGTATTTATTAGCAAAATCCAAAAAGTGACGTCACAGAGCAACATTGACAACAAGGTTAGGGATTGGATGGAGTGTTAGGTAGGTGTAGGGGTGAGAGCAGGGGAGGGAAGCAATGTATGATATGTGCATGTGTGCAAACTTCTACCAGTATCACAATAAAAGCATGACTGTGCAAGCGCCTGCTGTCGGCATTTGGTGTTGGGGGCAGGGCCGGGTTTGGTTGGTGTCACTGGGGTTTAACAGGGATGAGAGCACTTTAAGCTGCCGTTTAGCCACTGCCCAGCATCTTTGTAGCACGCTGGTTGGCCTCATCAATCCTGGTCTTGTTGGAATCAGCCTGAAAGAGAAAAGCAGCAGTTCTTACAGATCTCAGGATGTTTAGGTTAGACAGAAGTATATACAGAGGTATGTGGAAGGGTTATTTCAGTGAAGGTATTATAAATCGGAATGTAAACACATCAGATATTCACAGGGCAGCATGTAAATCAGATTTGGTCCATTAGTGTGTTAGAGTCAGAGTAAATCTGCTTGAAATCAGTACATAACCTTATGTTCAGCCTGTAATCCATGATAAACATAATTTAAATCTATGTATTAGCTAAATTGTACCTTGTAGAATTAATTTTTTTTCTTTATTTTACTGATATTTGTTGGTGCAAGAATAATTTTTAATGCTTTTACCTGTGACAGTGATATATAATTGTTGAAAAAAAATTCTATTTTGTCAGCTTATTTTCTAAGAATAGCAATGTTCTTTTCTTTTGTAATACTTTTACATGGAAACTGATTTGTTTAAACCAGTTAATTTATAACAAAATAATAATAATAAAGCAGTAACAGGTTAAAATGTATCTGATTATTTCAAGTAACCAGATGCCTAATTATTTTAAATAATCAGGTATCATGTGAGGATGTGTCCCTGGTTATAGGGATGTATCCTCCCTATAGTATTGATATGAATGAATGCAGTACCTTCTCCATGATCCTTTCAATCTGGCGGTTCTGCGTGTCGATCTCCTGGCCCATGTCTAAGGCCATGTGACGCAGGTTGCCAATGATCCCGCCCACCTGTTCCAGGTTTTCATCCATCTCATTCTCCCGGGCGTCGTCTGTTACCCTGAAGAACACAAATTATTGTGGCTTATTGGTTTGGACCTAAAACACGAGATACAAGCTGCTAAAAGAAATGTTAAACAAACTTTGTTGAAATTTAAAGGGGGCAGTATTATGCATTTTTCAGGTTCTTAGTGCCATTTTATGGCATTTATGATAATTGAAGGTAACAATATTACCATCAGTTATTATAAAGATGCTGTATTGAATATGACTTCAAAGAAAATTAGCTTCACAATTTGATGTCTTGAAATTGGCCACTGTTTCTTTAAGAAAATTCTGCTCTTTCTCTGTTTTATCACAACATCGTTCTTCTCTATTAACCCTTTAATAACATTTTTACCCGTGTTTCACTGAAAAGCAGCTTGAATAATGAATTCAGCAGATGTGCAGTTCCATCAGGTGTTTCCTAGTTGCTGCTGCTGATAGTCTGAAGGAACTCAGTGGGATGCTCTGTAGTACAAAGACTCATTTTGGAGACTTCAGCTCCGCAGAGGAGCCTCAAAGGCAGCGCTCAGTCCCCCAAACATTTTACACAGCTGAATGGTTGTCAAGGGAACATGTACTAAAGAATCAAAGCAACACTCCAGGTATGTTTTTGATGAGAGGATAACATTATGATATAAGGCTAAAAAAAGTCGAGTTTACATAATACTGCCTCTTTAAGTTTTTGCAGTGCGTCCTGCAACTTTCTTTTGATGTACTTACAAAAATACAGGATACCTGGTACATTGTGAAGAAGAAAGTAACTCCAAGAGACAAAATTATTAACCAGCATAAAAAAGCAAATTCATGTATGTTAAGTATCTACATTTATAAATAAACAGCAACACATGTTCAAATCTGTATATCTTGAGTATTGATGAATCTGGAAACAAGACGCCTAAACACACACACATTTACAGAATGTACGTATACCTGCGGATGAAGCCCCCACTGATGGCCATCTGTTCGCGTTCATCTACAACTCGAGCCCCTGGCTGGCTGTTCACCACTCCGTCCTGGTTTGCTCCCCAGGCCTGGCCCCCGCCCTTAATCCTACCACAGACACATTTCAGTCAGGGCCACTGGAGGCTTCACAAAGCTGTAAATGTTGATGAACGTGTGTGGTAAGCGTCTGTATGTTAACTGGTTAGTAAAAGTGATTGTGCACATCTTTGTAGGTCCACATGTGTTGCTCGTTCACTGAAGTGTGAAATGTTAATGTGCATGCATGTTTTCCTCTATCAAAACATATATGTGCATATATGTTTAGAATGTAAAATGGCATGAAGCTAATCATTCTAACAGAAGCAGCATGACAAGCACATATGATACACAGTCGTTACATGCATTTGCAGAATGTTGGTGAATAATTGATCCAACATGCAGATCAATTGAACGTAAAAAGCTGAAGTGCTGCTTACATTCAGAAAGAATTTCAAACACAAAAAACAATTAGCACAGAGAAGACGACAACACACACACACACACACACACAAACATGAAGACCTGTAGAGTGGACATGCAGAGACTTGGTACACAGTGGGAACAGGATCAGACACATGCTGTAGCTATCAAAGAAAGCTGAGCTGTTAGGTCCATGTGGCAAAAATCCCCACAAAAAGAAAGAAAAATTACATAACATTATCATTCTGATTGGAAGACCAGCAGTGATTAGCCCTTCATTTCATTTGGATGGATAGAGCTATATGATGATGCATCACATGCAGTCAAATAAGCAAGTTCAGTTCTTCTTGCTTGTTTTTTTTTTTCATTAATTAAACACCTGTTAGATGCAGGTCTTCGCTGACAGCAACACTTTCATCAAATTGTCGACATTGGTAAGTATATTTATTTCGATTTGTATTTGATGACACAATTTTTCATATACTCATAAAGCATAGTAAGAGTATTGCACATTGAAGTAGAATTAATAATGCAAATGAGCAAAATCTGGAATCATTTTGATCATTTCCAAATTATTCCAGATCACCAGACAGTACCAAAGTGCACAGATTGTGTGAAATATGGATCAACAAGTATTAGTACATACACCACCTTGGCTGTGGTTTTAAGCAAATTTCTGGTTTAATCTCCTCTTGGAGGGTGTCAGTAAGTGCCTACCAGATAATCAGTACACAGGAGTCTTATCCATTATTGTGGAGCCCATAACAATGACATTTACTTTTTGTTTGTTGTTGTTTTTATATTTTTTTATTAACTGTAACCTATAATTACCAACATGTTGCCTTGTTTGTAATAAATCATTATAAAATGTCACCTTTTGAATTCAGTTACTGAAAAAAAAATCTTTTCACTGGTATTCTGAATTATCAAGCAGTTTTTGTTAGTGTTGGTATATCACACCTATCAGGTGATCCAGTTGGACTGTTAACAAGAAAAGAAAATGACGTCCCATGCTGTTTGACTCAATGCTTTCAATTCATATGTTTTAAATGAAACATGAGAGTCTACAACCACAGGGTTACATAGCCAGTGGGTAATGGAAGAAAGGGACCAAAGAGCTATAGAATATACAAGATCTTAAACCAAAACAGTAACATATGGAAGCTGAATCAAAAGACATGAATCCTGAAAACAAATCAAAAATTATGTGCCAGCTGTTGACAAAAACTACAACTCCTTTATTCTGATCCCTATTGTGCTAATTGGGAAGATCAGTTATTGACTGCCAGGATCCAGTCCAGCCCAGTTTTGGAGAAAAGGATGATCTGTTGTCAAAATATCAACTGTGGGATTAAATGTCAAAAATTTAAATTAAAAACATTTTGTTTATACACATCAGAAAACAACAAGAAAAGAAACACATTGAACCATTAGTCCAGTGCACTGGAGAATGTGTTTTTTTGTACTGTCAAAGCACCAAACAATACATTTAATTTCTAAGTCTGCATTTCAATTACGTCCAAGATCTCAAGATAGTGCCACATAGCTGAAAAGGAGATAACTTGCTGAAAACTACAAATAGCAAGTAGTAACTAATTATATGTAACATTTCTGAAATAGGCATAACACGTTACAAGAAGAAACTAGAGAAATTTGGTCAAATGGAGACACCCAGTAAAAAGATTATTAAAGAAAACTCATCAAACATTGTAAAAAAGCTGCTAGGTTTCTCTTATTTCCTTCTTTTTAGGTCACTTGTGTTTTCTATAGCTCTGAGACAGAACATTAAATAGAGTACACGCATTGGTACACATGTGTAAAGCGCACAGACATGACTCAATGGCCATAGTTTGGCTGTTGTGGGCCAGATGTAAGGGACTCATTTGAGCTTTCAAACTACAGCTTTAACTTGAACATTTTAAGTTCAGATAACGTGTTAACTTAACTCTTGTGGAATATTAAAATGTAAGAAAGTATTGAGGAAGGAGACTGAGGCGTCATGTACTCAAAGTTTGCAATCAAGTTTGAATCAATGTTAGAGTACGGTTACTTAAATTTAACAGATCACCTTAGGTTAAAGGTTCAGTGTGTACAACGTAATGTTATCTTGTTTGCCCAAGTTGGACACTTAAATAAAGTGAGTCCCCATCATTGAATAATTTTCTATCGTCTTTAAACAGAGTGATTTATTTCAATTGACTTATTAGGATTTTGTCTTCATACCTCTGGCCCTTCAACATGGACAATAAAACAGATTTTGATCATTTTCACAGTGCATACACTACCAAAGTCCTGCAGGAGGACTGCATCTCCATAAATCTGGTCAAAAGAGAGAGCATGAAGTGATGTAATATCTTATGCTCAACAGCTATGCTGACTTTAGACTTGAGAAAATACAGTGCTTCAAAACCTTGTCTTATCCAGCAGCCATTGTACAACGCATACAGCAGTAAAACCAGGCTGTGGTTGCTAGGCAATGGTGCTCTAATTGTTAAGTCTATTGTGGCTTAACAAGTGGAAGGTTTTTGAAGCTGCTCATTTTCCAGACACTAAAAAAACTTTAATTTACTGCCAAAAATGACTGGGCTGTTTTTAGAACCAGCTTTTGAGCCCCTAAAGGAAGAACAACCACATGCAAAAATGTGAATTTTGCATAATTGGTCCCCTTTTAAAAAAACTATTATAAGACTATAACACTTATTCTCATAATTACATGACTTTATGTTAAAAATTGTAATGAATAGTTCGCATGAAATTTCTGGCACCACAAATTTCAATGCGCTTCACACTGGAGCTTTAATCACGATCATATAAAAGCATAAATTAGATTAGCGATCTTTTGATTTTTAAATGGACACCAGAATTATTATACTCAACGGATTTAGTTGAATTGTTGCTTGGTTAAGCATACACATGATGACGAGGCATCATGCTACTGGGTGGGTGTAGGAGTGAAGGATGGACTTAAAAGCTGGGTTGATGCTGTGGTCGAGATCCTCGTTGATGCTGCTACCTGCTGGAAGGGAATCTTTCATCCATTGTGGAATGAAGGGCTTTTGATGGCAACCGTCACGGAGACTGGAGGGCAAATACAGCACCAAAAGAACCCTTATGCACATGCAAGTAGTGCATGCTGTATGCATGCAGTAATCATTTGGTGATCTTAGGTTTAATTCAGACATGCACACGTGCTTGTGCATGCGGTGCTTGTGCCTGTTCAGACAGTGTGTCGTTGTGGCTTCAGGCCTGATTGCTCACAACACATATTACCATGCTCTACACACCAGAAGCAGGCAGATGGATAGAAAGGCAGGTAGGCACTGAAACACATGCATTCGGGCGACACAGCCAGCACCTACTTGTTACAGGGACATGAACATAGACCACAGAACTGTCCTAGATTGTTCAAATTCTTTTCTGCATCCATCATGTCCTTATTGATTTGGTCCATCCCCTCCTCGATGCGCTCCAGTTGTTCTGATTAGCAACACATTGTCATTTATCCCATCACAAGAACGAAAGCACGTAAGAAGAGAAGAGAGGTGGAAAAAAACGGAAAAGGGAAGTAGAAGGGGGGAGGGAGGACAAAGGAGAAGAGACAAAAAAAAGACATAGACTGTGACAAGAGAGACATCAGACATCACCATCACCACCACCACCACCAGCACTGGACAGGCAAGAGCTCAAGGCTCCTGGCCGGTACCTACTTTTTAACACATGGGCATATCAGACCACAGCACTGTCCTATATCTTTTAAATCTTTCTCGGCCTCCTTCAGGTCTGCGTTCACCTTGTTCATGCCCTCCTCCACACGATCAAGTTGTTCTGGTGAGGACAAAGGCATGAGAGCAGTGAAATTAAGCTGACTGGTTTGTGTTTAGTTGGCGCTCTACGCTACAGGGCAAGAGGCTAAATGCAGATGGCAAAGCAGGCAGCAAGGACTGAGAGAACCTCATATTTACGCTTGTGCAGTGGATTGAAACCAGACGAACTCCAGCAGTATCGTCTTTCACTTCCCATGCAACTTTGTCTCTTGGATTGTTTGTGATTGCATCAGCTTCTGTTTTCCATCCTACCTCCATTCCGAAGGACATTTTGATTTTCTCAGAGTATTTCATCTGAGTGACAGCAGCTGAGTGCCTCATCCAGAGCTGCATCCGAACATAAAGACGGTTATTCTGCCACTTCCTCTGCTTCACTGCTACTGCTCATCAAACATAGCTCAAGTAGAAGACAAGAGAGGGAGAGATGAGGAGGAATTTATGACCGACCCAATGAAGTAAACCTTTACAGCTGAAGAGTGTGAAATAAGACCTCAGGAAGATAAAAAAAAGAGTATTTAACTGAGACAGAGCAAAATGTAACAAGTAGCTTCTTATATAAGCCATGTATTCATACCACTTGAACTTCCACCACAGCTGCAACCTTAACTGTATTTTATTTGTCTTTTATGCGACAGGCCACCATAATGCAGTGCTTTATTGTGGGGTGGAAGATAAATTATAAGGTTTTCAACATTTCTCACAAATAAAAATCTGAGGAGGGTGACTTGCGCATGCATACATCCTCTTTTAATCTTTCACCCTTATATGAAAGTACAGTGGAGTCACTTAACTAGCAAATCAAATATCGTCTACCTGTGTATAATTTAGTCTCAGCAAAGATACAGCTGATCTGTGAAGGTCTCGTAGGGTTTTGTTTGAACACATTAGTGAAAACATCTTCATGATGACGAGGGAGAACACAACGGCTGTCAGTGATAAAGTTGTGGAGAAGCTTAAAGCAGATTCGGGTTATTAAACAGCATCCCAAGCTTTGAACATCTCAAGGAGCACTGCTTGACCTGTCACTCAAAACTATTAAAAGCATGGCACAAGTGCAAACTTGACTTCTCACCACCTACACTGACAAGCCTAGCAAGGAGGGTATTAATTAGAGAGTCATTTAAGAGACCAGTTACTCTGGAGTAGCTGAAGACAGCCACCGCTCTTAACTAATGCACAAAAATCAGGCACAACCTTATTATAAAATTGAAACCCACACGAACAATATAGGTATAAATAGACACTTATAAGACTACATACAGTCATCATTTTATCACTACACTGTCGTACACTGTTAAGAATAGCTACGTCATCAGTAATATCTAATTGCAGTACAGTGAAGGTGCAAGTATGAGTTTTGCACTTCACAAAGGGACTTAATGGAGCAGTGGAGATAATAAAGAAAAGGTTGAAAAAAAATCAGGAAGAATCTCCCCTCTGCAGTTTGCTGCAAGTTATTTATTGGACACAGCAAACATGTAGAACAAGGTGCTCAACTACACTACATTCAAAAGGCAATGAATGAAATGAAGCTAAGGGTGCACTCCAGACTCCACCCTGAACATACTAAATCCACAGTGAAACATGGTGGTGGCTGTATCATTCTCTGCAGATGCTTTCTGCAACAGGGACAGAGAAGATGGGCACAATTGATAGATGGAGCTAAATACTGTACAGAAAACCTGTTAGAGGCTCCAAAAGACTGATCTCCTACAGAACGATGATTGTAAAAAGGTTCACGAGTCATGAGTACTTTTGCAATAAATTGTATGCATGTACCAGTATCAAGAACAACATCACTTTCTGAAAATGAATAAATAAAACCCGTCAATCAGTCAAAACAAACACTTCCTCAGCTGTTTACTCTCTACTCTCAGATATGATCTCGTTTTTTAGAGTCTATTATAATTACCATCAAGTATAGGAGACCATTTGGTCCTCAACAAAAACGAGGTTTGGGTATTGATTATGCCTCATGTAATACAGGAAAATATATATAACTAGTTACCACCCACCTCCAAATAAAGAGAACAAAAATGCATATTTTTCTCATTCTCACTATAGACAGCAAATATAAACATTTAATAAAAGCAATGGGTTGTCTTGTAATTAGTAAGACGATATTATACATTTCATAAAAGCAGCTGTTTGTATTGGGCATCATTGCAGTTTGAGAGAACACGGAAAATTTGGAGTTACAGGACGATCTCTAAGCCAGAACCATAATCCATCAGCTGTCAGTCTTGTTGAAATGTAGGGCGTCGTGCATGTACGAGCCAAGCACAGAGGGGCTCATTAACATCTGTGACACCTCCACCACAGGTAATAGATGACTGGAAGGAGTGACATATTTCCTCCTATGTGTGAGCTTCATGTGTGCATACAGCCTTGTGTGTAAAGGGCAAAGGGATTAGTCACACCCCTGTTTAAAGCCAAGCAAGGCTGTATTAATGATGACATGCCTGGCAAGCTTTTACAAGCTTTTTTCATGCAACAGGAAGTAAATAATGGGTCAAATCAGACAGGACCTCTAACAGCCTCTGTCAAAGAATAGTCACACCATTACTGCAGACACAGTCACATAAAGATAAACATAAAACAAAAAAACGAACCAACAAAGGGGAGAAGAGCAGAGGTCCAAGAAAGAAAACAAACACTGAAAACAGCATGAAGTGGAAGATAGATTGAGAGGGAGATAGGGATCAGGTATAGGGGACATTAGCTTGGAGGCGGAGGAAATTAAGTCTGAGAATTGATTGGTGTCCTGTGATAACAGCGGTTAGCTGCGCACTGTGGCAGCAGTTCCTCAGAGAGGCAGGAAAACATGAGAGAGGAGGATAACAGGCTATCCGTTGTTTTGACAGGCCAATTAGGTTGCTCTGTCAGGGACACAGCCAAAAAACAAACACCCTGCAAACATACATGTCTTTCGTATATATCGGTATGACTTTTAGTGAGAAATGTGCTCTTCCTATTCAAGTCTTTAAACATCCCTATGCTCATTTCAAAGTTAGGTCATTTTCTTGGTGTTAGTCACAACTTTTCTGTAATGGAAACCTCTATCCTTTGTTGTCTAACGCAAAGGTTTTAGAATAAAACCGGACTTTGCATTGTTTGGTAGTAACTTTCTGTAAAAACAGCCACAGCTAACAGTAGCATTATTCTTCACATAGCCAAAACAATAATATTTCATTCCTGACAAAAAATATTTTACTTTTGAGATGCATCAAGAAAGCACAAAATCTCCTTTTCTTTGAGAATTTGTTCAACATTCATCCCATAGCATTACCCTCTGACTGACTGTCCATGTGTCCTTTAAGCCTGAATTGCAGGGAGTTGTGGTTGAAACATACATCATCAGTTTTTCTGACAAACTATCCACAGTGGATCACTTTGCTCTCTTCAGCAAATGGATAGATTACTTTGCTTTCTATCCTTTGCTGAGCATACATTTTAACCTATTCCTAATATTTTAGCACGAAGAAGTGAAATTGTTTTATTATTGAAAAGTGATCCTGATTATCAATTAAACAGGCTGGTCCATCTGTGCTCATTGTAAGTGGATGACTGCACAAATGGCACGTCGCATTCAGAAATGAATAGATTTTTACACATTCACTCATTTGTGCAATGTTTGGATGTTAAAACAGCTGACAGAACTTTGGTCTGATACTTCTTATCAATTGTTAATATTAAATAGACAAATTTATAGGATATAATCTTCAGTCAGTTAAGATCTGTGCAATGGAAGACGAGATTTACTGGCTAATATTTCCTGAAATGGGTCAAGTTCCCAAAAACTGATCCTCCACATTATATGGTTGTAATATAGACTCGCTATAAACCTGAGAGGTTTCAAATGTGACATATGTAAAAAAAAAAAAAAAAATCTTAGATTTTACAAATCTAGCTCTCTGGGTTAAAAATGACTCTAAATGCATCGGCTGTGGTCATTGATTTTTACTCAACATTTACAGTATTTTGTCTGATTGAATGCAGGATGAAACAAAGCAGAGAACTAGCTCCACAACAATATAGAGTATAATCTTGTTAGCCGTATTAGTGCAGACTCTGGTGAATGTTAGTGTTCCAGACATTGACTGAATAAGACATAAAATAATTCAAATGTGTCTCATATTCTAGCGTTTCGATGGTCCTACAGGCAGCAAGAGCGAATCAGGAGCAGGGAAGGCTGGATCAAAAATAGCGGCGTTCAGCAAACTCTCCTTTTGAACTTACCTCCCTGCTCGTCCAACATGACCAGAGTCCTGATGCCGGCATCTTTACTCTGACAGATGGGTAGACAGAGAAATGAAGAGGGGGTATCAAGGAAAAGAGACAGAGGGAAAAAAGAGGAATAAAAGTGAAAGATGAGTACAGGCAAACCAAGCAGAATGGAGCTGAAATGTCAGGACAGCAAAATCTACTCACATTACGATTTGAAATCACATTTAAAAAGCTGATCCTGCAGAAACACCTTGACTGAAAACACGTCCTGACATTGCACCTTTTCTAAAAAATGGTGAGAACTATCTTATGTTTAGACTAAAGCTGATTAAAATTTATGTTGAAATATATGTTCCTTTACTCATGATTTGTATTGTCACACAAATGCAAATAGCTTCTTGTGATTTTAGGGATGTTTGGTTATTATTTTTTTCAATGTGAACATTTAATATTGCATTGTATTTTATTGTTTGTTTTATGAAAAGTCTTTCCAATAAACAGGTCTTATGAAAAATTGGAACTTGTTTATGTAACACTTTTAATCATGGAAACAACAGAAGGACAAAAAGATCAAATGTGGAGTTTCTCAAGGCTTTGTTCTTGGATCCCTGGTATTATAATACCAATAAGCTTCACCAAAGTCAGATAATAGTGATTAAAAAATGTAACAAACTTATATATTTTTGTGTCTTTTTCATTACCAGTTAATAGAGTGTGGGTTTACAATAGACACAGACTTACTGTGATCTTAAAAACATTGCAGGTATAAAATGTTTTGTGTGAGCTTATTTTCAAAATGATTGTAAAATAGTTTAACTATGTCTCCATAAATAAATTTTAAATGCAACATGCTGCTCCCAGAGTTCTTGGCAACACCAGGAAAATAGATCACATCCCACTAGTCCTTAGATGACTGATCTAAACCCCTATTTGTCAAAAGATGAACCTTAAAAGGTCTGAATTGTTTTTCTGATTTGTTTTTTCAGCTTCAATTTTTCTTTTTCTGCTTTGATGTAATTCTTGTTTCTAATCTAACTGTCCTTATGCATCTTTCTATAAAGCACTTTCATTTACAGAGTCATCTGTACTGAAACAATAAACTTACCCTGCCTTTGCCAAGTGTGTCCTTCAATTTTGAGCTAAGCTAAGTCCACTTCCAAGTTTTGAACATTGGTAATCTGACAACTGAAGCACTGTTTTTGTATTTCAACTTCGCTTGTTTAAAATGTGCAACATTTTAACCAAAACCTTTGGTTAAAATAAAAGCTGCTTGGACATTAAAAATAGGAAACACATCGCACAAATGTATTCCTGCATTTTCTCGCACAGATTCCTGGGAAGAACTTTGTCATCGAAAGGTAAATGTTTTGTCTGTTTCATTCCCAGAGAGTCAAATGCACCGCTGTTGTAGTAGAACATTCTGGTATGACTTAGAAAGCTGGCACAATCTGAAATATAATAACACATGTACTCGCAACATGTGCGTGTGTTGTTGTTTCTCTCAGCAGGAGCTTCATTATCTAATATCACACTTCAATGAGGATACAATAACTATGCTAAACACCGTGTGCATGTGACTAAACAACAGTTTTGCACTCTCCAGGGTTCTGTTTCACAACAGATATTAAAGTCCAGAGGCCATTCTGTTCATGCATGAGTTAATTTTGATCAAAGTGTGCAGTGACCTTCTTAGAACAGTTATAGATGTCACACAGGCACAGACGTGTCTCGTATATTTATGTCACACAAACTGACTGAAACAAATCCCTGCCTTAGATTGGAATGAGTGAAATAAATGCTGGTTGTGGTGACAGATTTTTATTTTGGGAAGACTGAAAATGTAATTTAAAAAAAAAATAGAAATGGTTTGTTGAGTGCATTGTGATCAAATTAACGCTTGTGGGTGTTCAGCTCTGCTAAAATGTGCAGGTCAATAATTTTAGATGAGAGAGCTGCTTGTTTACCCAGAGGGAATCATGGGAAATCACAGACAGGTTGAGATTTCAAAACTACAGGACAGGATATCAGACTATGCCAGCTGGCATAATGTGAGGTGACTTCACTCTTCCATGTACAGCCAGCAAAACGCACACACATGCTCACACGTATACGCAGTCAGGTTTTTCACACCTTACAGTGAATCACCTGGTCTTGTTAAGCAGTCTTCCCAAAATAATCATCTAAGAATATGCACGTGAAAGGTGCTTTTCATGACTATAGTAGAAATATATTTTTCCTTTGCTTCTCATAGCGATGCTTGGTCTTGGTCTCCATATTTTATTTTTTTAAATCAAATAAACTGATCTATTTTCCTGATAACAGGGCACAAAACCAAAGTCCCTTTGTTCACATAAAGCGGATGCATTCATCTATTATACACAGATGTCCACTCTGTGTAACAGACAATAATATTGCTTATTTTGTTCTACTGCAATTCTTTCTGGGACACATACATCCTTAAATGAAAGTGGCTCCACAAAAGCTCCACAGCACCCCTCTGCTATTTTCACATTAAAAGCTGTCTAAGGTGTTTATCAGGCTCATCACAGCCAATTCATCCAGTCAGTTTAATGGGTGTCTGTGGAAGATTAGATCAATCCAAAGATGGCAGAAACCACAACTTATATAAAGATCCTTTGGGATTTATTGTGGTTTCTGTCGTCTTTGAATTAAAAATAGATTCTTGTACCGAACACTCCTAAACATTAGTTAATATATATATATATTTTTTTTTTTTTTTGTGGACTATGCAATTTAGAGATTTCAAATTGGCATGTTGGTTTTTGGACCACACTAAGAAGCCAGACTTCGAACTCCCTGGCTCAGACTCAAACCCAAGACATTTTTTTTTTACGATACTAACTGTAGCACTAACAAATGTTGCATCTTAAGCAATTCCTCAGTAAACATCCTAGATATTAGGACTGCAAATGAGAAGAGATAAGATGACCTGTCTTGTCTTAAGGTTGCCAAAAAGAAGTTCACAACTATTGTCTGGAGTCTTTTTGCCACTCACTAAGTCACTCTATGAGCATAATCTGTAATGTAATTGTGAGATTAAAGAAATTACATCACATCTATAACTCTAGTGGTCAGAGTTGTTTTGATCACAAAAGAGGAGTGACTCCTTACCTGTGATCTAAGGCATGGTAAATTTGGGGTAAGTCTCTAACTCCTCAGCCTAATCCCATTGCAGATGGCTAGATGTTGGTTCAAACGGTTGCATCCAAAATGGTGAAGAGGCAAGGTGACCAGCACCTTGCTTGAAATGTCTTTATCCTCAAAACAAGACTCAAACTGTTCTAGCAAATGGCACAGGCAATGCAACCAGGAAAATACAGCAGAACAAAGGAGGCACAGAGCATCCATCCACTTAAATAATTTCATTCTGACCCAGCTGGGGTCAAGAGCTTGGTCAGAGGAGGGGATGTGATGTAATAATTATAGATAGCTGTGTGTTGGTTATCTTCACAGAAGCCCGGCAACTTAAAACACCTCCACTGATACACGCTTGTAAGTTTTGAACATAAAAATAACAAATATGTGGGCCCCAAACACCAGTACTCGGCTGTTAGACTCATCTTTAACGTTCTTCATCCACCAACCTAGGTAGAATTTTTTTCTTTGGAAAGTTGTACAATAAGTGTTTCAGAGGCCGTGGAAGCTTGATATTCTTAGGTACTTTTCTGTATCTTTCTCAGCATCTTTCATCCTCCTCTCATTTCATTTCCAGCCTGTTTGCTGAGTGCCTCGGTCTCGTTCTCCTTATTAATATCCATCCTACGCCCGTTTCTTTACATTTCATCCATTTTCTTTCTTTATTTTCTTTTTTTTTCATTTATGGTCACTTCAGTCCTCTGGTAAAGATAACAGTTTTCTTAAACACTTTATAGGATTTTTTAAATTAAATAAAAAGCTCAGCACATTTTGACACTTTTTTAGGAAACACTTTTTAAATTTATTTTTTCAAACCAGACTTCTGACATTGCATGACTATTGGATTAGCATAAATGTCAAGAGAGACCCATTTGCTTAATACACTGAAGTATATAAACTGGAGAGTATTTTTGCATATAAACCTATATTGATCATTGTATTTTATGTTAACATGTGTATTATATTATCTAACAGCTTAGAAAACATCCTGTAAACAATCAGTCTCAACTTCTAAGACCTCACCACCATCAAAACAACCTCCGGTTTCTCCTTTCCACTCAGGAAGCCATCTTGGTTCAAAGGTTACAAAATCTGCTTTCCAGCACTTGTGGCGCTCACAAACAAGTTAATCTTCTCATGACAGAGAGAGTGCTGAGCTCTGAGCAGAAACCCAGAGATGAATGCGATCCATTAACTTTATCTAGCAAGTTAAACCTTAAAGTTTGAAGGATTGGAAAAGACTTAGCAAGCTGGTTGCTGTTCCTCAGCAGGACTCCATGAAACCACAGCATATTTTTTAAACATATTTTATTTAGGAACAGTTTGGATTAAAACCAAACCTGGCCAGGCCTAAGCAAACAGATTTGAGATGAGAAACAGAACAAGTGTGTGTTCACTGCTCTGATCGGTTATTCAATTAGCCTAAGCTTCACTGTAAGCCCTCTGCGCAGCGGTCACAGTGTACGAGGAAGTGCTTAAGGGTATCCCAGAGTACCATGGATGTGGGAAAGCCATCAGCTGAATCACTTTGTGACAGATGTATAAAATACCGAATGCTGTAAACTCAAAATGTTCACCGCTGTTTATATCAGCACTTAGAAACAGACCAATCTCAGGGCATTTTAGATATGATTGGAGCAACTAAGTGGCATTCTCCTGGCATTGACATTAAAAGTCAGATATTCATCCAGTCAATCTTATCTGTGGAGATGAAAACAATTCAGGTCAGCTGCAGACCTTACTCCAACCCGTTTTGTCTCATTAAAATATATCAGCTTGCCCAGAGGCTGGAGTCAGATTATCTGAAGAAGCCTCAGAAACAAGAAGTCCAACATGTAAGACTGAATGATTATAGAAAGAAAATAGGAGGAGATATTTAATTGTAAGCTTTATCAGAAGAAGAATGATATAATTTACCAGGATGTGTTTGAAACTGTATATTGTATAGTCATCTTGGGTTTCACAAAAAAAAGCACGTCAATCTATCAAACTGTTAATTAAAAGTTGTCCATCAAACTAGGAGACAGACTTATTGATAAAGAAAACTTTCTTCGCAATAATACAATCTATTAGCATTTCTTTATTTTGGTTCTGACATAAGCAAAGCCTTAATCCTAACACAAAACTAACCTTGGCAACTAGAACTGCTTTAACGTTCGTGCTATTGCTAGCTTTGCCTTTTTTATTACATCATCTTCTTCCTCTTAAAGCGAGATGAGCTGGATCAAGTAGTTTGTTTAAATTTTTTCCCTGCGAAGAAGTGATTAATCTCTTTATCTTAAATTGCAAATATTCGCACATTTTTAGATGCACACAAAAAACATCAGGTTCAAAGTGAAATTTGTGAAATTATTGTGTAGTTGCAGACTACAAATAAAGATTTGAGGTTGAAAGGACGCTTCGAATATACGACCTTGCTACACTTGCAAAGGACAGAAATGAAAATGTCACAACTGATCATCACGTGGTTTTGTAAATGCTAACAAAAGGCATGTGATTGAGTGATCGGACTCACCTCCTCGACCAGAGCCAGCATACGCCGAGTGCTCTCCAGGGACTGTAAATAGAGAAAACAAATCAGCTGAGAGTGCACAAAAAGCAGATACTGTGCACAATCTGCAATGCATGTCACAGGGACATCTCAATGACTTTCTGTAGAAAACAAATTCTCTAGGAGTCATTGGTAATAAACTGGAGAACAGAAAACAAATGATGCGGACAGATATCCTGTAATGTAATTAACACAGGTTATTTCCTGTCCTTACACTCATTAATTGTGAGATTTCTGCCTTTTGTTTACTAATCCTTAAAAACCTTCTCCAAAGTCATTCATTTCTTAAAGGGATTCCTAAGCCCTGCTCCCTCTTTTCGTTCAAAATTTCTCTTGTCTAGTTTTTCTTCTTCTGCCTCTCTAACTTTTTAAACTCCATCCATGGCCGCCTTTTGGCCCCTGCATTATCTCCTCATGAATTTTTAATGAGGCCGTTTGAGCCATCCTATTATTCTGATGCACTGAATTATCTGTTCTTCCTGAGCTCCACTCAGCTCATTAAAGAGGCCAAAGTTCCCCCTAATCCCACCTACAACGATTTACAGTCGAGAAGAAAAGAGACTTTCAGAACCAACTGCTGAAACAAGAAACTGTTGAAGGTACTGTGTCTGAACGTCTGGGAGCTTTGGCAGTACATTTGTGTGTCCTTACAAGAACAGGTCATTTTGAAATGTCAAATTATAATTGGCATGTCACAAAGCAATGCTCTTTTCAGTGCAGACCATATTTAGCCTCACATTCTGTGTTCTGTCTGTCCCCTGTGCTATTCTTCCACGCTGTTACATTGTTCATGCTGATTTATTTGTTTTCTGTAGCTGCCAGAAACTACAGCACATGTTGTTAGGTATGTTACTCTAAAATTAGGAAAAATACAATTGTGTGTCCTTAAATAACTTGGCTTATGTGTTTTGAAAATGTACCTCATCAGCGATCTGGTCTGCACGTGTCTGCAGGTCGGCCAGCTCATTGCGCATGTCCGCTTCATCTGCCATGACGACTGGTGAACTTCACTTCAATTAAAAGACACTGGAGAGAGAGAGAAAGAGAGAGAGAGAGAGAGAGAGAGAGAGAGAGAGACAGTGAGAGAGAGAGAAAAGGAGAAATGTTACTATTGTCTTGGTCACTGCTAAGCAGGAGGGGAAGACATTTTGCTTTGTATTGCTCTGCTTTCATTCAGATTACTATTATTTATGTTTCTTTAAAGGGCTTTGAAATACTATTGGCTTGTTTTGTTAGTAGTTAATTTCTTAGGTTTGGATATTTATAGAATGAGATTTTTGCTCTTCATTTAGCTTCATCCATTTTTCACTGAACATCTTATCTGTCGCTATTGAACAAAAGCATCCCCATAGCATGACTCTTCTACCACCATGTTACGTCTAGGGGACAGTCATCAATGCATGGTAATGTCACAACATTTACACTGCGGAGCTGAATTATAATTATTCAGACACAGGGATGGTTTGTAGCATTCATAGATATTTGTTAAGTACTTAAACATGTGACCTGAACTGCACAGACAGCTTATTTGTCTTTCTTTCATTAATGGGTTTCTTCTTGCCATTCTTTGTGGAGAGCATAACTGATATTCTTCCCGTCGACAGATGCTCCCACTGTGTTTCTCAACAGTTCTAGCTCTACTTTCAGTAGGTGTCCATGTAGGTTTACAAGTGGACACACATTTAACAATGAATTACTGTTTAGGTTTCGAACAAATCAGGAGTCAACCTAAAACTTTAATTATTAAGGAAATATTAAAATCTGCTCCACTTATTCTATAAAGAAATTCTAATTAAGCATGTTAATCTAACAGTGCCGATAAATACAAATAAGCCTGAACTACAAGCATGCTCCAATTCAACTTACAAACACTGATGATAGTCTAAGAAATAAAAACAACAAATGGGATTACAAAGTCAAGATGCAAATAATATATATATATATATATATATATATAGTTGCATTTGTAGCTATAGTTGCATTTGTAAACTTTACTCTGGCTTTTTATATTGCATTGAGAGTAATGACTCCTTCGTTGAGTGATGTGATCTTTTAGCCAAAGTTGGTACAGGACTCACAGGAAATGACTCTCCAGTCATTACCAGTTTAGTTTAGTCCAAAGAGATAAATGTGGGACAGCTCCTATTTTTCCGCTAATATTCTAGCATTGAGCAAACAGAGATAAATTTGGTAATCGTGACCAATATAATGCAGGAAACATTTAGTCGTATTTAATATCAAACAAGGCAGGTAAAAAAATTAACTGAGTATAGATATGTGGTATTAACTGCATGTTAGTACATAAAATGAACACAATTGTCGAGGCATTGAATACAGACTGAAGAGTATCAAAACGAACAAGAAGAAATGTCAAGAGGATTGACTGCTAAGCGGAAACATGAGTCTATTTTTACTGTAGTCATGTGCATACCCATGCACAGATTCATTGGTGGTGCACGCCATGAAAAATGGATGTGCTTGTTACTCTCTAGTTTGAAGGAGGGACATGGAGTTCAAAATGGAGGCAACAAAGGCTGAGGGGAGAAAAAAGAACCAAACTCTATTCCAGTCTGCCTCAAACTCTGCATCTGTCTCACTCAATAATTAAGACTTCAACAAGACAAATAATGTGATCTGCTCCAATCAGAGCTCATTTGGGAGTATAATGCATTTTAGTTTCAATAGCTGAACTCATACTAGAGAATTTCTGTTCCTGTGTCACTTGATTTAAATTTAACCACCCAGCAGCTTGCAGCTCGGGACTCATTAAAGCTTTATGTGATCTAATCTACTTCATGATAGAGTGTATAAAAGGGACTAAGAGTCGGCTGCTTTCCAGAGTCTGTCAGGGAATGTGTTGAGGTTTTTTTTTTTTTTTTTTTTTTTAAGCCAGACTTGGCAAAATTTAAAAAGGGAACCATTTTGTGATGCAATATGCCATTGGTATAAAATTATGTAAACAAATTTTAGGGAGACAAACAGAGAAAGCAGCTTGTCAACTGTGATAGTTTGCAGGTTTTTGAGACCTGGGCGTTAGTTTCCGGTTCATCGCCAGAGTTTATCCGTCAGTCAGTAGATCTCTGAGGTGAGCAGACAAGGTCAGTTAGAGTCACAGCTGGATGTTTGATAAACTATCTCCTTGCTCCGTCTCACCTTCTGTCCTTATTACTCTTTCCTCCTTCCCCGCGGAGTCGTCACACCAGTTAATAATTGAACATGTGACGGGGAAGAAAGATGGAGGGGGGAGTTTGGAAAAAAAAAAAGCCCACCTAAAGTGCTCCTCTCCTACATTCGTGTTCCATCTCTTCATAGATAGATACAAGTCAGTTTTTTTCTGCAAAGGCTGGCAAGAAAAACACTGAAATATTTATGTTGGCATTTTACCTTCTAGTTATTTGACTGCTTATGAAATTCTAACAACGAGTTTGTATATTAGCAGCACTGAAGGTAACCACAAGCTGAGCAGGAGAGAGCCACAAATGAGCAAATTAAGGCACTATTTTAATATCTGAGGCTCTATTTTAATATCTGAGGCTCTTTCTATCTATGAATGCTATGCAGCAACTTGGTCAGGGAAAAACTGAATCAAATGGATTAATGACACACAAGGAAGCAGGTGAGTAATAAGGAGCAGGATTTACAGGTGGTTGATTAACAGCTCATCTGACAAACTGTTGCCTGTTTGGCAGGATCAGATGCATTTTATTACACCACAAATTAACTTGCAGTTATGAGACGAAGAGCATCACTCTAGTACACGTGTCTAATTATAGTGATTTAGTAGAGAATTGTATATTCCATACCAAGTAAACAACCAGCAGAGTTGCAGACAAGCTTAAAGTGCTGGATGACATTATTGGAAAGTAATTCATAAGACAACTAAATTTTCAAAAGTAAAATAAACTACAAGCAGTAAAATGTGCAACAACAAACGTGAAGTGCTTAGTAATCCTACTCATGCGAATGTATGTCTGTTTCTATATAATCTATTTGCAAAATGTTTTCTTACTGTGAAAATGTTGTATTTATAAATGGGAATTTAACAAGTAGAATAAATTACATGTAGAAGAACTAGCTAATGTACTGATGTTAATGTTCATAAGGGAATATTGCACATTCCTCCTACTACCATGTTTAATGGTTATTATGTATTAACTAAGTATTGATTAATTTAATGAGCTCAAACAAAATAAGTGTAATTTTCCAGGTGGTGTTAATCCAACCTTTGTATTTTTACAATTGTCTGAAGTTTTGACTTGAATTCAAGAACTTTTATGCCTGCTATAATTTATTCATGCTACTTATGCAAATAATAAGACTATGATTAATTTAATTCTGCATATGCTGCTTCTTATGTTTGTCTAATTCCTGGACGTTTCCAAACGGTAAGGTAGTCTTTTAAGTTCTTGTGTTGCCCTGCTTTTAAAGCTCTAAGAATATGTATCTATAAATATATTTTATCTTTGATATTTTCATATATTTCTGCCAATTTATGATAGCAGGCATACAATGTATGAAATGAAAATAAATAATACTAAAAATATTGTGTAGATATGAAAGCCAGAGAAGCTATGACAAACATTGAGCAATATCATTTTGCAATTATACAATAATGAAACTCTTCATTACCACATTATGCTGTGATGGTAATGGAATTAGCTTATTGGACTGTAGATGTAAAGGTTTCCCATTGTAACACTATTTTCCTTTGCATTGCTACACTTGTAGCAGTAAAACCACATTAGGCAGAATATTACAGTAACAAGTCCAAACATTTATCATAGGAAGGTAACTAAGTGGTAGTAAACAATGATTTACTGGTAATTTTGCTGACTCATTTCACTGTATTCACGCAAAACAAGTCAAATCTGGTGAAACATACACTGGTGTTTCAGGTCCAGCTTCATCTAAACCAAGTTGTTAGTCATCTCTTTTTGCCCATGCTCTCTCAGATACTCAGTCTCCTGATGCTCCTCACTGTGTGCATCCTCCCACTGATCTGCTGTTATTGATCCAATGCTGATTGATTTTCTCTTAGCTGTTACACCGCTTCCTGTCAACTCACACACCCTCAGCACAGGTTCTTCTCATTTCCAGTCAGATTTCAATTCTCATTCTCAGTTAGATTCTTCAGTTTATTTAAACCAAAATAAGGATATTTCTTCCCTTTTACAAGTTTGCACAAATTAGCATTATAAACTTTTAGTTGATTAAAATCCTCCTTTAGTCCTGAAACGGCTTGTGCCGTTCATAATGATTCGCTTTAAGACTGTAGTTTGCAGCAATCCTAGTTAGTAGCAGTTTTTTTTATTGTTGTAGTCACCATATGTTCATTTTGACATCTAAAAATGTGAAGAGAATCCAAAACAATAAACAAAGTAAAAAGAATAATACATTACCAACGTACATTTATTTAAAACACTATCTAAAGATCTTTAAAATACAGTACAGAAAGTATAAAATGACTATTCAGCACAGAATAAAGAGCTACAAACAAAATAGCAATCCAATGGCGAGATAATGTTTTAACTCCTGAGAAAGCTGGTAAGAAGATAGATTAGAGAATGGCAGCAAAAGGATAAGGTTTTCATATTTTCAAGTATTTCTGATTAAGCTTATTCAAATTTCAATTTCAGACTCACAGTGTTATTTTCTTTTGCCATCCCTTTGACATCATTTTTTGAATCTTAAAGTCCCTTCCTCTTTAACATGCTACACAGGCTTCACATCCAAACATGCATCTGCAGTAAAAGCTGACGTACAGCAGGGTCCGAGTGTCCCCATCCCCCACCTGGGCCCTGCTAGCCATCACTTGTCTTGAATGACAGCTGCTGGAAGGACTGTACTGCCAGGCTCAGCCCATGGAGAGATTAAAGTCAGCATGGAAAGAGGATTTAGTCTCCACTGTTTTCTCTTCCCTCCCTCTCTCTCTTTCTCTCTCTCTCCTGACTTTATCTCCTGCCTTCTTGTCTCTTCATCTGCTTTCCATGCCGTTTCGGTCTATAAGTATGTCGCCTGCATTACTGTATATTATGAAAGGCTTGAGTTGAAATGTTTTCTATTAACTTAGTCTGTTTCTTCATCACTATCTGACAAATATGAACAGAAGTGAGTCCACTTGTGGCTGAACGCAGCTGGTGTTGGCTTGTTCTTGGAAACTGGGCCAGATATGGAGCAGGGATGAGCAACAAACCCAAGCACAACAGCAGATAGAGTCAAAGAGACACTAGAGACACTAAAAGGGCAACAATGAATTATTGATTGAAATATTAATAGCATTAATCCTAAAAGCTGTAGAACTAAAAAACTTTTAACTGGTTTGGCAGCAGTCTTCAGAACAAAAGTATAAGCCCTCAGTAAAAAAAAAAAAAAAAGGACAATTGATAGAGGAGAGAAGCGAGCCAAGTAGCCAAAAGAACGATTCTATCATAGTTTTATTTCAGATTAAAGTCTCATCTACAGTTCCAAATTTAGTCTGCTGTTTTGTTGTCTCTCCCTGGGAATTTGGGTAAAAAGAGTTCATTTTCACATGCATTATTATTTACACCTGTCTTTATTAGTCAGTCTGACTCTGCCAGGCAACTACTTTGTTACTTCCAGCTAGTTATGCACAGAATCTGTAAGAAGACTCTTCAAAGCAAAGCAAAGGTTGGATAGATTGAGTCTGCCAACCTGGTTGACCAGCATGTAAACAGACAAAGCAAACAATTACCTTTAAATAGGTGTGTTGAAGGGTACATTGAAATGGCCTAGAGCGTGATAAAACCTCAACTAAGTACTAAATTCAAGGTTTTATTTATTTTAAACTCCATTTTATTGCCTACAAAAAAGGTGCAATAAAAATAGATTTTTTTACTGAAATGCATCACCGTCTGAAACCAGATTGTTTCAAATCTTTTTCCATAAAGCAATTAGGGTTACTACAGTTAGTTGACATAATGAAATGCATAAATTATAGTCATTTTTGTACGTAAATAGTGTTATCTGATGCATGTTATTATTATTATTAAATTTTTTACATTTCTGAAACTTACTCTTTACTCAATGTCACATGCTGTTTTCTTTTAATTATGTAAAGCACTTTGAAATGCCTTGCTGCTGAAATGTGCTATATAAATAAAACTTGATTGATTGATTGATTGATTGATTTAAGAAAAGTTACAACTGTCTAACTTCACATCGCTGTCTGCAGCCTGCAGCCGGGTGTGAAGCAAACATCAGTCGTGTCCGGCTCCTTCTGCACAGTTAAGAGTCAGTGTTTGGCTGAAAACAACCAGGCCCTTGTTAACTGGGATCATGGGAACTCTATCTCAAACATAAACCGTTCAGAGTGTTTCCACACGTCAACATAACTAGAGAAAAAAAAATGCTGACTGTGAATTCTTTTCTTTGTAAACCCTCCGAAAATGCATTTTCAAGCTATATTTATCCTCATTGATCTACAGAGTAGCTGCAACTGCAGCTGACACTACCTGCAGCTCGGCAGGGACGCAGATCTGGAAGGAAGAAAGGAGCCATGTTAATTATCCCTAGCTGAAGCAGAATGTAATTCTGTCATGGAAAACTGACTCGCCTCTGCAATGAAAAGGCTGCTATCAATCAGGAAGCGTGTTCATCCCAGATAAACAGTGTTTGTGAAGGAAATGGGACATCAGGACAGTGTGGCTGCTCTGAATCTCACAGTCACGGAAACCAGGTCAGGTTTTCAGTTGTTTGGCTGCATGTTTCTCATGGGTTTACACAGGCGCTAACCTAAATCTGGTGACTTTTAGGGAAGCTGCTTCATGCTTGTCTGTTTCTACAGATCTTTTCCAGGTGCAGAGGGAAATGAGTCGGAAAGCACAGCGCGAGTTGAAATTAGTATTGCTTTTTCTGGTACTGCTTTCTTAGTCTAACTGCATGTAAATGTATTTCTGGCACAATTGCATGGCACAGAGTGAACTAACGCAACTGGCTTTCTGAAAAAGGGAAACCTTCAACTTTGCTGTGACATTGTGGAAGAGAAATAAAAGCAGTGAATAGGACATAAATGTAGTATTTAAGCTTTGAGAAGCAACCGTGTTATTTATTTGAACAATCTTTGGTCTGCTGTACACACAGCACGCCAATTACCTCATAAGTTATGCAAAAGAAAATGTACAGTAACGAATTAAAACTGACAACCTGTGAATGTAAAATTGAATAGACAGCTTTTCCTAACTTCTCCTCTGTGTTCCCTTAAGTGAAAGTCACATTGTCCACAGACGCACCATGTCAGGCTATTAATAACAAGGGTTCTGTGAAGGGTAATGCCTCTGCACAAAGACACTGGGTGGGACCAGCAACTTAACTCAACACGGGAGTCTTTTAGTTTATTATTCTTTGGGTAAAACTCAGCCAACATTAACAGTGATTTGTTTATTCCAAATTGTTCTGATGGTGTATGTATGATGGTTTGTACTGAATTGTTAAAGAAATATGCTGATATAATGATTATGCAATGTAAAAATAGAAAAGTGACATCCATGACATGGAAACATTTGATTGGTTTTATCACAAACAATGCTTGAGATTTCTTGTACTTCGTCTCCTAAATTAAAAGCTCCTCTTTACTTTTAAGCACTAATTTAGGTTTCTCCTGATTAACAGCAAAAAACCGTATGGTTATAATGTAAAAAAATTGAAAATGTTCATGGAGTGTGAAGAATTTTCATCAGATAAACCAACATCAACATTTTACAGTTTCACCATTTCCCAGATTTTCATGTTAGATAATCAGCAGTAAATCACTTTGAGTACTAAAAACTCTTAAATACCTTTGTGAGAAACAACTAGTGATGATCCCAATCTCTTTGAGAAAATTTCAACCACATGTATCTGATATTTCTATGAAATGCTTATTTTATAGCAACTTTGATCTTTAAAAAAAATTATAAAAAATAAACATGTTGTTCCTTTTACCATCATAATATATTTTCAAAATTGCCACTGGTAGGTTACACAATCAATCCTACTTCAAACTGATTGCATTGTCCAAACCAAATAAACACACACAGATTTAACAGATCCAGTTCACAGAATATAACTCAATAACTGTCTCTATTCACATACACACTTCACATACTTCACTTACTCTTTGTTACAACACCAACATGTTCAATACTATAAAAATATATGTTTTAATCCAAGCATCAGAGAGGTTAGAGAGGCTTACATGCCTCATATACACATGTAAAATCCTTAAGCACACACACACACACACACACACACATCCCAGGATTTCTTGCACAGTTGTTGCTACAATGTCAAGTTGGGTTCCCACAGAGGGGACGTAGCGGTCATAAAAAAAATTTCTATGGTTAAATTGTTATTATATGTTGCAGTTTTCTAATTATAACAACCAAACCCCCAGAGCAAACACACTGCTGACCTATACTCTGTAAATATACCAAGATCTGACCTGGGCAGAGAGCAAGAGGAGAGCCTGAGGGCTAAACTATTCAGACCATTCACCCACCACTTTCTGCCTCACTGATGATATATTATGCAGCTCCAGTTGTATAGACAGAAAAGCTTGGACTAGCTTCGTTTACTCATATAACAGGCTGATTTACCAAAACAGCAAAATGGTCAGAAATTTTTTTTTAAATTTGTAAGAATGCAATGAATAAAACATTCTTGAGTGCATTAAATAGTCTGACATGATCAATCTTTACTCTCTGGAATATTAAAAGCTAAAGCAGTGAGGCGACTTTTACACATTTCCTTCAAAACATGGTCAACCAAAGTATCAATTTCTAAACTTTTTTTATTTCATAGTTCATGTATTTTAATGAAGTTAAATTGGGTTTATTTCTCCAGCTCCAATTTACAGTAAATGTTATCATAAAGGACGTCACAAAACCCTTTGAAAGACAAAACAATTCACGTCCAGAAACATATATTCAAATCAGTCCAAAACAATCCCGTCGCACAGACAGATTAACATTTTACTGGATCCATTTCACTTCCATCCTAGTTCAAAATCCTTTTCATGAGATGCTAGAGAAAATCCAGGAGCGATTGCAGCATATAACGCATTACTCCACCTCCTTCACCTGCTACTGCACACTGCCTGTCAGCTGAGTAGTTAGAGGCATGTACACTTTTCCCTTGCTTACAAAAAAAAAGCTATTTTTGTTGTTTGCGAATATTGTCAAGAAAAATTCAAAAAGGGATAGCTTCAGTCTTTTAGGACAACTGTTTTGAAACAGCAGCTATTAAACTACATGCGTCTTGTAGACTCAACTCACACTTGCATTGCAACCGGAAAATGCAGACTTTCCGGTTGCAATGCAACCGGAAAGAGAGACAGGCGGGAAGCTACTGCAGACAAGCAATAGTTAAGATGAGCAGATTAAAGAAACGGGCAGAAAACAAAGTTCTGAAGAGACGAGTGATCACGCAGATGAAAACCTTAACTTCTGACACTTTAATTGATTTTCAAAAGGTTAATCATATCTTTTGACAAAAACAAGTATTTATAGCTGCCACTAAGAGCCTCTGTCTTTAAATTTCATGACCGGTCAATTAAAGTGAGTCTGTCTGCATGCTACCTATAAAGCAGAAAGACGGAACTGTGTGCAGGCAGGCAAACATGATAATGTGGGAAGCACAGGAGATTCAAAGCATTTTCCGGTTGTCCACTTTGACATTACTCTGCAAAAAACTCAAACTAATGTTTCTAAAAATTGTAGAAATTTTATGTAATAATTTTTTCCAATTATTTTAATAGGCAGTGTTTAATTTTAATACTGCTCTGTATAAAAATCAAACTTCCTGGTTTCCACTCGGGTTAAGCACAACGTTTGAGTGTGAGAGGACCAAGGCGATTTCCTGCCGCCTGCACCGCCTGCTGTGACAATATGGCCTCCCTGAATTAAAGCGTTCCCTATGGAGAGGCAGGAGGGACACACAGAGAGAAATCTGCTGTGGAAAATTACAGATGAGATATGGAGTGACTTACATTAGTAAAAAAAAAAAAGAAAAAAAAAAACCTTCTCAAGATTTTAGTTTTAGACATGCCAAAACAGGAGTGCACAGGTTGTTCTTTTTTAAACTTGAAAAAAATTAAACAAAACATTCTCTTTTTCAAGTTTTAGAAAACAACTCAGCAACAAAGACATACAGGTTCTCCCACTGAATGAAAACTCCCAAAATACCAGGTTTGAGTTTTAATACTGTTACAGACCCTAAAACAAAAACAGACAGCAGTTTCCCAGCAGTCAGCGATGTTTTGTCTCATTTGAGCAGATTGTATTTCCGGCATTTATTCGTTATATAATCCAAAAGAGAGACAGGCGGGAAGCTACTGCAGACAGGCAATAGTTAAGATGAGCAGATTAAAGAAACTGGCAGAAAACAAAGTTCTGAAGAGACGAGTGATCACGCAGATGAAAACCTTAACTTCTGACACTTTAATTGATTTTCAAAAGGTTAATCATATCTTTTGACAAAAACAAGTATTTATAGCTCCCACTAAGAGCCTCTGTCTTTAAATTTCATGATCGGTCAATTAAAGTGAGTCTGTCAGCATGCTACCTATAAAGCAGAAAGACGGAACTGTGTGCAGGCAGGCAAACATGATAATGTGGAAAGCACAGGAGATTCAAAGCAATCATTCAAGGCCTGCAGGGATAATCACGGCAAAGTCCCACTGTCCCATTCACAGAGGATAAAACCCACTGGATTAATCTGTCGTCACACAGAATACACACACAAGCATGAAAATACTTGCATAACCCATGAACTACTCTTTCTCTTAGTCTCTTCTCACTTTCTATCAAACATTTTTCCCTTTTCATAACCATCTCTTGGTCACTTTAGCTCAATCACAAACAGACCTGCAGCTCTCTGCTGTAGCATGCACACATTCAAGATGACACCTGTCAACATGCTGCTCTTTACATGGTTGTCAATTATGCATATCTGCATGCACAGTCTTTTGAAAGGGAGAGGCAGAGCAATGAAAAAGTGACTCTTGGCGCCAATTAAATGTTTCAGATGACAAAACACATTTCAGTAACGTTTTTGTTCTGTGTTCTGTGCATTTGTTCAATGTTTGCCGTTTTCCGAATCGGTTATAAATTAAGTTTGGCCAAAAGATGAGAAGTTTCTCTTATGTGGGTGGAAGAAGGTGTCCAAATCAACCTGACTCTGCATGAAAAAACTAATTAACTTCTGCTTAAACTTGCCAAATTGTCATCTGGCTTTTACAGTAATTGGCAAAAACAGTCTTAGAGCACCATGGAGGAATTTGAGACACTAATTTTTGCAGAAACATTGCCCGGCTTTCCAGTGTTAAACATTTAGAACTGAATTTTGACAAGGCCACTCCAAAACATTACAGTTGTTTTATTACAAAAATTCATGATTTCATCAATTATGACAAGTTATCGGGTCAGAAGGTGACAAAAAAAGCCCCAAATGTCTGTATGTGTGTGTTTGTGTGTGTACCACCATGTTTGAGTGTTAATACAATGTTCTTTTACTCAGAATTGTATGATGGATGTAATGGGATGAAAGTTGGTTAGTTCCCCCAGTTTATGAAATTATAATGTAATAACTGCTTTTTGTATTTGTTAAGTTTATTCTTATCTAATATTAAGATTTATTTGATCATCTGAAGCAACTAACTTTGATTAAAAAAAATTATTGTAAAAAGCAGAATACTTTTTTTTACACTATTTATTGAAAAATATTGAATATGCACATAAATCAGCACAAACGTATGCATTAAAAACATTGATTCTCTCATGATAAACATATCTCTGTCTAAAACAGGTTAATACATTCTTCCTAAATGGGAATTATTTGCTTGTTTTTCTTGCCCTGAAGTCAATAACCTTGTCTTCAAGGTAACACAGCAGCATTTCTACAGCACAAAGCAAGGAATCGGGTTACTTCGGCTCTGCCGCTTCATCCTGATCAATGAGAGGAGATCATGTCACAAGTTCAGGGAACTTAGAAATTACAGGCTGAGGGAGCATTAGAGTTGGAGTACATGTTGTGTGTGATTGAAGGGGGCGGGAAGGGTTTGTTTTTGTGTGAAAAGAAAGAAGGGTTGGTGATACAGAGAAAAAGCTCTGAACAGAGCTGCCACTTCAGCTCGCAGAGGACAAGAGGTGTGAAATGAAAGAAAATGGAAGAACATGCAGGGCTTTTCACCACAGGGCATTGTGTGGATCCCTCATGTTCAACAAATGTATGAATTTTACTCCCTGACACATGAAGCACTCAAATATTGTGAGAAGCATTTTTCACAGTGTTGCCTTTTGACGCTTAGGATCAATTGAGAAGAACTGCAATAATGTCCAAGCAACCAAACGCACAGACATGTCAACACAGAGTTAAAAAGGTGCAAAAACAAAGGTCAGTGTGTAACACTGTGTCGTGACATTTAAATATGAAAAAGAAAGTCTCAAATTATAAAACAAAAGTGTGACGAATGATTGGCAAATTTATTCTGACAAAAACTGGGCCATCCATTGCAACCATTGCAAATGTGAGCTTTAAATGTTCGAACCTCACAGGTGAGCAACACGGAAATGTGATCAATCCACCGAGGTGCCAGGAGAACACGTCCTTGTGTGCATAATGCTTATTTTTAACAGATGTAGCAGTACTGGACTGGAGCCTGGTGGTAATTTCTCACCTTTTTTTTCTGGTGGAGTGACGGAGGAGGAAGAGGAAGAAGAGGAAGAGGTGACAGTAAAGGGGTTCTTAAGTGTGATGACAGCAGGTACAATTTTCCCACCAGGAAGCCAGTTTTATGCGCAGCCTGGTTTCTTCTTTGTCACAACATTTCAAATTGAAAGAATACGATGAAAAGCTACAGCTTCTCCTTGAAACAATCCAATTGAAAATATTCTGCGGTGCACAGAGCAGGTCAAACTGCATGTGTCGCCTACAATGACTGTTTTCCTTTGGCTCTCTTCAAAATGTTCTTACTGGACCTTTTAAAACCAGTCTTACTAAATCTCCAAAAATATGAACGATTTTGTAAGTTATGTTGTTTTGCTAACTCAGAATACACAGTTAATCATAACGTAAAGTTTTTGATGACTTGTTTAAATCCTGGATAATTCCATGCTTCTAACTTTCTGTCCAAAAATAACTCCAGCTATGAGATTGTATTTTATCTACAATGAGGATTTGATTACATTTTTTTGTCTTTCTCTAGTCTATTAACGGAATCCACGTTTCCTCAGGTGTAACATGATTTAGCTCACGTTTCCTGAAGTCCTCCTTCTCTGGAGGCTCAGTCTCACTGGGCCAGAGGAGGACTGATCACCCAGTCTTATTTGGTTACAATTAATACTTTCATTAACATCAAATGGTTTACTACGTTCTCTGGGTCATTTGGTAACTTCCTTTAGCAAAATATCTTTCTTTGTGTCAGAAGGTGACAGAATCCCAGAGCAAAAATTCAAGTTTGTTCTCAGAAATTCAACCGTCAATCGTCTTTACTTCTTTTATGTGATGTAGATTTTTCAATGGATTAGTAAAGCAAACATCTTACAGACTGGTTCTTTTTCTCTATATATTATGAAACTGATTTATTTTGGTATGTTAATGTAGCTGAGAAGTGTTGATCAGTGTTACGGTTCTGTTGGTTGTAAGTCAGACTCCTTCTTTACTCTGTGTGTGGGTGTTCATTTCCTGTCCTAATTGAAATATCTACTTGTTTACTCCTGGCTACAAACATCACCAGGCTGCCAAACGAAGACAGAATACGCAGCTGACCTGCTTAACACTCAGCCTGAGCCTTACATCCTCACTGACATTACCACGAGTCCAGACGCAGAACAGGAAGCGGGGATGGCCGGCATGCTGTTTTTAGTAGTAAAAGTTTAAAGTTGTTCTGGACAACTATTGGCAGCATTTATCTGAGTGAGGCAGAGCATAACTCTGTGCTTGTATAACTTCACAGCTTCAAAGATGATAACTTTCTACCGCATGTCTTCATTAGAAAGAAACAGGAACAAACCAGGGAAAGCTGTGATGTTCTTGCTTACAGCTGAAGATGATCTGAAGCTCTGGTGAATCCATGTTCAGAGAAAGTTGTTGTCCATGATAAGTTAGCGAATCATGTTGCTTAATTCACTGCTTCAGTTTTGCTTCTTCTACTTTTTCCAACCTTGATCAAAGCTCCGTAGAAGAAGAAATGTTCTGCTTTGGGGTTTTTCTGGATAAATCAAAATGTACTATTCTAATTCAGCAGTTCTCTGATTAGCCGTTTCCACCCTGGATGAGGCTCAGGAGATACTGATGTCACTAAATCCATATTTTTTGCCCCATAAAAATGTTCTTGGAGAAGTGCGGCATTTTCTTCTGTCAGCCACTGAAGGTTTATTACTGGAAAAAGAAAGTTTTTCATTTCTATTGTTCACAACATGCTTACTCAGCAACTTGAATCTGACTCTTTGAATGGATTGGAATTGAACCAATCTCTATCATCAAAAAGATTGCTTTAAAAATAAAGTGACATCGGCATACATCACACTTTTCACCACCACAACACAGGAAAAGAATAGTGTCAATTGTATATCATACATTCTCAGTAAATGTTGTAGAAATAAATAATAAATCAAAGGCACATCCTGCTAATTATTCACAATTATTTGGTGTGTTGCATGGCATTAGGTAAAACATGACATCGGTTTACCTAATACTTGTGACTATTGATGCCATTGACTGCGATTAGCCCATATTTTCATCAGATTTTTTTTTTCTTTCTTTTGTCCTCACCACTCTCCATGAGATCTGAATCAGATGTGGTGACAAACAGTGAAACTTCATCCAAGTGGCCAAATGGCACTTGATGGCAAACAGGGTTTTAACGCATAGCAGCTGAAACCTGATAACCGAACAAACACAGCAACGAAGAAAGACCTTTGTGAATGCATGTTGCACATGCTGACATATAATTATTGCCCGGTTTTAATCTAAATCTGACAAAACTGACAAATCTTTGTGAAATAACAACATTTCCCCAACACCTCTTTCTCATTCATGACGCAACCTTTGAAAACAGCTGAAAACATGTAATTAAGGTACATGTCAGGCGACAACTCGCTATCTTATGGCAATTTTTTTTAACTGATATATTGTTTTTCTTTCATGATTTACACCAGAAATTAGAGGGCTATTGATTTTCTTCATTAACTCGAGGAAACCTCATAGGTGAAGTACCTCTGTACGTGTTTTCTGACTGTAACTGTGGAGCGTCAGCGCAGCCTGTAGTCCAGCTGAGCACTTCGGAGCTGTCCAGGGTGCTGAACCAGATCCACTTTCCCCACCTCTACACGTACAATCCTCGCAACAGACAGGCAGTTCCCAATGAATTTCACACAGAAAGTGGGATTAAGTAAAAAGATCCACGACAGTTAAGGAGCGATATCATAATTTGTCCTTTAGGGTGTCGCTAAATCAGATTTCTGTAAAAAGAAAAAAGAAAAAGAAAAGAAAAAAAAAAAAGGAAATCTCGGAGAGATCTTAAAAAGCGGCACTACTCACGAAAAAGATTGTCACAGAAATTCACATATCCTTCTGATAAACAAGCAGCTACTGGCGAACTTATGAAGCGCGCATCTATGAATACTTTTTTAAACTTTTATCGGTGCGGTTATATTTAAATGTCAAAATTAAGAGGGGGGAAAAGGACGGAGTCAAACTTACCTGCTTAACTTTCTTTCTCTCGTCTTTCCCTTGTTGTTTTGCTGTGAGTGTGGACGGGATGAAAATGTCTGTTCGCTCCAAAGCTCGGTTTAAAGGACTAACCTCGGTGGAAACACACTGCCCTCCCCCCTCCCTAACCACCGCGCTACGCCTGGCGGATTTATATTAGCTTCCGGTTTAGCCTTTGCGAAATAAAACCAGCACGGGAGTCACGAGTAAAAACTGGGATTTTAAGAGGAGGTGGAGTTACTTTCCAGCAGTACAATGGTCGTAAAGATACAACTAGAGTTGAAATGAAATTGTTCAAATCAAAGGATGTTTGATTTACAGATTCAATATTTAACAAAGCATTGCGTCTGTAGAGTTGAATAAAATTGTACAGAATTCTTTTCAAACTTTTAGTGACAGGAAAGGAAATGATCTTGCAGGCTTCTTCCTCTTCACAATTGGGCACTACTTTGCGTTCTTCTGTCACCTAAAATCTAAATGTTGTGATAAGACTTTTTTTCGGAAATGAGGAGGAGCTGGTATGAATACTTTTAATAGGTACTTCAAAATTGAGTTTGATATTTCTAATGGAGCTGTTTTGTTTTGTTCTTGTTGTTGTTTATGTTTGTTTCATAATTTGTAATAGTACTAATAGTGATGGTAGATGCTATATTATATGATTTAGAAAATGTAAATTAAATTAGAAACACATCAAAATAAAAATAAAAATAAAAATACTAAAACATAATAAATGCAAATATTATACATTATTTTTGTTTTTAGTATACGATCATGCCTATGAAAGAACATGTATGCTACTTTAATACTCGCAGCAAAATTACGCTTTCTTAATTAACAATAGACTTTTAATCTGAAGAGCCGGACTTCTAATTTCCTGCTTCCCTGAATCGTATTTGCCCACAAAATGGCCGCGCCCTCTGACGTCAGAGGCAGCGGATAAAAGGTAGGGCATCTCAGCCCAACTCAAAGCCATGTTTTCTTTCTACCTCCTGTGAACAGATTCTCCTCTGTCATTTATAAACAGGATCAGGACGCAAACTGGATATGTTTGTATATTATCTTAAATCTGATGGGTCAGTAGACAAATTTCAGGAGGATTTAAACACACTGAGTTAAAAATAAAAAAATATGTGCGCTGATTTTCAACAAAAAGAGTTAAATCTAAACAAGGGGAATTTTAAAAGGAAACATGCAGAAGCTGCTCTGCTTTAAGATTCAGTGTTGAAGTGACAAGTGGCTGCGATGTTTTCAGTTTTCTCCAGTGCTTTGTTTCTCCACACACACCTCTGACACCCTTGACCTTCTTTCTCTTTGTCTGAACTCAAGCCTTCTGAAAACATATGCACTCCAGCATTTCACTCTCAGCACACAGGTACTGAGTGCATTCGAAAGGGGAGTAGTTTGGACATTTTCTGCCATCTGTTCGCTTTCTTTCACTCCAACTCAGAACATCACAGTGCATTTTTAAACTCGGTGCAAGAGCTGCAAAAACACTTAACCACCATCACGTCCAGAGCAACAAGATTTCTATTTGAAGAGAGGCGCTAACATGCAGACAATCCAATGATCTCGCTGCATCTCTTTTCATGTGCAAGTTGAAACATGCTAATGTCTGCTGATTTTTTACAGCAGCTTGTGTCTGCATTTCCATAAACATGAACCTGGACGGTCCTCCCTGTCCTTCTGAGATGGGTGTGCACAGCTGTTTTCCCTTTGGGCCCTTGACTTCGTACGATCAGATTCATGAATTTTAAATAGCATCCAAGTGACACACAGAGGAGCAAGCAGACGAGAACACTGTTTTAAGATGGGGTGCTGCCATCTTTTTCTGGGCTTTAGACAGCACAGAAGGCTTCCAGCAGCCCCCACATTATACGAGATTAGTGAACATTACATGTGCACAGTAAAAAAAAAGCAATCTTACATTTTTATACATCATTTAATTACATTTTGTCTTTTATAGCATGTCACGGGATTCTTTGTGGAGGTTTAAACTACCTCTACCTTCATCCTGATAATTATGCGACTTGTTTTTTGGAGCTGGAAAAGATCACATTTTAAAGTAGATAAGTAGATTTAGATTCCTGGTTTCTGAAAGAAAAAAAAAGTTTAAATTCCTTTCTCTAAGCCAATTGTTCAAGATTTAATTTGTTTCCCTATAATGATCATAATGGTAAAAGTTGCTCATTCATTACCAAATTCAGTGTGGAATTGTTATTTGTTATTGTAATATTATATAACAAAAAGCTGGTTGCCGAATATGATAGTCAAATTTTTTTATGATAAGAATATTAGATTGTGATCAGTTTCTATGTGTCCAGCCTAGATCTTCGTCTTTATGATGCAGATCAAGTGGACCTACTTTATTGTTCCACATAATGCTTCCACCTAACACCAGGGTACGGTAATGTGATGTAATAAATATACTGCTTGATAAATTCATATGAATAGCACCAGTAACAAATAAATAAATAAATAAATAACTAAATAAATAAAAAACTTATTTGAACTCCACTGGGAGGTCAAATAAATGTTATTTTGGGATACTGTAGGTAAAAACTGAGCATAAATCTTCCAAAGCAACAGCATCATCTGGTCCACATTTATCACAGTGGGTCCTAGATGAAAAAATTATAAAAATTAAAAATTAAATAAAAAAAAATTTGAGCAGCTTGAACTGCCTGGTCAGAATGCCTGTAAATAAAAAGACTGGGGAAGTTATTGCAAGAGAAAGGAAATGGCGATACAGAAATAAGGTCTGAGATCCATTTGCTGCCAAAATCAATTGGACTTTTCAGTGTGATGACTTTAAACAATGGCTTTTCATCACTGCTGCAGGACGTTCCCCCACCCCACCATCCCTCCACTTACCTCTGTCACCGTCACCGTCCTCCTCAGGAGATCCAGTTAGTTGAGCCAATCTGTTTTTTGCCCGTGATGGATTAGCCTTGTCTTCTTGAAGTTAACGGCCCCATGAAGAAACCCATTAAAAGAGATCCCTCCCAAGTGATGAGCACAATGAATCTCACTTAATTGTCATTGATTAAATGAAGACTGATTTGTGTCCTTTGGTCCTGGGCACATTCATGCACAGCACAGTGCACACACCGACAACAAAAGCAATCTTCAAGCTTAAACTAACTTTTGGTGTGCCATATAGAGGATTAACTTATAAACACACTCCAAAACAGCTGAAGACTAATTGTCCACATACAACATTTATATATATTAAAAAATATTTGTTTTAGGATCATTATGTTTAGGTCAATACTCCTACTTTGTTTCTGTGTACAGATATGCACTAAACACTGCACATTCTGTTCCAAAGCAAAACAAAGATAAAATCAGATCAAATTTCTCCTGCTGCTTGATCAGGGGTCTGCAACCTTTACAATCCAAAGAGCCATTTTTGCCCCCCAAAAAAATAAAATAAAATGTTTAGAGCCACAAATCTTTACAAGATTCAGCAGGAATTTAGTTGCTAATCTATAAAGAACCCAATTTTATTTATGCATTTATTATTTTTTAGCCAAAAAAAAATAATACCTATAATATTTATTATCAGAAATTCTAAGAGCTATTGTGGAAGGTCCAGAGAAACACTTGTGGCAACGGAGAAACAGGTTCTATTTCTAAGTGCTGGAGAAATGTTGTAAAGAGAACAAGGGAAATGATCAGAAAAGACTTAGTGTCTGCATTTTCCCTTCACCAGATAAGTGGAAAGAGCTTGAATAATTAGTTTCATCATTTGGAAGATTAACCAGCATGGGATCAACCAACTTGCTAACCTGGGATGAATGTTCAAGTTTCTAAAATTATTTACAGCTTTAGGTGATTTTCCTTTCTCCTTGCTGAATGACCTGTCTGTGTGTTCATTATGGAAAGAACATACCATATATCACTATTTTATTTGGGTACATTGCCAGCAAATTGTGCATTCGCTGAAGTCTCACACAAGAATGCAGGGTGAATGCGTGTTAATGCAAATGTGCAACCAGCCGAGACGTGGTGAGGGAGGTCAGAGAGTCGGACTACAGACCAGAGAGTCACCTGGAACAACACACGCCGTTGTTCCAGGTGATGGAGGCACTTCTTCTAGCTTCACAGCAGCACATGCCGTTGTGTTTTTGGAGGGTTTGCCATCTAAGGAGCAGCAGAGCCCACTGACCTGGAAATATTTTTGGTGTCAAAAATGAGGAATTATTTTAATATTAAGAAAAGCTTTCCTGGTAATCCTGGATCTGGCCCTTCTTAGATGTTTTTTTTTTTTTTTTAACAGAATCTCTTTTGGGATTTTATCCTAAATGATAGGAAGACAATCAGCTTTCCTCTCCTGACCCACTGACACAAACAACTGCACGGGACTCCAAGTGTTAGCTAGATCTGCAGCTTAGACACTGCCGTTGGCTTCAAACCTGCTGCTGCAGTGCCATGTGAAACTAAGCATGCCTCTTGAATTTTTTTCACATTACAACCATGAGCCTGTGTGTATTTCTTTCTTGGAAAGTGTGGTGTGCACACATATTAAGCCGCTATGAATCAATACACGCAGCTGTCACTGTAGTTGGAGCTGCTGTGTGTCTCCCTCTTGAGCGTTTGCTCGAACTAAGCAGGAAGACGTGGAAAGAGTTGAGCGTCTCTACGAGGCTGAAATGTAAATTCTCACCTCAGATCAAATAACTGAGTCAAATTCACTCGAAGTCAAAGATCAGACAATATTTACTGCCAAAACAAACAACAGATATGAACTTTACAACATCCAAGCGTCAGTGCAGCCAGTCACACAGTTTTCACCAAAAATTGAATTTAAAATGTGTGTGGAGTAGAAATAATTAGCATTGCGTTTTATTTATTATTTTATTTTTTGCATTTTGTGTTAGCTTTCTGGTTCATGTAAGTTTTGTCAAAATGAGATATCTTAATGTTTTAGATGGTGGGAGGAAGATGATAACTTGTAAAAACTTGATGCAACAAAGAAAGCCATAAGAAATCCTGCAACTTGTGCAACAAATGAAGAACCAGTGGGAAGAAAAAAAACATTTAAAGGGAACAGTTTGGTCTTGTAACTTTAGCTGGCTTTTTTTTTGGACACCATAATTTTGAGTATGAATGTAACATTGCACCGTATCATTGGATACACAACGTCTGCACTGAGACCTGAGTATTTGCCTTCTTTCTGTTGGGTAACTGAACAAAGCCTTATACTCGCCGTTTTAAAATTACACGTCAAACATAAATTTAAATAACAACCTTCAAATATTCTTGAGAACACACAGCATTTGGTTATACTTCATAAAGAAATAAATGTGCCTGCTACAGGAAACTTTGTGAAAAATGACTCAAAACTTTCACAAAAATCCAAGTGTTTGCTCTAAAAAGTGCTCCGATGTGAGTGGGGTGGGGGCGGTGGGGGGTGTTGTGGTTACCTCAGATCCAACCTGATTAGTGATGGAGCACACTGATCCGTCCTCAACCACAGACACACAAGAATATTCTACTTTTCGGGGGTTAGATATAAGAACATCATGAGCGCTTCGAGTCTTTGTTCAAAGAGCTGTAGTGTCACCCGAGGAGCAGCATGTCTGTCGGTCACAAGGCAAGAGTTTCTGATTGGTTCTTTTTGTCATAATGATGAACAGAGTTCCTGCACAGGACGCCTCCGATGCTCAGCGCCCCATCACAAATGACAGGATATCATCATCCGTCACCTTCATGAGCGCCGACGGATCGCAAAGAACGGAAGTGATGTCACCCCTGCAGATCAAAGGTCCGGAGGCAGCGACTGGAGCAGCAGTAGGCCACAAAACTCACAGTTGTTCTGCAGAGGAAGGGGCGGAAATGCAGACAAGAAGCGAGTTCAATTGAAAACATTTATCCCGAAGATAAGACGGGGACAGTACCGGGACAGAAAAAGAAGGAAGGAGACGTTTGTTCTGACCTGCGGTGGACTCCGGCCAACGCCGTGTCACGCAGAGGGAAAAGCTTGGGATAGATGATGGTGAACATGGCTTGGCTGCAACGGTGACAGTGACCCAGAGGGAACTGCAGCAGGTCCAGCAGGCTCTTTGGGAGGATGATGGGAGGCAGCAAGTTCAGGCCTGAAAACACGACATGAGACGGATTCAAACGAGGCAACGGACAGTCAATTATTTTATTTATAAACAAATTTGTCTAGCTGGGGATCAATGGCTTGAACACTTGTATAAATATTTTAACATAATATTTCTTCACTTTATTGTATTGGAATTTGTCTTATTTTCCTGTGTTTTATATATTATTTTAGGTCATGCTGCTGCTGCCCAACACTTTTCCAAATCTGGGATCAATTTAAACAGCAATGATTTTTCAGAGGCTGCAGAAACCATAAAGGCTAGTAACAGCCGGCCCCCACCTGCTGGGCGGTGATGGTAGATGCGATGCATAGTCCTCATAGCCAGCTCTTCCAGCGGAACCACGTTATCCGACTGCGACCCAATCACCTTCACTTCAGCTGGCAGCCCCACCAGGGCCTCAGTCAGTACCTCACCCATGCTGCCCCCCTCCAGAGCTTGAGAGGATAAGCCACACCTGCACACACACCGCTGTACTAGAGGGAGCTTGAAGTGATAATTACCATTACAACATGCCAAAAAGTGCAGACTCTGCACATTTGATATGCATGTGTTTGGGAGGTTTGCGCTGTATTAAACACCAGAAATTTAACATCACTGGCTTAGAAGTTTATACTTCGAAATATGAGAGAAAGATGTGTAGATGTTTTTTTTCCCCCCCTTTCAGATAAAAAAGGCTGCGCTCAAGTGAAAACTCAATTTCTCCACAAGCACTCATTGATATTTTTGCTTGTCAGCCGATGGTGTCACACTAAGCCCTCTCATATGCATCAAAATTGCTCTAATGTCAGAGTTTTTTTGTTATTTCACTTCAGCTTAGTGATATTAACCGTTATCCAAGTAAGCCGTCTGCACCCATTTGAAATACTCTTCTGAAATAACTGCTGTCAGTGTTAAGGATGTTACCCGCTGCAGCCGATGACCTTGTTGTACAGGTAGGAGGGAAGGCCTTTCAGATCCACGTTGTTATCGACAAACACAAACTGCAGCTCTCGGGATCTGCCCAGATCTGTAAAACAGGCAGACGATGAACGATGCGTCGCTCATGATATCCAAGATCGCTGCAGTCGATCGCAGACACATCACCATACTGACCGAGTGGTAGGAAGGTCAGGCGATTGGCCGCCATGGAGAGCTGGTTGAGGCGGTGCAGCCAGCAGAGCTGGCGGGGGACATGACTCAGAAGGTTGTGGTCCACTGTGAGGTTCTGCAGGGAGAGGCAGCGGTGCAGGCGGTCTGGAAGAGACATCAGCTGGTTCATAGCCAAGTCGAGGGTCTCCAGGTCCTGCAGATCACCAATCTCTGAGCGAAAAATAACAAATATTAGCTGCGGAAGGATCAATATTAGGAGGACAGAGTGGTTATTTGGGACTTTAAAATTTAAAACAATGTACACTTTAAAAATAAAGACTGTACTAAAAATCTCTTGAGGCCAAAAATAGCCATATGTAATTTGTGAGAGTATACAGTAACTGCTGAAGATTAATATTATGAGAAAACATGAGGTCATGGGTGCTGGACAACTTCATTCTACAGTTTGGCTGAAGAGCTCAGACGCCATCTGCTGGCAAACTGAGGTTTTACACCCATGTGGTAGACAAGCACATGGTATACAACAGCACAGATGTGCCCAAAAGATTTGAACTTACACAAATTACTATGAATTTCCCATAAGTATGTTTTCTCAACATTGGCGGAAGGAGAGTGTGAATGCACATGAATACAAGGTGAAACAGAACCTTACAGACAACAGAATCATACCAAGAATGGCAGCGAGAAGGCCATGATGAATGTCTAAACAAAACATCAAGACCCAAAACTTAATCCTACAAAAAGTTCAAAGGTGGACAAGAGAAAACTGGTTCAAAGTTTTTTTTTTCTTAGGAATTCTTCTGATTGGTTGAAACAAATACTTACTAATTTGTCAAGAAAAAAAGTGAGTGCTATGATGATGTACAACAGTAAAGTATCTTGATATCATTTACAAACAGTTCTTGAATAAAGAGTGGATTCAAAATATCCTGCAAGTGCAACTTCTTCCAGTCTTCACCTCTCCGTGTAAAAAAAAAAAAATGTAATCAGCCTGAAACAGAACGTTCCTAATCTTTTGTTGACTGGGTTGTGTATAAAACACAGAATGGCACAACAAATACACCTATTGTTGGACTATGTTGCTCTCACTACTTTCCATTTTTGTGGTATAAACATTCAGACCATAAAATTCCCCTACATTTTTAGTTCAGTTAATAGAATAATATTGTATTTTAAATTCATATTTTGTTTGTAAATTTAAAACTGGAGTAATATTTACCTGGTGGAAGGCATTTGAGTTGATTATTGGACAGTCTCAGGTGTCGCAGAGACCTCAGGCGGCCAATCTCTGGGCAGAGCATCTGGAGGGCGTTATTGCTCAGGTCCAGTGACTGCAGTCGTGCCAGATTTCCAATAGCTGGAAATCAAAAGGTTAGTTAGCAGTTACATCTAATTTCTTTGAAATAATGGCACAATTGCCTGGTCTTACTGCGGTCCTACCTTCAGGAATAATGACAATGTTGTTTGAGTGCAGGTACCTTGAATCAAAAGACAAAACGTGATTTAAATTCAACATTTAAATACAACAAAGATATCTGAGAAACTTACAAAAGCACTTACAATTCTATAAGATTTGGGAGCTTCTGAGCAAGATTATCAGGCTGATGAAAAAAACAGGACAAAAGCAGAAATTATAAGTGATATCACAGGAACAAAACGTCAGTCATACATGAGTGCTTTTTTTTTTTTTTTTTTAAATCACAAATGATGTTGCTGTGAGGATACCAGTGTAGTCAGCGAGTTTCTCTTCATGTACAATCTCTCCAGAAACTGTAGTCCTTCATCTTTTAGCAGCTCTACGGGAAAAATGTTCAGGTTTTTGTAGTTCAGGAACAGGTTTTTGTGGCGCTCCTGCTTGGCCATGAAAATAGTCTCGTGGAGTTCAGTTGCCATTTCTCAGGAAAGCTCTCCCCTCCTGGATCAAGGACACTTGGCAACGCCTGAATCTCCTATGGCATCACTGTTTCCTGAAAGTCAACAAACGTGACAGGTTCATCTCAATCAACTAGAATCTCTTCAACAAGTTAATTTAATGCAAAAAATATGAAACCCATACAAAATACTGATTAATTATATAATGTTATATAAATACAGCACACTATGGCCAGATCTATAGGCTTCGAAGGGGGTGTAGAGTTATTTATAAGGCTTCGGAATTCCAGCAAACTACGGTGAAACTTCATGGAAAATATTTTCTGGACTAGTATGAACAAAAAACAACTTTTAGGAAGGTGTATCTGATAATATTAAAATAGGAAAAATAGGTTCAGTTTTCACATTATATCAGCACAACAAAAAACTCCGCTTAAAATCTCCCTATCTGTGCAACAAATTCAAATAAAAATATTTTCATTTTGAAATGAAATGCTGAAATAAAAGCAATTTTAGATGCTACTCAAATTCGCTGAGAGGCACCTACATTACTCTTGTGAGACCCTTTCATTGAAAAGAGAGAAAGTAAAACCACAAAACGACAGTTGCATGCAGTAATGTAGCCAGACAGTATTTTATGTTTGTAGTCGTTTTGAGTAAGAGTCACCAGTATCTATAAGGCTAGAAAGAGCAACAAAAGGTTAAAGTCAATGATGCATGCAGGACGTGTCCGCTGTTTCCCTTTTTCAGCATAAACAAGTCAAGAACTGTGACCTGCAATAGCCACTTTGCTAATTGGTTACTAGCAAAACACAAAGTTTAAAACAAAATTTATTTACCTTAGTAGCAGGAGACCATTGTAAGACACTGTATCTGCCTACATCGTCTCGTCATCTATCGGAAGAAACCTGTGAGCCCTGGAAGAGCTAAACATCCAAACAAGAAGCTCCAGGTTAGCAACAATCATCTGTCGTAAACAAGCCTGCGTCACAGCACAGATTCTTCTCTTTTTTATTTCAAGGCCGAGATGGCGCCGCTGGGGTTTTGCTGCCCCCAATTGGTAAGTAACCGAACTGCAGTAAGGGGAATCTGGTCTCAAAGCGGTTTCTGGTTTGTTTACAGCCAGAAACCTCAACGTTGTTTTATCGGGATTTTAAGTATCAGACCAATACAAAGTAATGTGGTATGCATTTATGTTCATGGAGTTTAAAACCAATAATTGTCCTGCCGATGGATTCTCCCATGTAGTATGTTAAAGCATCCATCCATCTGCCATATTTATTGTAAAGAGGCTGGTGTCTACCTCCGGCAATCACTGGGCATCCTGAACAGGTCTGCCGTTTGTCACAAAAAGTAAAATATGTGATAATTTAACGTTTTTCCTTCAATATACATTTTCCTGTCAATACTGATTTCTTACAGAAGTGCTGCATTACAGAAAAATCCAAAATTTGGTTATAAATGTTACTCAAAAGGACCAACATGGTCAGACGTTTCCTTTCAATATAAAATAGTTTAAACAGGATCAAATAAAGACATACCACACAAACTGCATACATTTTTTTTATTTATCTTAAATTTTGTGTAGAAAAAAAAGAACGAGGAAATAGACATTCTCTTTTCCTTCAGCCAATCATTTTATCCCAGTAATATATTGATAACAAGAAAAATCTTACAACAGCATGTACAAAAGAAAAACCAAAATGAAACATCAGTCCAAACAATCATTTTAACAGAAATCCAGGACTTGGAAGGCTATCAATAACTTACATATTTTAAAATAAATGTAACAAACTGTCAATGTAACACGTATATAAAAAAGTGAGGGATGAGTTGGGAAGAGAAACAAAAACTTGATTGTTTTTATGTTACCTCTGAGGTGTTCCAGTGGTAAAAAAGAAAAAAAAATCTGGCAAAAATCAGACCACAAACAAACCTGATTTCAGAAATTGATTAGTATTTTATAGCAAGACTGGCTGAGAAAGGATAGAACAAGAAGCTTGATAAAATATAGCACAAGTCTGCTTTAAGAGAAAGCGCTTTCTCATAGAGACATTTCTTCAATTTACAGTCATCAAATCAGTGGGAACAGCTGCAGGGCAGAAAGAAGCTACAACTCAGGAATATTATATGTAACAAATGAAAGACAATGTAGTGTCGTAGAGGGAAATGGTCCAGTGAAACCATCCCATTTCTCATGTTGCATTCCACTAGGTTTCACTTGAATCAGCAAATACAGACCCCCAAAAGAGCCCATTAGCCAACAGAAGCTACACCAATAAAAACAAAAAAAACATATATATATATATGTATATATATATATATATTTGTTCAGCATCTCCATATAAAAAGATCAAGTTCTCTAGAAGTAGCATAAAGAATGTTCGATGTGTCCGAGCCCCTAGCCTGCTTCCACGATGGTTTGGTTTGTGGTTTGAATTTGACCTTTACACAGCACCCAGTGAGATCAAACAGCTGAGATGACATATTTTGTGTTTTATACAAGTAAATAGATTGGACAAAACAAAAAGTGAGGTAGATGGATGGTTGAAGGAAGTAATAACAAAGCCTTCTCCCAGAATATCGAAAGAACATAAAAATATGAGATCAAAACAAAACAAAAAAAAAAAGGGGGAAAAAAAACTCGAGGGAAGATTTGTACAGTGATTACCACTTCACAAAAAAAAAAAAGAAGTAAATAGCAGAAACATCTGGGAATTGAGTTAAAATGTCACTTTTGAGACTATTCCGTGTGGTCCTCGATTAGATAGGTCAACGTTTCATTACTGGTGCTCAAACGTGAAGAAGAGATTTTGTTTTCTCCAACAGAAGGGGTTCTTAGTGTATTTCTCTCGTCAGTCCTTTTAGGTCACAATATCTTGGTGTTATTGAAGCATTTCAACGGAAAACTAAATGCTGCAGGTAAATTCAGTCCCATTTAGTCACACAAATCCTCAACAAACACATCAAACGTTTACAAAATATTGAAAAAGAAAGAACAGAAGCTACTTCAAACACATGGATGCCCACATATTTCTAAAAAAGCTTTTGATCGAGAGGCAAGTGAGATGATCCAGTCGAAATGGAACACAAAGAAATACAAAGAAAGAGCTTTTTGCTCTGCTTGTAAGTTAACTTAACTGAAACACTGACAAAAAGTAGAAGGAAATTACCAGAAAATGGTGAACCAAAAATTCACTTTTCGTCATTTGTAATGTGTAGGAAACAACAAAAGATGTAAGGGGTAACGCACAGTTTCCACCTTTATTAGCAAATGTTATAGTTTGGTGCACATTCTGTTAATCTGCTCTCTGTCTGTCACATCATTTTCTAGCTTCCTTGTAACTTCTGACAAACCAAAGATAACCCATCAAGAAAACAGTTGTTTCGCTGTGAAACACTAAATAGTAACTGAACTGTTTCACATGTTTAAATATAGTGAACTAAAGTTAATCTTTGTGTAAATAGACCGGGCTAAAAAAAAAAAAAAAAAAAGCTACTCAGTTAGCTCAATTAGCTCCAGGAAAAGAAAAATGATTTTAATATTAAATCTCGTTTTTAAAAATTAGATAAAATATTCATTTTGGATTAATATGGGAGCAACATTTAACCACAACAGGACAAATTTACAAGGTGCTCTAACTGCTTACACTTGGATTGTAAGCGATTCCTTGCTGGCTGCAATTTAGCCACTTCTGAAATTAACACAAAATTGATATTTTTAAGTCAGAAGAAGTTCAGGGTATGTCTAGGGTTCCTGTAAATTCACATTTCAGAATTACAGATGTTTGATATATGCGTACACTCAGGTGCAGTGCAGTTGCTTCTCAGTCAGCGACATGAAAAACCTAAATGACGTACACAGGAATGTACTAAAAGTCATTTAATTTCACAGATTAACCCCCTAAAGATGAAAAACTAGAAACTACAATATAGGGGGCTGGATAAAAGTCTGGAAATGCAATCGCTTTTCTGCTGAGCCAGACTACATATCCATGCGTTTTAAGGATGTTTAGGAAACCCTTAGGTTGGTAAAAGCTAGTTCAGATAAAAGTCTAAGAGAGTCTGAATAAATGCTGCTTGATGAAATAGAACGCAGCTACTTTCCACGCAAGAAAACTCAAATTATAAATGTGCCAACTTGAAGAGTCTGAATACATCCCCTCAAAAAGGATTTTTTATTTATTTTTTTGCCAAATTCAGATAACTTTACTCACAATATTTTACTATATTCTAAAACGTTTGATGGTTTTCCTACTTTTTGTCAGTATTTTGGTTGCATACAACTTGGGCAAGGACAAACCACAAGATTGAGACCAGGAAACTTCTTGTTACTCATTGTGGCGATAAACATTGCTTTCACACTGATAAAACAATCTGACACAGAACGACAAACACAAGGTAGGATGTCTCTGGGTAACAGCAGCACAAAAAAAGGAAAATGAAGAAGAAAAAAAAAAGGGAGCAGAAAAGGATTTAGCTTTTCTCTTTCACCTGAGATTTTATTTGGACACCAGGCTTGTGAATCTGATGGTAAAAGCACGAGAGAACATGGATGTCCTCTAGAGGGGACGCGAGGAAGATACGGGTCTTTCAATGCAAGGCAAGTTATTGTACCTCTTACTCAATTGCAGAAACAAAATCCGTTCATAAACAACAAAACAATGACAAGCATAAAAAAAAAAGAAACTGGAGTGAAAATGTTCCGATCTGAAAACCAACCTGAAGAAGTTTATATATATATATATATATATATATATATATATATATATATGTATATATATATATATACAAACCACAAGAGAAATAAGGAATAGCAGCTTCTTTCTGTACATGATGAAAGTTTTTGACTGTATAAAAGTTAGAAAAAGTGAAAAAACAACTGGTTTGTACATAAATGCTCTGCACATGTAGAGATGTAAATGTTGGCAAGTATTTACAAGTGTAAAAAAATACCTGTTTGTGTACAACAAGGATGCCTCTGACCTGGGGGAAAACTCAGATGTACAGATCTGGCGTTCATGTTCTCCTACTGACTGCTCTTCCCCTGCAGTCCTTTCCTTTTTTTTGTGTTGTGTTTTGTCGTATATATTTTGCTACACGATTCACTGTTAAATCCCGATGTAACAGCACTTTGTGGCAGCTGGCTCTATTTCAGGTAAACTGACGCGACTGAAGTCTACGCAGGGATCTGACGGAGTGGAGAAGCCGCAGATCGCAGTCAGCACTAGAAAAACCGAGCAGGACGGCTGAGGAAAGTTGATGTCCGTCTGGCCTCTACATGAACGATGTGGTGGAAGATCAAAAGTGCTGTTGTTTGTTTTCTCCTTCCATTTTCACGACTGCATCTTGAGGAGCAACAGGATAAGAAAATGTGAAAGCAGAAGAGTTTGGCAACAGATTTGGCAGAGCTGACTGTTCTCCAATTGTTTGTTTCAGCGGATTGGCTTTTGACCCGGCATTATGCCAACGTTCGACCCCAACGGCCGCTGGATTCACAAACGACCCACCGGCGACCTCGTTCTAGTGCTTGTTAATCTTTAGATATGCTTAATGTTTCCACCATAATGCCCGTTCAAAAGCACACACAAACAACGCTGATTATTCATAAAGGCCTACACGTTTCGTTTCCTCATTCAGAAACATAAAAAAGTAACAAATAACAATTTATAAAATAAGTTTAGCCACAGAGAGAGTGAAATAACTCCCCTCAAAATATATATATTTTTTTTATGATTTCTCATTTTACTGAAGATTTTTTTTTCTTTTTTTTTTTTTCTTTTTGGTCTTTCCACTCAGCAGCAGGAGCGGTGTCACAAATAACAGCCAGCTGGTAGAAACTCATACTAGATTATTTAAAATGAAAAAAAGAAAAAGAAAAGTGTGCGGCCATACAGCAGGACATTAACTCTTTGAAAGTTTTTTTTCCATCTTTATGTAAGTCTCAAAATATCCACATCCATATCCTGTTGAGAAGGTTTCACTGTGATTCAAACAAACAGAGAAAAAAAAAAAAAAACAGAGAAGAAAACCACCCAGTCCGACATGTGGTTCTTCGGGTCCGTGGGTGAACCGTGTTCGTGTTTCTGCCCAATCAGCAGGCGGACGACTGTGGGAGAGGCATGGCGCGCTCGTTTTTGCGTCCTCCGTTCATGTGCGCGTACGGCGGCAGTTCGTCCAGGTTTGGCCGCACTGTGGCTCCCGAGCTCGCGGGAAGGCCAGTCCCAGAGAGTCCGTTGGCCGCCTGCTGGCTCGAAGGCTGCTTGTCCATTACTGCGCTCGACGTGCAGGGAGAGGACGGGGAGCCGGGCGCTTGCGACGGGGCAGGCGCCCCCTCTGGGCTTGGAGATGGGGGGTTCTGCTGCTGCAGCTGCTGCTGCGAAGAGGGTTCCAGGGGAACATCCGTGGAGTGGTCCAGTTTATCCAGGTGGAGCTGTGGCGCTTCGGCGGGCTTGTTGTCGGCACTGTAGTAGAAACTAACCTCTTTGAAAGACGGGTCCAGCTCATCCTTGATGCTGCTGATGATCTCAACGAAGGAGGGACGCATTTTAGGGTTGTACTGCCAACACATTCGCATCAGCTCGAATCTGCACACAAAGGAATATTGGTTATAATATAATTACAAGCAGCATATGCTACTGAAGTAATCTCTCAGTAGAGGAAAGCGGTGCTTTGTCACAAGAAGCTACAGCTGGGCTATACGACTTTATAACTAAATCTAAAAATTTTTCATACCAGATTTGATTTCCGATTTTAATCGCTTTTTTTTCCCGCCACTTTCTTTTCCAAAAACAAATTTACAAGTGACAGAAAATACTTTCAAAACATCAGCCATCTCTTCTGTGAGTTGCACAATGGATGACTAAAGAATTTTTGCCTAATTACGAGAATACAGTCATAATATAAATAGAATAAAAATTTAATTTTACCAGAAGAACATCTTAAAATTACAAGGCCAAGGTTGAGTTACTGAGAAAAAAGTTGTGAAAGAGTTTTCTCGTTCTGTCATGAGCAGCTCAGTCTGTTCTTTCTTTCTTCTAAACAGAAACATTCATATGCTCAATTTGTTTCAAAGTCCTGCCGCTGATAATAATTTGACGCTGATGTGATAAAAGATGAAGTATTTGCTTTTTGGGTAAAACTTATACCAAAGGTTTTTTTGTCAAAATCAGTTGCAAAGTCACCAAACTACATGACATGTAAATAGTAAGACATCAACCGCTATTCTAAAACGCTTCATGCAGGAGAAAACGAGTCTTATGACTTTGTGTCTCTGGAATTTTCTCACTGGTGGCCAAATTTGTCCTTCATGCTTGCAAGCTGTTTGATGTGGAATCATATTTGGCCTGTTTCATATTAGAGACAAACACTTCAAAGCACCCAAAAACGCACAATGTAAAACAGACTGCAGTGAGCACTGCTGTTGAGAAATCTCACAGGCCACAAGCAGCACTGCTGCACGGTGGGAGTAGCTGGTAGTCACTTATAATTAGACGGCAGAGTAAAGGGAAACATGGTAAACAGAGAGACAAGTATATGGGAGCATAATAGGCAATTGTGCAGGGTGGTGTGTGTGCGGTGTCTTACAGCATGTCTGGACAGTTCTGTGGTTTCTCCAGCAGTCCTCCCTCCATTACAAAGCGAAGGACTTGCTCGTTGGACAGACCCTGGTACGGCTGCTCTGCCAGAGTGGCTATCTCCCACAAAACAACCCCGAATGACCTGCACAGAGGAAAACAGTAGAAAGGGCTGTGAAGGTTGGCCAGTCTGTCTTTCATTACGGAATCCGAAGGATATTTTCTGAAGCGCCGCGTGCAGAGAACGAGGTCTCCATGTGCGTTTGCGTGCGCCTGCTTACCAGACGTCCGAGTTGGTGGTGAAAACGCCGTCCTTCAGAGACTCGGGTGACATCCAGCGGACAGGGAGCAGGCCTTTACCACCTTTGCGATAGTAATCGGTCTCATAGATGTCTCTGGTCATGCCAAAATCTGCAGAGAAATAGAAGAGGACACACTTCAGCAAAAAGAGGGAGATTGCGTCCAATTAGAAAATCCTAAGGCATTAGAAAAATAAGATTTTAGCGAGTAAATTTTGAGCAAATTTCCTTTTGCATTCTTGCTGTAATTACTGTCTGTCGAGTGGCTCCATTTAGGACAGGAAGGCATTCTTTAGTCAGATTATAGTCCTAGAAATAGTATTGAATTAACCATAATCCTTTGGAGAAGATTCCATGCAAGTTTTACGGACATTTAAAACCACAAAAGCTTTTAAAATTGAAGTGCGCAGCAGTAACTGCAGTGGTCTAGATGCTTTCAGGCTAAGAGGTCACGCAGTTCTCTAACAGAATAAATAAACCTGAAAGCATCAGCTCAGACACATAAGAGAGGCAAGAACTGGATGCGGATGAGCGCATGTTGATGATGATGATATAAAAGTTTCAAAGTAGGGATACAAACAATTAATTGACTTATGATCGTCGATTGTGGTTATTCTGTTAAAATGAGTTCAAATCAATTAACAGCACCCACTTAGATATTCTTTCTGTGGCGTTGTTTGGCCGCTGTCCAGAAGAGGGCGCCACTTATTAAGCGGCGCCAGATACAAAAACAAAGATGGCAGGGCCATGCCAGAACGGGGAGGAGGAACAGTCCAAGCAGAGTTTAGTGAAAGATGGAGCGTTCTCTTTATGTGGTTCTGTTTAGAAATATAAACACTCCACTGCCAGTTCCTTTAGTTTCACCTCATTTAACTGAGCTGCATGATCAACTTTTCAACCAAAAATGACTGATGTGCTATAAAGGTGAGGATAAAATAACAGAAAGGTTGAGGGCATAACAGAGAAAAATTGCAACACAAGGGAAAAAAAACAACAACATGGTGCCAATAAGCGCAGTTGATTTTGAGAACTGTCATGATTAAATCCACTCCAGGCAGCGTTGTATACCTCCGATCTTTACGGTGAAGTCTTCAGCCACCATGCAGTTTCTTGCGGCCAGATCTCGATGGACAAACTTGTTGGCGTTGAGGTAAGCCATGCCGTCCGCGATCTGTCCCGCCATCTGAAGCATTTTTTTCAGCGGCGGGAGAGATAGACTGGAAACCTGTTGCTGCAGACAAGAAACAGGCGGCAAATCCATCAGAGGGTTAAGAGAATCTTTTATGGCAGAATTCATCTTATCCTTAAGTCATTCAGGGACGCAGCAGCAGGAATCTAAACATACATTCAAAACTATCAACAGGTTGAGGGAGAACTACGTGACAATAAGAGTGCTTCATGCAAAGCTCTTATTGAAACATTATGGAAGCAATGTGGGATTGCATAAAGAAATGGCGTTATGACATTCCAAATCCTTCCAGAGTCTGTGGTAAAGATGCCTGGACCAAATGACCTGCAGGCTGTTTGTACAAACTGAAATCCCTCTGTGATTGATGCGGATTGGCTCTCTCTTTACTGAATGACTTTGTTGACTAAAAACAACTTGCAGCACTATTTCTGAATTAAACAGAATCAGTATTTCTGTGCAGCTGTGTTACCTCTTTGGGACGCAGGGAGCGCAGGTAACTCTTCAGGTCTCCTCTGGTCATCAGCTCCATGATGACCAGGGTGGGCTGGCCTTGGGAGACCACACCAAGAAGACGCACCTGCACAAAAAAAAAAAAAAACAAGTTGCCATTTCAAACTCACTTTCCAGACATCTCTACAGCATCCTAAGGTGTTGTTTGTACATACCACATGATGGCAATTAAATTCCTTCATAACAGAAGCTTCGTTGAGAAACTCAATCCGCTCCCTCATGCTGGCCGACTCGTTTACAGTCTTTACAGCGACGAGGATCTCCGGCTCGTCTTTGACCACACCCTTGGCCACGCCCTCGTATACCATCCCGAAAGACCCCTGGCCGAGCTCCCGGCAGAGGGAAATCTTCTCCCGGGCCACCTCCCACTCGTCTGGGACATACACTTTAAAAGGAAATTGTTTTTTGTTAGCAAAAGTCTACAATGATTGACGTCCAGCACACAAACTTCACTTACTTTCTGCTGCGCTGAAGTACTCGGGGTTGACAGAGGCATACAAGACTCCGTTCCCGAGCCGATCGCTGTTCCTGGGAGAAAACAAGAGTTGATTTTAGAAGTTCACAACTTATCTCCTATTCTACTAAGATACAATGCCTTTAAAAAGTGTACATGTCTCTTAAAGACTTTCATAGTTTGTAATCACAAACATTAATGCATCGTATTGAGATTTTATGCTCTAGATTAGGTCTGTTGCAATAAGCAATAAATCACTGAAATCGCATGAATAATTTAAACGACCTTGATGGAAGTGATCAAAACTACAAAAAGCTGAATGACAAAAGTCTTCAGCCTGGTGCATTTGTCTCAACTAGCCTCTTTTTTGAAGGACAGTTTTGTTTACAAAGATTTCCACCCACCCACAAAATCTGAGAGGCGTGAAATGAAGAACTTTCAGGGATATGAATACGATTTAAAAGCAAAGTATGAACCGGCCTTTTTTTGACAAAGAAAAAAATGTTATGTGCGGTTACTGAAAACAGAAGTAAAACAAAATCTAAAGCTACAAACACAAAATGCAGCCAAATGAAAGATTCATTTGGCTTCAGTCTGGCCTGACTCAACTACAATATTTCTTTCTTTGTTTTTGCCACAAAGAAACTGCAAAACATCGGGAAAAAACAAACACATTTTGACTTGTCATATCTAAAATAACTGATATGCACCTTTTCTTGTTGAAGACCACCAGCACCGACACCAAAGTGCAGATTAGGACGATGGTCAAGATTGGAACAAAGATCATAGCGAAGACGCTTTCAGAACCTGTCAACATGAACATTTTGATGAAACTGACTGCTAAGGTCTCTTATGTATTTATTTTTGAAAGCAACAACAAAAAAAAAAAAAAACAAGACTGTTTTTCTTACTTTCAGAAACATAGAGATTCAGGGTGGGGGTCCAGGAGCCATTGCCAGCCAATGATGTGGCTCTCACCCTGACCGAGTAGTTTCCAGGACTGAGGTTGGTCAGGCGAACACCTTGCTGGCTGCGATAGAGCTGTCTAGAAACACACTCGTGCTTCTCGGCCTGACGGACACAAACAGAAACGGCAACATGGTTTAAAGTAGTATAATGATGCCAACATGTTTCTTCTGACAGGATGTTTTATTAATGTAACAGAGCAGTCCGACCTGTGACTCAACTTCAATCAGATGGAGAAAAAGCTAAAAATCAGGGTGACGGCAAAGATAAGCTCATCACCAGATTTAAAAAATAATCAATAACAATATGAGTGGAGACATGCAAAAACAGCTTAAAATAGATAAAAATGTTTCTATTGATTTTGGAGTAGGGCGTAAATACTTTTTGACATGAACCATAAATACGCAGCAACTAGCTGTTTACTAAAATGTCAGAAACATTCATAGATGTTGACTTACCTCTGCAGCCAGTTTGAACTTGATCTCGTACATGAGGATGAGACCATTGGGCTGGCTGGGCTCCGGCCAGCGCAGGAACACCCAGTCCTCATGGCCCTCCCAGCTCACTGGGCCTGGGATGTCATCAGTCTTTTCTGGAGAATGAAATGCAGAGGATAATCTTGATTTTAGGGCTGTGTAATAATATTGATTTTGCGATATATATCGATATTTTCTTTCCTAGAAAAAAATTGATATTCGTCCGCAAGTATCGTAACATCCAAATGTCACCTTGCTCACTCACTGCTTGCTTCGCCGGGAGAGTGATTCGGTCATCAGGCTTAGAGTAATTCCTTCAGATGTTAAGCGTCAAGGTTAAAAAGGTATCAAACTATTCAGAGCAGGTTACTTGGTGCACTTTATTTACTTTACAAATGCATGTAAGCTACAGTTTGTACTGTTTCAATTAAAATAAACATGTTTTCTCACCACTTCTTTGATTCATTTTGTCCAGCTGTCGACTTTAAGTCTGTGTCCATGTCCAACTAGAGCCAGGTATTGTGTAGTTGGTGCTTTTAATCAGTTTTCAGTTAAATTAATTCAATTCAACTCTGTAACAGTCACAAAATGTCACCAAAATCACTCTGTCACTCTAAAATCTTTCAGAAAATCGCAAAAATGTATTGAATTGTATCGTTTGCTGAATATCGTTTGCTGAGATTATTGTATCACTACAGCCCTACTTGATTTTACCACGTCTTGTGTATTCCGGCAGAACTAAACCAGTACAAAAGTTCCAGTCAGAAACTGTCATGGTGTTCACGACCGTTCAAAGTTCTGACCTGCCGGCTTGGTCCTGGAGAAGACGAACTCGGCCGCGCTGCACTGCTGAACCTGCCTGTTGCAGGCGTGGATGTCGATGCGGTAAACTCTGAAAGGCTCCAGGCCGGTTATCTGCAGCTCGTGGTTGGTCACCTTGTCATCCATGACCTCGTACTCTTGTTCGGTTGGTTCTGGGTCAGGGACGCTGCCGTTGCCGGCGCCCGAAGGGGGGGGAATCGCAGTGCTGTTGGCGTAAAGATGGAAGCGGCGAGAACGGGTGGCGTTGGCGACGCCAAAAAGATCTCTGCGACGCCGATCTGGAGGCCTGGAGACGGAAATAACAGAGAAGAAAAGCACAGTTTACGTTTACTGACAGCAAGAGTGACATTAAACTAAGTGGGTATGTGTTACTACTATTTGAAGGTGTCAGTGGATGCAAAGTCAAATTTCTTTCAAGTCATATTTGATACATAAAGCATTTATATATCAAATGCTTTATAGGTAATTTTGTTACCCGATTGTGCTATAAAATGGCATTATGTGCCTGGAAAATACATAACACCGCCCCTTTAATGACATACAATAGAACAGCTGCTAAAAGCTGAGTTACAGCAAATGAATTATTTAACCATAATAGCAAACCAGAGGATTTTCTCTCCAACATTAAGTTAGTTGTTATACGCGAGTGCATTCCGAAGGAGAAAGAAAAATTTATGTCTTGTAACAAGTTGAATTTTTATATTTTGTGTGCACAAACATAAAAGAGTAGTGAGTCATAAGCTGCTGGTAAAAGAGAAAGTAAAATAATTATTTTTTATGTGATCACTCTCACTACCTGCTGAATTTTTCAAACTGTGATCGATGCAGAGAGGCGTTACATTTGGAGAAAGTCTTTGTTGTTTTATCGTAAACATTTTATCATAAAGGTGGACGCCTTTTCAATTTATCCAGGAATGAGAAGTAAAGTTGTTGTTCACGTCACAAAAATTGGTAATTGGAAATCTGACCAAAAAAATCTCTGACTGCTGCATCTCTACATACCTGGTTTACTTTATGTTATTTGGCTAAATAGGTTAGAAATGATCATTATCTTTGAAAAAACGTTGCAGGATTTTCTTTTTTTTTAAGTAGTGGGGAAACTTCAAGCTTCAATCCCATTAGTTTTTCCTCTTTAAGGGAAAAACTTAAAAATTTCAAATAAATAAATAACTATAAACCAGAGATAATCTGATTTCCATAGCTGGAACACACAGTTTGCTTGAGAAGAACTAAACAGGAAAAGGTATCTTCAGAGTCACCTGATGTTGATCTTCAGAAGCAGACGCGTCCAACTCTTCCATCTGTTTATGCCGAGCATACAGAGAGCTAATTTACATCAACCGGGCTGAGACGTGTGTATGTTTGTGTGTGGAGACCGAGAGCAATAATGTGTTGCAGATGTTTTTTGGTTCAAAGTGGGATGCTGCAATCCTGAACTCTGACAGGAGCCAAAATGTATTCCAGAACAGTAAAAAATAAATCAAGTTAAAACCGCTCTACAGTCACATCACAAGATAAGTAGGTTACCTCGGCGTAAAAATGGTGTTGTGTAGGAAGTTTTCAAAGACTTTTCGGTAGGAGGCATCGGCAGCTTCAGCCTCCAGGGCTTCTGGCGATTTGGGGCAGGGGCAGCAAGGACCCTTATCTACTCCATCAGGATCTGGTTTAGTGGGCTTTGTATCCTCCTCTTTGTCTCCAGTGGCAGCAATCCTAATGGGGATCTTTAGCTCTGATGGGAGGAGGGAGAAGGATGAGTGTCCCATCGAGCTGCATTCAGCAGAAAGCCTTACGGTAAACAGCTACCTTTGGAGCAGTAGTTATGCTGGTACAGCTCCTTGTCTTCAGCTTGTTTCTGCCACTTCACCCAGTAGTAAGTCTGATTTCCGTTGGGTGAGACGGGGGGCGACCAGCGGACCATCAGCTGCGTGGAGGAGTTAGAGTAGGCCCGCACATCCTGAGGCATGGAGGGCGCTGAAAGAAGAAACGCACAACTTGAGGAACTGTAGGGAAAGCGCTCTCCTGCAGGCTGCCAGGGCAGCTGTGTTTCTCTGACATCACAGCACTGCTATGCCTTTACGCTGCAGCTGGATTTATTTTATGCAGTCCTCCGTCTCATCTAATTGAATTACAGTTCTGTAAATCAATATGCTGCTCATTGCCTTTGAGTTGCAGCTGTGTTTATTTCAAAGATCCTTCACTCATCTCCGAAAATGTGTTTGAATAAGTTTCTGACAAGAAGCTGTAATGTCTCTAAAAAAAATAAATAAATAAATAAAAAATATCCCACGCAAAAAGAATATCTGTTTAGTCTGCAGGAGGTTTTTTTTCAGGTGAGAACAAGAAATGGGCTGATCTGCAAGTTGTGATGATTTGTTGTACTGTTACATCTAATCCCAGGTAGATTCAGTTTTAGGCTAGGCTTTACGGCATCGCAATTATATGATTAGGACTGTTAGCCGCCTATTGTCATAACTACGCTCTCTGGGTGTTAATTGACGTGAAAATGGCTCAAGATTAGGTTGTAGTGCAGTCTGGGTGTCACCAGAGGGCAGTAATCGCTCAAAAATAATGAAAGAAATGAAGCCTATAAGAAATGAGAGGGTATCCAATTACACTGGTGTCATACAAGAGTGTGGAATAACAGAAATAATATGCATCTCAGTAAATTAGAATATCATAATACTGTGTATATATTTTAATGAATACGGCTTATAGATAACAAAAACGTGAAATACAGCTTCTCACAAATCAAACAGCGACACAAGATCAATAAAAAAAGTGGTTTCTATATTGAAATGTCATGATCATGGTATGGAAAGTTAAGTGGAGGGAAACTGTAGTAAAAAAAATCTGAGACACCGATGAGACACAGATGAACTGAAAGCAATCAGTGCAAAAATATTATTGTTTCAGTGCCGATGCTTTAGTTTTTACGATTTTTACTTTTTACAAATGTTGTAATTCATCTCTTTCATTAAGGCATGAATTTGGCTCCAATTGACTAAAAATACAGACATACATTCCTCGCAAACCTACAAAAAGGTATGAAATAATCGTTCCTACCAGCAGGGCTGGTGCGGATGTAGACCACTTTGCTCTTGGCGCCGGGCATGTGTTTGTCTTCCACCATGAGCGTGATAGCTTTGACAAAGATGGCGTATTGCGTCCAGGGTTTCAGGCCGGAAAGAAGAACCCCGGGGTCCTTTTCCTTATCTGGCCTCAGTTCCACGTCCACCATGTTCCAGCTGTTGGAACCGCAACCGTCCTGCCCTTCAAACTCTGTGATGTTCTGAAACGGCCTACAAAGAGGATCGGTCAATTTGTAATCTTCAGTTCTTTGCCCAAAGCGGCAGAAATTCAACATATCCAGAGAAGAATTAAATATTTCCTCTAGCACTAAATCAAAACGGGTTTGTTCAACTTTTTTTTTTTCCTCCACCAAGTCGTACTTCAAGTTAGATTAAGACAGCAGTGAGTAACTCACGCCTCCTTGTAGTAGACTATAAAGCTGATGAGGTCTCTGTAGTCAGGAGGTCGGTAGCGCTGCCATGTCAGCTTGATCCTCTTGTCACTGGTGGTGTTGGATGTAAACTGCAGGATGGTGCTTTCACCTAAGAGGGCAGGAAATAGTAAGGCAAGCTCACCGAAAGTACTTCAATCTAAAGTAAGCTGCAATTAGTCGTGCAAAGAGTACGTCGCTCTAAACCCTGACATATGGTGCAGAGGGGGGGAATGAGCACATAGGAGGTGTTTGCAAACTGCTCCTAAACTAGAGTAAGCTGGACATAGCAATTTAAATGTTTGTGGCTTTTGGACGGAGGTTCGTTTTGACTCTTACAGCTGGCTCTGTCGCCATTGTTTCGGAAGTCTCTCTCTTCAAAGCGGCCCCGGACGCCCGTCTTTTCCCACATCTTGCGGATCTCGGACGTACACAGCTTCGGGTTGGCTCGGAAGAACAGCTTGCCCGCTTTTATGGTCAGGTTGTGCTGCTTCCAGTCCCAAAGGTACTGGAGCTGCTGGTTGTCGAATGCTGAGAAGGCATACATGCTGGAGGGACAAACCAGATAAACAAGATAGGGAATGCGAGTCAGTAACACGGTGCTTCACTCTAAATTTGTGTTTGTAATGAATCATGCCAGACTGAAAGCAAACCCTCTCCTTTTTTTCTTTTTTTAACTCTTCAAATAGACCTGTTTTTAAGTTGGAAGTTTATTGCAAACAGACAAAATCACCTAGTAAGTCATTTTATTAAACCAGACAGGAATTTATGAATCACTGGGTAACATCCAAACATCAAGGAATGAGTGTATTGTGGACCTTGGGACAGTTAGACTCCAGTGAACTCAAAAGACAAACAGATGAAGGAGGGGTGAAGGCCTCACCACGACCTTAAGAACCTTTCCAGGCACTGCTGGAAATTATGCTGCGTTCAAGGACTGTGTAGACTGTACAATCAGGTAAAACAGTACAACTACTGCCACGCAAAGTAAATAACACACTCACAGCACTTGTTACTTGACTGTTAGTTGACTACTAGGAACAAGTGAAAACTCTGCCTTCAAACTCTGTCCTGCAAGCAGAGAAGTGAAGGATTTGAGTGAGTTTGGATCAAACTGTGATGACTAAACAAGTGGACCAGAGATTCACCTGGGTAAAGACAAATCCAGCTTAAGAAAAAGTGTCTTAAACATGATGTTTCTCCAAGTCTGGTGCCGTGTTTCTGCTAAACGCAATCATGGCCAAAAGGTTCACCCGTGATTTACTCAGGCCACAACATAATCTACAAGCGTTTGAGAGACCTTAAAATTATATTTTGCACAATTTATATTTTTATTTGTAATTAAAAGCTTCCGTCTTGCCTCTCTGTTCCCGAGCCCAGTGCTGTGACATGAACTTCATCTCTAATGTTGCCGTTTTCTTCTTATTGTTTGAATTTTTGAAGAACAACCAGTTCTTGGCAATGTCACTACTGCGCCATATTTCCTCCAGTTTTCTCCTGAGCTTAAAATGAGAAACCACAGCCACATCATCAGATACAAAAAGATTGTTTTGTGTTTCGCTTTGTGTTCCTCTCTTACATTTCCTTCTGAAAAATGCCAGTATTTCAATCAAGCTGTGAAGGATATAAATCAGGATTAGGGCTGAAATGATCATCATGATGAATATACTTGAAATAATCGTCAACTAATTTAGCAATAGATTAAGAGATAACTAATATACAGGCTCAAAAAAAGGACGAGTTACAGTAGGCTTGCAAAACATAGTCAGAGCAGTAACTAAGCAAAAACTGGTCAAAACAATATATATATATATATATATATATATATATATATATATATATATATATAAAAATTTTTCTTCATTTAAGATAAAAACTTCTTTGGAAATAAAACTATGCCCCTCAAATGGCATAGTTTTAACTTTGCCTAGTTCAAATTCACTACGTTTTTGTATTTTAGGCAGTGAAAAGTTTGTTTCCTCATTTAAAAAAGGAACTGAATTGTTTGGTTATTTGCATCACTAATTAATTCCAATATGATAAATGATTAAATGAAAAAGTTGCAGAATGTACCAATCCTTTACGCGATTAAACATAAGAATAATCAATTACTAATTGTTGCAGATCTAGTCAGAATCCAAAAATAATTATAGAATCATTTCTAAATATTGTTTCATTTTATGAAAATTATATTTTCAAATGGCAGTTTGCTTTTTCAGTAGCCAAAAAAAAAAAACGGATTAGGAATGCTTTGAGAAACACAACACTTTGACTTTCCCTCCAACTTTCCCAGATCTTAATCCAATCAAGCATCTGTGGAATATGCCGGACAAACAGGTCCAAAGAGAAGCCACCCAACAACTTACAGGAATTAAAGGATTTGCTTGCTAACATCTTGGTGCCAGATACCACAGCTTACCATCAGGGGTCTAGTGGAGTCCATGTCTCGACAGGTCAGGGTTGTTTTTATAGGATAAGGGGGGAGCAAAGTGCTATTAGGCAAGCGGTGAAAAAGTTATGCCCAATCACTGAATGTGCCATTAAAAATCAGATGATCAAGAGAATTATCCTAGTTTGTTCCACAGCAACTAGAGAAGTACTCAAGGGAAAGGTTGTCGAGTAGCAATTAGCAAAACTGCAATTGGACAGTTTCAGTAAATATAGTTGGATTACTGCTTACAGTGGAAATCTTGTAACTTCACCTATACATTCAGCTGAACCATCTCTGAACCACTTGTGGACCTCAACTGGGTCTCTACCATATTCAGGATATGCTATTTACAGGAGAATGTGAGAAAAGGTATTCTGGTTTCCACTCGTGATTCCAAAATGGCTGAAGACTCTATGCGTAATTGTTCAGTACATCTAGTAAGATGTACATTAAATCAAATCAAGGAATCCTAACAGTTTTTTACATGATGTCAGTTTCTTATTTGTGCACAAATATGTATACAAACATGTTTGTATATTCAAAGTGCCAGAGTTGTGTACGGTACAGAATAACTGATATCAATTACGAAAAACAATTAATTAAAAACTAAGTAATAAAAACATGCAATCTAAGTCTTTAGAAGACTGCTGTCCATCTACATATGCCAGACAGACAAAAAATTATAATGACTAAAACAAACTGATAGAAAAAATTATCAGATCACTCCCAACAAATAACTGAGAAATGTAGGCTATTGGGTAAAACTCAAAGTTCGTTTGATTAAGTGTGTTGAGTGGTCCTACTCTTCATGAAGGCTTTCTCCATCGATGTATCTCAGACTTCGGAGGAACGCCAGTGAGCTCAGGGTGTGTGAATGTCTGATCCGGACATAACCAGTCACCCTCTGGATCAAACCTGTGAAACTCTCCAGCTCTGCCACCATGTTATCTGAAAAAAACAAAACAAAAAAAAACACACACACACACACACACAGACGTTTTAGGACATTTTCCACTTATTTACAGACTGGATGTGCATTTCAGACTTCAGGCAATGCACAGTAAAGCAACACTTGCTTCTAATTCTGTTCTGGTATTTCAGGTGAATATAGTAGCAGCTTATTCAGTAATTAGCAGAACAATTCAAGGAACTAAACCTATTCTTCCCTCAAAATTAAAAAAATTAATAAATAGAGCTTTTTTGCGATGCATAAATTGATTCAAAAAGGATTCCCAGTTTGTAAACTTCTCAGCCAACTTTCCTCTACTGAACATTAGAAAATCTCATTGGTGTATATTGTTTAAACTCAACGATAACTTTTGCATCAACCCTTAAAGTAAAAATAAATGAAGTGTGGTGCTGCAGTACTTACGGCCTCTGCGGATGGTGATTTGCAGGTCACCCTTAATAACGGTGCAGCCTTTGAGAGACTGAGCAGCATCCACAGAGTCGATGACCTTCCCGTCACAAACTTTATCGCACAGGCCATCGCAGGCGGTGCACGACATGCTGAGGGCACACAGGCAGGTAAAAAGGGAAAGGTGGTAAATGTACACCATCACTATACACTTCTCAGTCTCCAAAGCTCTCATTATTTTTGCTCATTAAAGATTTTTTTTTGTTCCGACTTCACTGAAGGTCACAAACACTGGAAACTTAGGAAACTAACGGGAAGAAAAACCCTTTTCAGGGGAAATTATAGCCCGTAGTGTGTCTTTCAAAAATATTTAGTTACAGTTAGATTATGAAGAATGGGTAAAAATAAATTAGCTACTAGATTCATAAAGTTGGTAAAGAGGAAACCTTGTAGCTGAAATCGCAACAAAATATATTTTTTGTTACAAAGTATTACGTAACAGAGTGACTAAAACTGTAAGAAAGATTTTACTCTTTTCATTTATTTACGATACAATTGTGTTCTGTACTGCATATACTTAAAATCCACAAAAAAAAATAGAAGTTTGTGGCTACAACGTGACAAATTGTGAAAGACTATACTTTGGGTTTAACTTGAGTTTACCTGTCAGGTGTGGATCGCGTGTACCCAGACGGACAGTCAGGCATACATTCTCCCCCGTGGATGACGAAGATGTCGAAGTCTGGAAGGTGCACTTTAGAGCAAAAATCAGCACTGATGCAACGCCATCCCTCAAACCTGTATGTGCCTGGAGGGCAGTCAGCCACACATCTGCCGTTGTGGTAGTAATGCACACATGCGGCGCATGCAGTGTCGTCGCCCGGAAGCGAGCAGCTGCCCAGACACTGAGGATGGCAGCACTCGCCGTCAGCTGTGCACACTCGCCTTCCACACTTTTCAGGACACTCTGAAGTAAAAAAAAGTACAGAAAGAGGGAGGAATTTTTAATTATTAAGAAAAACCTTCTCTGCATGAACATGTCCCTTTGAAAAAAAAATTAAAATCAAAGGGACATTATAATTGATGGCAGGTGAACTAATTAAGGCACACAAAATGAAGCATTGGCAGATGTAAATACTCACCATGTTTAAATAAAGCATGAAGGACTTACAGGAAAACAAAATCTAAAACTGCCCTTTAAATATTAACACATAAATGAGGGGTCTACTCAATTCTAATACCAGTCAGTTGAGAGGTTCAACATAAAAGCTGAAACATAAACTGTCCTGCTCAAACTCCTCCCAGGTCAGCTATGATTGTCTGCCATAGAGACAAGCTAACAGCTAATTAAAGTGAATTACAGCATGAAGTTTTTCCTGTTTGTTAGCCTGTCAGTTCTGTGAGCTATAAAGCAAGGAAGAAGCGTATCATAGAGTGGAAAAAACTGGAAGAACTAATAAGCCGTCGTTTTTTATTGTCATTTTTTTTAGGTCAGCCACAAGCTGTGTTTAAACACAAACTAAACAAAGGGAAGTTTGTAGGAACTGATGCTTAAAGGATGCTGTTGCATGATAGAACGGTGGTTACAACTTCCTGCCTCCATCAAGTCTTTCAAACAAAATAAAGTCTACAAACGAGAGATATGACGCACGCTGCTGCCTCCTGCTAACGTGTGTCGTTTTACTCACTATGACTTATTTAAAACAAATGAAGGAGTTGGGTTAGTTAAACATGATGTCGGTTATATCCAAACATAAAATGCAATATGGAAAATCAAGGATTTTGTTGGTTAATGAATGAAGATCAATTGGGCCAGTTTTATTTGCAACAAGCTACAGTCATAAAAAAAAAAAAACTTTCCTAAGCAGAAAAAGAGTTTACACCACTGTGCCCCAACAATTACTTATAATTCTCTAGATTATCATTTTAGTGTAAAACTGTAGTTTAGAGCAAAAGTTCACTTTAAAGGTGACCTATTATGCTTCCTTGAACATGTGAGGATAAGTGTATTGGTCATACAAAACAAGTTCATTACATTTTGAGCACAAACTCATTCTGAGATAATGAGATTTCAGTCTGCTCTGTTCTGCCTAACATGAGCTCCTTACAAAGGAGCTGTTTTAGGGCCTCATGTCACTTTCAATCCAAATAAGCTTTTACTGGCCACCCCCCAACTCAAAGTTTACCATCACACGTGAAAATGGCAGCAAACAGATATGCAATTATACAACCATGCATCTTTGAAAAGCAGAAGGATAGCGCCCTGCACAACCAACAAGAATGCAGCAAGTGGTTTCTGAATGGTAACAACAACAAAGTCTTTTTCCAGCAGCCATTGTACAGAGCACACATCTGTACAACTAACTGACCAAACAATGCTGGAACTTTGCTTGGGTTGCTAGGTGACATAGCTGGTGTTGCCTGTCGACTGTTACTCGACAATCGGGAGATTTATGAAACGGCTCATTTTCTAGACACCAAAAACATCTCAATTTATTCATTAGTGGAGTTTTTTTTTTTTAAGTGCTTAGGCCGTTTTTAGAAGCAGTTGAGAACCAAATGGAAGTATTAAAATACTTCTATTTGGTATAGATTTTGCTATGACTTATATTTAGAAATACTGTCTTTCTTTGTGAGGGGATGACCCTCAGCCCCTCCTCCTGACTGACTCTGAAACCAATCAGAACCTCCAGACTGCATGGTCTCACCAACCATTCAGGGGCTGTTTGTGCTCAGCAGGAGGAAGCCAGTGCTGCATTTTCTGGCACAGAGTGTTCTTTCCCTGAAACAACCCCCCTGCCCCCCACTTTCCAACCCCGGACTCCATCTCATCCTCTGACCTCTTCTGATGAGGCAATGGCTGGCAGAAAGGTGTCATTTATTACAAAGCAAAGCCTCGGCCCCACAGAGAGAGTTATGCTGAATCCCTGAGTGAAGTTTGGTGCAGGCCTGAGCAGCCAGTCTGTTGTCCTCCTAAATACAACCCTGACTGATGGTGAAGGTCAGAGAGACGTGGATGGGTCACGGAGTACGCAGCAGTGTACAAACAGCCTTCCACCAGACGCCTTAAAAATAATGAGTTCCAGCTTTTATCCTCCTTGCTACACTGCCATGCACTTTCGACAAGTACTGCAGTCTTTAAATTTTCTGGGCATGACGCTGTAACAGCTGTATGGGAGGGTTTGAACACCCAGATCAGTCCAATGGGACGTGGGTTGGACTTTCTGAGGTAGCCCCAAAATAAAAGGCCAAGGATGTGTGAAATGGAGAAGATGGAGCTTGGATCTTAAGGGGGCTCTGATCTGAAAACTTTGTATTTCATCACAAAATTTTACTGCATTTACTGTGATGAAAAAAATAAAGATTCATCGCAATCTTTTGGGATATAAGTCTATCAATGCACACATGAGACTATTATTTTAAATGCTCTCTTTCTGTACCATTTTAGCACAAGTAGTTTTATGATCCAAATTTTATTGCAGACTCAGATTTTCAAATTCTCCAATATATTTTTAATAACATAACATTGAATTCAAACTTATCAAAAAAAAACAAAAAAACAAATGTAGTTGGATTCCAATTCTGCAGTATGGTAAATAAATATTTCAAAGATTTTAAGGCATCTGGGTTAGTTCAAGTCTGTTGAAAATCTACATCCCTTAGATTTGTCCAATCAGGCTAAAGTATGCACCAGATTATTTGAAGCGTTTATTTGCAAAAAATGTTTTAAAAAAAATAGCTTTAGTGGGTTTTTTTAACCACAGATTGAGTATATAAATCTGATTTGAGCGAATGCAGTACAGTGGACAATTTTTACATTTTGGAACAAGAAGTTATAATCTCTGGTAACTCAGTTATTTTTGAATATTAAATGATACTTTTTTTTTTTACATTTTATCCAGACTGAGAACATGATAAAAAAATAATTCAATACTTTTCTTGACTTCTTTAGGTGGTGTAGGAAACCAACGTTACAATTCATGACAATGTTTTCTTTTCAGTGGATGTGATTTGTCTGACTTTTATTTCTGTTTCAAATTGATACTCATGGTTGCTGTGAATCATTTCTTTCCCTCTTCTGTTCACCTGTTGTGCAACTTCCACTTTACCTCAACAAAAATAAAAATATAAATACATAAAACTAGTACTAAAAATCGGGTTTTAAAATAGATGCCCACAGCATGAACTGTGGAAAGTTACCAGACACAGCAGATTGTCCCTGTGTTTATGAAGCTTGGTCTACTGGACTCCATTCTGGTGAGGTAAGCACTTCCACTAACCTTCGAAAAAATCCCCAGCTTAATAAAATAAAATACTCAGAATTAGGTGTGAAAGTGCTATATTTTAATGAATAAAAGTAGAAGATGCATCACATAGGCCAAAACATATGTTCAACTTAGGTTATTTAATTTGCAAAGGAACAGACTGTGCTTCACATTCTGTTGAAAACGTTTGTTAATTTGAGGGTATGACTACTATCAGTGCTAATCCACAAGGAATGTGTGTAATGTGGCAGTTTAATAATAACCTTCTAATCCTATTATTTGGTCTTTGTTTCTATGACCTTTGTTAACCGGGACCCTAAAAAATTTAGACGTATAAAGCACACGTGTCACATAAATGCACAATATTCAAATCATGTTCACCACATTTTTAACCTCAAGAACCTTTTATTGTTCAACATTTTTGGATCAAAAACTAAAATGACAATGATCACCTACTGATGGTTAAATAATGTTATAGTTTCAATATAATTTAATTGATACCTCATGGTGCAGGATTTGTTTAACTAATGTTCACTTAAAAGGAAACAGTAATAGTGCAAATTAATAAGAGCAGTAATAGGCCAGTATTTGGGAAAAATAAGACTTTATTCAGATGTAAAACTTGCAAAGTTATAACACTGACTGAGCACGTTATTTTATTGATGCAATAAACCTGGGTTACCCTGCAATCTAGATCAAATTAACCTAGGGCCTAAGTAAACTGCTCCATATGTAAACATCTTCAGCAAGAGTAAGTTGAGTCATACCTGCGCTTAGAAACTGATGACAAAGCAATGTTTTAGGCGATCAGTTCTTAAAGCATAATAGTGGCTTATTGAGCCTAGTTAACCCTTGTCTTGAGGTTAACACACAGGGCAAGCTACCATCATAAATATACCATATTTGCATGTAGTTATAGCAGTGTGCTAAAGTTTCAGACACTAATGCTCTGCTATAGTAATGGTTATTTAAAAGTTGCATCAATAAAAAGTCTCTCCTATCCATTCGTTTAACATCAAACTCTCAGGGTGTGATCCCAGTTGTGAGCTAAGAGATAAATGCATTGCATTAAAACAACAACAAGACGAACTGGCTGGAAAAATACAACCAGTCAACAGCCAAGTGGCAGGAAAATGTCTGGGCTTTTGCATCAAAACAGATCTTTTCCAGTCGACACTTGGCTCAAAAAATGTGAAACACATAAAAGAAAATAAAAAAGATCTTCACAGTGGTAGTTTACAGTAAATATCCTGCTGGTTTATTCATCAAAACTGACGTTTGACCTGCCTGTAAAAGTTCAGAATGTAAAACCTGCCCGTTTCCTAATCCACGTTTTTCAGCACTTGTCCCTGGGTGTGATAAAGCATGCCCCACGCAGGAACAACATTCCTATTATGACAATCCAGGCTTTGGTAGTGTAGAATACACAAAAACAGACGAGAGCAGATGTCTAGACAGATGAGAGCACAGTTGATTCAAAAACATTGATGGGGTGTTTTATTTTCCTTCATTCAAGCCAAACTAACCTCCAGTCCAGTGGTTTGAATAACAGAAAGTTACACACCGACTTCTCATTTGTAAGAAATTTTCTGGTCAAGTCAACAATGCTTATGTTTTGGTTATTTTCCCAGGTAAAAAAGAAAACATAATACCGTAATAATTGTAATGTAAGTTTACTCTAAAATCATTGGCAAATTGGAGATTAGGAATGGGACATTTTCCTGATTTGTGTTTTTCTGAAAACTAAACTACTGTTAAGTAGAATTTTAAATGTGTATATTTACGAAAAAAAGAAGCTGATTAAAGAGGTTCCCTTCATGATTTTATGAAGAAAAAAATTGCTCTGAGGCCTCCAAAGAGGAAGTACAGAATATCTTCTAGGCTAAATTAGACCACAATTTCTGACAATTTGGCTCAGTATTATTTTTGACTAGATCAAATGCCATAACACAAGATGTGAGTGGGCCTTTAAAGCTTTCTTAGTTTATGTCTTTGTGTCAGTAATAATTTGCACTAAGTTTCAGAGTCTTTATACTACATTGACTGTTGTCTATAGTGCAAAATGTACATAACTTTAAACCTTGGTTAGGGATATTCATCCTTTTTATGTGAGGATAAGTAAAAATAAAAGTGTTGCTACTTTCTTTAGACTAAGGAAAACTTGTTCCTCAGATTATTAACAAATGTACATTATTGTATATAAAACCTAAAATGTTTAGGCTTTGGTCCTATAATGATCGAAAAAAAATCTTTTTTGGTTTACTGAGGACTTACTTGTGCATTACTTCTTACTTAGTCTTTCATTCACAACTTTGCCTACAATCAGGATACCTCTGGTTATAGACAGCTGTAAGTAAAGCTATAACTAGAAAAGTTTGAATTTTAAAGCAATAAAGATATCCAATTACTAACAAAAACAAATAGACTAGAGCATAGCACCATAACAAGCTAAAAATAACTGAGGTTTCCAGAATCTACAACACCTTTTACTCAACTTTTTATACTTCAATGTCATCCCAGTGTCCCCCAGTTCTCAAGCTGTATTGGGAAATAAAGTGCTCCAGTACAGAAAAGAAACTTGATAATATACTGAAAACTCAACTGTGTTCATAGCCTTACACAAAGCATGATCTGTTTTGGCCAGACTGTGAGTCTGTGTGGACTGTCGCTCACAGACTCAGTCATTCAAGAAAAAGTCTACCAGAAGTGTGTTTGTTTGTGTGAGTGGTGTCTGCAGGCCAATTCAAATGAGCACATGAGTCTGGATTCATTAGCAACATAACACGACTGACCTCAACTGTCCTGTTTACGACGCATACCTATAGGAAAACAGACATCGCAACAAACTGGCCATTTCATCAGGGGAAAAGCAAGACACAAACCGCCATCCAGCCAAGTCTGACAAAGCAGACTCCACACAAAGTGCTTTCAGCAATACAGACAACAGAAAATAAGCAGGCATCAATCAGGAAAGTGTTTGTGTTTGGATCTCCAACATCCGTGAACAATCCAAATTGCTATATTTCTTAACATAAACAGACATTGTGCCAAAATTACAAAGTGCTTCCCAGAATCATTTTTGGTAATGTGATCTCATTGGGAAACTTTGGCAATGTTTCCAAGGCAGTTTGCTAATCACTTAATCAAGTTTTTCTTTATAGTTTCTGAAAACTTGCAAAGCATTTGGATTGTTGCAAGTGAAAAACAAATCTGCCGTATAGTGTTGTTATTATTCATATAAATGACTTCTCAAGTGTCTTATTAGTTTAATCACAAGGAGTTATTTATTTGAAGCCAGAGGCATAAAATGCAGCTATAAAAAAACTGAGCTACTTCTAGATCTTATTCTCACAAATGTTACTGACTGATGCGTCTGTAGCTCACTTTGGGTTTTTTTTTTTTTTACACCAAGCTGGTTCAAACCTTGAACTGGTAGTACTATAAGCAGGTTTGGTGCAGAAAAAGTGGTGCTACTGCAGCGCTAGGTCTTAGCTTAAAACTCCCACAAGAGGAAAGGGCTTTCATTAAAACTTACAGAGGGGTCTTTAGAATGTTGTGAACACTACATTAAACACTCCCAATTTACTTTTGATTTTATTTGCCTAATTTTAGACAGACATGATTAAAAAATTGACCAATACAAAATCTGATTAGCTGTCCTGTCTGTTTCTTTTCATATCATCCATTAAAGAGTCTAAGTTGGTCAATGCGCCGTACACAGCTGCGACTGGCCATACCTTCTACTAAATCTATTAACTTCATTGCCAGCCTTTTTTATTTTTTTATTTTAAACACAGTTGGACACTCAGTTCAACAACAGATTGTGTTCATCATAATCTAAACTGTGTCTACTTTTCATTTGCAGTTGTGAACAAACCAGTTGAAACTGCGACATCAGGGTTACATCTCTTTTACAACCACAAAATTACATATTTAAGTTGCACATTTTGTTATTCACCCTGCAAGCTGACATGGTATGCAAATCTTTTTCATCATAAGAAGTGAGCAGCACAACAGAAGAAAGAGCCAAAGCACAGTGATGTAGTGGTGTACTCTACAGACAAAAACCTTATTTTTTCCCGTGCATATAACAAATTAGGCATACATTTAGTTTAAATGTATGCCTAATTTAGCTTCACAGGAAGGTTTGCACCCAGCTGTGTTTTCTACTCAAAATTAATGTGCTAGAAGGCCAGCTTCTAAAGAGACAAATATCAACCTTGTTGTTTTGTAATTTATATACCTTTTTGTTCAAGTTGTTTTGATAATGACCTTGCACCAGAAGGCACAGCAACACAAATAATTGTGTTTTTCATCAGTAATCTAAAAGTGAAGGTTGAAAGACGAGAATAAATGAAAAAAAAAACTAAGCAAACTAAGGTTAAAAAAAACCTAAGCAACAACTAAGCAAACTTAACTCATACATCCCCACAACAACTTTTCTCCACTTACTGTAATTCTCTCAGGTAACCTTGACACGGTAGCCAGTATTATTCACAAAACAATGATTGTGGTATTTTTATGAGTCACAGAATCTGAAAAACAAAAAACTATTTTGTTCAAGCTAGTCCAAACAGAGTCTTTGGTGAGTCTTAAGGAAGTTGCTGGGAACAAGCATCTGAGCTGAGCCGACTCTATAGCACAATTACAGACTGAAGGAATCTCTGGCATCTCTCTGTTGGCTGACTTGAAAAGACAAGGCTAATCAAATGCTACAGCCCCCCCACTCCCCACCAGAGGCTTTAGAGGAGCCACACAATAGCAGGATGGGGTTTACCCAGAAAGCTATCACATTAGCTGTTTCTTGATACCTGCAGCTTTGTGTTGACATAAGATGAAAACGGATATCACAACTGATCTGGCGTCAACATAACAAAAAGAAAATGAGGAAAAAAAGTAAAAACAAAGAAAACAATGGAACAATGTGACTGTCACTTCCTTTAGTCATATCCAATAGTGGTTTTTCATAAAAAGTGATTCCAGTACTTCCAGCACAGTCTATAGGGGTGTACTAGAAATCCTGAGATACTTAAAAAATAATTGACAGCGCACCACACCCACTATTGGCAAAAGCAATTTCATGGTTTTATTTTAAACCATGAAATTGCTTTTATTTTCTCTCCCCATATTTGTTTTACTTTGTCCATTTTTTTTCTTCTATTAAACATTAAATGTAAGATGGAAACACAAATGGCAGGAAGGATAAAAAGTGTCAAAGAAAACACCAGCCACAATTGTTTTAGAATCATTTTTAGCCTTGCACTTTATTTTAGCCAAGCATCATTTTTTAGTTTGCTCTAATTTTAAGAAAAAGAGTTGCCACGAACCAAAGATAGGTTGCATTAATGTGGCATTTAGGCAACTTCTAAATAAATGTTATATTAAGGACCTTTTAATGTGTTTGAAATAACATGCAACATTATGGTAAAGATTCACTCACCTCGGCATGCAAGATGCTCGAAGTGGCTGACACTGTAGCAGACTTGGTCTGTTTTCTGATTAATTTAGCTAATAAGCATATATAATCCCTTGGAAGTAGCAATTAACTTTGTATAGAGAGCATTGAATGTTTTGCTCAACAAAAGCAGGTGAGGAAGGTAAACATTAAGTGTGGAAAAGAAGAAAAATAGATGGTGATGACATTGCAAGAAGTACCTAAATTTTATCCACCAACTCTAATAAGTGTACAATATATTTAAGAGGGATGCATCTTCAACAACATGCATTGTAAATGTGCTTAACTTCTCCATGTTTGCACTTAAGCAAAAATCAGTTTTGAACATGTCAACAAAGCAATATAAAATAAAGCGTTCCAAGACTTTAAAACCAACATTTATGTATTTGTTTTTTTTATATAAATTAGTCAAATGTCCCAAAATTATTATACTTACAAACTCGAAAACTTAACTTTATTGATGAGTGGAAGTAAATGTGTGTTGATACAGGAAAAACTGTCCATCAAAACAAAGCTGGTCAAATATTTTAAAATCTGTGAAGTGCGCATCTTTGATTTCTTACTATGTTGACCACTACCATCCACATAGACCGTATATCTGCATTGTCAACATTCCTTTCCCCTGCATATTTGCTGTGAGGGAGGACAGAAGTATCCCAGGAATTTGATGAAAAAGATGAATGAGGCAAAGTATCTTAATGGCAGCCTGAAAACATGCAGGCTAGACCAGAATTCAAGGCTTGAATGTTTGGTACTTTAAACTAAGCATCTTCTGATGTTCAAACATATTTTTCCCATACTAAAAAGCCATTCTTTTCCAAACCTAAACTTTTAGACATTTTTCTGCCTTTTATAACTTTCTAGGCATTATTTGTGGATTCCACAAATATTTTAATTGAGGTATAGGGCAATTTTGTCACTTTTTAAAAAATCTAGACAAATTTTCATTTCAAAATCTATAACTTGGACTTCACAAATAAGGATTGGAATATCACATAGATAATGCAGATGCTTTAAAGTCACAGTTTGTGAAATTTGACACTTATTTTTTTGTAAAGTTGTAAAATTGACTCTTTGCTGATCTGTTTGGCATTCAATCAAAATTTAAAGCTGCTTAGGGACTAATCCTGAGACGATAAAAAGGTGGCCAAAGTCAGTCTTTTTGATGATATGATCAAAGATGCAATGTAGTGAAATCACAAGGTCACAAAAACTATGTGCCATGTCAGGGTATTTTCATTTCATTCATTGTGTGGGCACAATTTTTTTGCCAAAAATATCAATAAGGGGAAATTGTTGGTCAAATAATTTAGAACAAAAGCCGTGCATGCTTGAGGGGTGAAATGTCTATGGAGGAAGAGAAGAAATACAACTCCCTTCCAATCCAATACAAGATTATCATGTTGACAAATTAATAAACATGTACATTTTCCTTGTAAGAGTAGTTCATTCGTAAGTAAAAAGTAAGACACAGATTTTTAGCTTGACTGGGCCGATTTGTGACAAGTTGGTTGGAAACTTGGCCTTTAGTACTGAACCAATGTTTTACGGGTCAGCAAACATAGCTAAGAACTAAGAAGTTACACTAACGTTTCTGTGAAGAAGCAGTAATGGGGTATATGCCACAAGAGGTGGTGACGTATTTCCGTTTGAATTTATGCCACATAGATTGGTTCCGGGTCCTGCTTGCTCCTATTGTTTATAGCCAAAGCTGCAAGATCTGTACCATGAACAGGACGCAAAACTTAAAACATCTGCGAGCTACTGGTACAACAATCGAGTTTTGTGGTGTGCCATTGTGTCCAGTAATTAGCCGGAACCATCCAGTGCTTAGTCTATATATGATATATTTATACCTATATATATAAAGCATAGATATGTAGATTGCACACTGCACAGATAATCAAAATACTTAACATTTACATAGCACATTTGTAAGCTTGTCCCTGTTAGCTACGTCAGACATATGAGGCATTATGGTGAATACAAACGATTTATCAACTTACCTTCGAAGTTATTGTGAAGTTTTGACACATCCAGCTTAAATCCTTTGTTGTTGTTGGAGCGTTTCAGGACATCTGAATAATTCTATAGGCATCATTAATAGTCCTGCAGCGACTGAGGAGCCATTGTTAACATACTGTCACCTGCGCACCGGAACCATTCTATGTGGCAAAAAAATGCGGAAGTGCTAAAACGGAAGTCCGTGGCATATACCCCATTGAGAAGTAAAGACTAAAAGTTGATACAATATCAGTGAGGAGCTTAAAATAAATGTAAAAATGAGAATGAAATGTTTAAAAGGTTTCCCTGAAAGCTTATATGATGCTATAATATTATTCCCTCATCAAAAACATACCTGGAGTGTTGATTTCATTCTCTTGTGTATGTTTGAGAAATCATTCAATCGCCATGGCAATTATTTTGGGTGTATAAAAGCTTGGTCTCACCAAGCACCGCCCTTTCCACTCTGCTCCTTCACACTAGGGGCAGCAGCAATGAGGAAACACCTGGTGGAACTGCACATCTGCTGAGCTAATCACACAAACTACTTATCAGTGTGATGCTCCTAAGATCGTTGTTGAAGTCTTAATGGAGAAACCTTGTGATGACGTGCTAAAGGTGGAGTGTCGTAAAGAAAAGGAGCTTCTTGAAGTAATAGAGGTCCAATTTCAAGGTGTTAAGTCAAAGTTCTTTTAAGTTATGTTTGACATATACAGTATAACAACTGAAAGTATCGGTTACTTGATTATGCTACAAAAGTTACAATGGGCCTTGAAAATACATAATACTGCCCTTTTAATTAAAACTGGAATCAGTTGAAATGATCACCGCTTCTCTAGTAGGCAGTTCTGAACTACCCTAACCACACACCACCTCTATGTTTAGACAAATGGGAATTCATTTAAATAACACTAAAGCTTATAAGACATATTTAACTTGTTTTCCATAAAACTACTCAAATCACTAAAGCAAAATAGTGGAAAAAGCCATTATAACAAAGTGTGCCAACTGCACAGCTTCAAATCCGCAAACCAAAGACTCATCTGAATCTCTGGTCAAAGCTCATCCCCATATGACGGTGTTAACAGAGGACAATTAAAGGCCACATAATTACAGTCGGCTCTTCAGCACAGCCAAACCCGTAATGTTTTCTTCCAGGAATTCCAGGGATGGGTGTGACTGTTCACCAAAAGCAGTCATGGATGGTACACAAAGCAGCACCTATAATTTACAAGTGCTGGCAGTCTCAGAGTTATGGGTCCGGGGTCTGTGAGAAGCTGTGCATAATCATGCTCGTGAGGGCTGTACGCTGCTCTGTATATTTGTTATTGATGCATAAATGCATACTATAGGAACCAAAGATATTACATTAAATGGCATAGTACCATTCTTTGTTCAAATTGACACAATTTCCTTTATTGAAATGTTCATATTAGCTGAAACGTACACCTCTCACTCAATCCATGTTTAATCACAATTTTCACCAGCTGATGAAGAGTATGCTTTAATAAATAAAAAGGCAACATTTAAAAATTTAATTATTGGTGTGCAAATCAAAATAATTTTTTTGTCTTGGTGTTTAAGACACCGGTTTAAGACATCATCTCGATTATATATTCACAGCTTTATACTTAAGTAAAACTTTTGTGTGAGCAGGGCTTTTGAGAGTAAAAATGAAATTGTCAACAAACAAAAAAAAGTTAATTTCTGTGCATTTTAGATGTGATCATACTAATATGCTAAAATAACTTTGAATTAAATGCAATTTGACAGTACTCGACTTTATCGTAATTTTTGAAAATGCCAATCAGATGTGTGTGAAATTCACTTTTCCAATCTTTTGTCTTGTGTGAGAGCTTAGCTGTTTAATCTTTCAAACCAGAGATTCAACCATAAGCCAAGACATGGCCATATGCTTTGGACATTTACTTCCAGATTAGCACGTATTAATACAGACAGTAGATGCTGGTATTCTGTACATGAAGGTATGGAGCTAATAATAAGCAGATTAGACAGACATCAGCGAGAACTGCTAGTCACTGGGATTCCTTAAACCTTTAACACTGGGCCACGCAAGTCAGTTTGTCTTTTGAACTCTTTGCAGGAGTCTTCTCTGACTTTTATATTCTCTGATATAAAACATCCCTGGCTTGTGCCCCATGGCCTCACGTCACATAAAAACCCCCAACACTATTAGTCTGTGCAAAATTCTTATGCAGTCCTTCATGGGCTTACTTGTAGTAGTGCTATAACACAAAATGGTTGCCTTGTGCCAATCATAATTTTTAGCTTTTGTACTGCAATACTAAGAGCCCGTAATGCAAATCAATTATTAAAAAAAAATTGTGTGTTGGTGATGTGACCTGCAACATTTCCCCCTGACCTTAATGTATTGACACTTTTATTTTATTATGGACATTACTAAAGCGTGTTTCAAGGTGCAAAACCATGTAGTTTATTAAAATTCCACTTGTTGACTTTTAGAATGTCGCTTCAGGTGATTTCATCCACTTTACGACCTCCATAGCCTACTAATTTGTTAACTTCCAGTGATATTAAGGGAATTATTTGTTATTGTTAACATTCAAACTCAATCTTTAAAGCAAATTCAGAGTGCTGGAGAAACGGGTCAATGCAATGAATCTAGAATGGGTTAAAAACTGAAATCAGACCAAAACAGGTGAAGTCTTTGGGTTTTTCAAGGAAGAGAAACTTCATAAGTGGCTCCAGAAGTCCGTAATGAATCTTAAATGAACTGAGCTGCTAACAATTGCCATTTTACCTACCAAGTGGCGGTGCAGAAGGAGTAAAACAAAATAATCATTATTATCATATGATTGTTGGATAAACCAATATGTAAACTCTGCTTATACATCCTGGACTTTTTGGAGTAAAATGTATGTCGGTTTTGTAGTCACTGGTTCCAATTAGATTCTGCTCTAAATGTCAGCCTCAGTCCACCATTTTTAACAGCAATATTTTTTGCCACATTGTCTACCAGCTCCTCTACAACCAAAAAGGGCTTGTGTCTGTGTCATCATTTCATAATTTGTAGACTGACTTGACACTGTAATGATGTCATAAAATTGCTAATATTTATTTTTGACTGCGTTTGTTTGTTCATTCGCTTTTGCAGTTATTTAAAACTGCATTTAGGATGACAGTGTTTAATTAAGGTGCTTCGTCAGAGTTCTAGAACCAACATCATGACAAATCAGAATCAATCAACTTTTCTGGTTCCCCTGACCTACAGGTAAAATTCCTCCAAGCAGTTTCATGTTGGCTAAATAGTCACAAAAGCTCTTTTGATTCCAATTCTAAATACCCGCCATTAGCAGGGTTGCAGCAACTTATTGTTTTGATTCTCAGCCATGATTGTTTTGGAAAGCCTTTGTAATTGAGGGGACAGAAGAGGAAGAATTCTGTGTCTACACAGGTACTGTGAAGTTAAGGAGGTGAAAATGTCTCAGTTTGCATCAATTTTCACACAAATGAGAATCTTTAAACTCCATTTTCATGCAAAGTTATAACCAAATATGAAGAATTTTGATAACCCCAGAGTTTCACTTTAAATGAATTAATTTACAGTTGTATAGGCAATGTATGTGTCCTGTCAATCCATTGCATCAAATATATTACATATATTTGATGCAAAGTTCAAAATTATTGACTCACTTTCTCAGTCTTTTTCTCTCCAATTTTACAAATGAGTTTGTAAAATCCATTCCTCTGCTTATGTCTTACTCAGCAGGAAAAGTGTTTTTCCCTTTTGACCACTAAAAGCATTACAAAATTCAAACATTCAAATAAAAAAAAAAAACAAGTAAATTACTATGGGCTGGACAATACATCAATAACATAACATACATTGTGATATACATTATCAATATTAATAGATAATACATCTTATAGAATTTTTCTATAATTTTACTAAATTCCGATATAGTACTACTGCACAGCATTCTGGGGGATGTAGGCAGAGGAAAGGTTTCAGCCCCTCAAGCTTTCATGGCCAGCTAAACAAGGTTGGTGGCATCAACTAAGACTCTATGGTTACCTAGCAACCACCTGTTGATTAACTGGCATAGCAGAAGTTTCTGGTTTCACCACCATGCCTCTTAAAAGCTTAAAACTAAAAAATAACGACGTGGAGTGAAATGTCCAGATAAAACTGAAACTGTCACGGACCAGGTTGGTAGTATTTTACTTATTTAAAACAAAAACAAAAAGAATCGATAATTATTCAGTCTATACTGTCCAGCCCTAGTTATCGGCTGTTCTGCCTACTTTTCTTTTTTATACTAATACAGTTGATGGATGAAGTTTATTGAGTCATGAAGACAACAACCCAATGACTGAAAAACAAATTTAACGAGCAGTGACATGTTGGGTAAAGTGAGTTAAAGCATAGCAAGGGTGAGAAACAACTCTGAAAAACAAAAAAAAACTGTCTTGGTTAATGGTAATCCCTTCAAGCAGGGGTTAACAGATGGCAAAAATTCCTTCCAGTAAATCCCAGACCTACTTGGTACTTTAATTATGTGCTTTCATCTCCTCAGACCATACAAACTGCAGGAAAAAAACATCCCCCCATGCTGCTCAATGTGTGAGCATGTGTGCAGGTCTGCTCTGAGGGACAGAGGTAAAGTGAAACAACATGTTTGCTTCCCAGAACGCGAAGACACAGCACCTCTTTAGAAGAAGCGCATGAGTTATGAATGAGACAACCCCAGATTCCCCAAAAAACAAATGAGGGAAGTAAACACAATGGAGCCCCCACCAGCACAGTTGGAAAACTTTCCCACAGATGGAAACTGGCTTTGAACCTTGTTTTTTTTTTTTTTTTTTCCCCTTTTTCGGTTTTATGAACAAGTTTAGGCTAAAGGCATGCCCCTTTATAGAAACACACTGAGAACAGACTTTGCGTTTTTCCCTTCCTTCATTTACTGATCCAATGAAAAACTGAATGCGGGCACGCAGTGAATGGTTGACTCATGTGTCAGCACAGCAGAAGTCTTGCAAGCAAGGCAGACACTTCAACAAAAGATCCTAGATAACGTTACTGAAGCTTGATCCATTCATTTTCTCACACCCTTGCCCCTAGTGGGGTCGGGAGGGGTGCTGGTGCCCATCTCCAGCGAGACATTTTGGGTGTCCCTGGACAGGACAAACAACCCTGCACGCACACATTCACACCAATTAAGTGAGAGAGACCATTTAACCTTAACAGTCATGTTTTTGGACTGTGGGAGGAAGCTGGAGAGAACCCACGCATGCACAGGGAAAACATGCGAACTGACCCCGCAGAAAGACCCTGGGGCTGGGAATCGAACCCAGGACCTTCTTGTTGCAAGGCAACAGTGCTACCAACTGTGCCACCGTGCAGCCCCTGAAGCTTGATATAGGCCGTTATTACGGTAGATAAATAAGAGTGACAACATGGTCCACTGTGGAGGGTATGTTTTCTGCTAATGCTAAACTGTAATTATAATAAAGTCAATATTAGCATTCCAAGTACTTAAAATTGTAAAATTTTCGTCACCATGTTTCTACATTTGATGACATGACAGAAAGTCTTGGAATAACCAGTTTTCTTCACCTGTATGGAGCACAGTCATGTAGCACAGTCCATTCCCCACCTGTTGCTGCACACACCTGTTGTCAGCAGGCTGAAAGAACGCTCATTCACTTTCATCTTCAAAACAGTCAAGACAAATTCTATTGTTTGGATATATTTAGTGAAAAATCTTCCACAAGCAGCTAGGGTTGAAATGATTAATCAAGTAATAGTGAAGAATTATCTATTTAGTAATTGATTAATCATTAACTGGCATATTCAGACATAAAAAGGCCATTTGCTGAAAGAACAGCACACTCAGAGCAGCAATTTACCCAAAACTGAAAAAAAAAAAAAACATTTTGCATTTAAAATAAAAACAAACTACTTTGTAAATATGTTCTAACCAAAACTCACTAAGTGGCACAGTTTTAGTTTCACCCATTTCAAATTCTATAAAATCACAAAAATCTCCTATTAAGCATCTTTTGCAATCAAACTATAAATCAGTTAATCTAAAAAAATAAAAAATGAAAAAGATCAGTCCCACGCTGTACTGATGTTGAGCCAAACAGGAAGGGCTGAGTTTCTGACATGTTGATGTTAGAAGTATTTTTTTAAGCTGTAGATGCATCTTTTACTTCAAATGATCAGGCATACGCTGAAGAGGGGCTTTGTTATTGCATTTTAGGCAATAAAATGTTTATTTTCTTTTTTTTTTAAGTAATTTAATTGTTTATTTTCATCTATTAATGTATTTCTAATAAATAAGAACAGCTGCTGCAAACAGCCGACTTTGATAACGTAGAATTTCATGAATTTATCCATTATCAGTTTTAAACAAATGCAAGAGAGGTCTTCCTTTAAGGTGCTGTGTGCCCTTGGAGTCCAATCAGCAGCAGTTTGTGTTTCTGTGTGTTCTGCTTACGTCAGTCATTTACTGTCTAAGTCACCGGTTCGTACCTCCTGGGCATTAGTTGTATAAACAAACATGATAGATAAATCTCCTGCTTTGCTGTCAAAATGGGTCGTTTACTTATGTTATTCGTCTCCACAGATGAATGAGTTTACAGCACAAAACTACTTAAAGTTAGACTATAGCCTCCCCAACAACGCAGGCCCTGCAGGGAGGGCAGTTGTGTCCGTGTCGTCTGTGATAAATTCTGTTTTGTGGCGGCAACTGATAAGCTGTTCACTTCGTCTGGCACGCTGTCTGGTGAGCCGCTTGAGCATCGTCACGTGGTCATCCTCCTCCTATTTCAGTTTTGTAATATGCTTAAATGGGGAAAAACAAAATATGCCATATTTTTCCAGATGACAAAACATATAGATCATCCGCCAAAAGGTCTCATCTGTTCGGACAGGTTCTGGAAAACAGCCGAGATAAATCTGACACAGACACTTTATGGTAAATATGGCATAATCATCGGGATTCCCGAGTCTGCAGTTTAAAAACAAAAACAAAAAAACATTTCACCCAGACACTATGTTAATATTCCTGGCAAGAGATTGCTCAGAAAATACTGGACCAGAGGTCCCGTGTACAAAAAGCAGTGGATGAAGGGATGATATCCTCTGTTGAACACTCAAAACGTCCACAGCGCTGTTTGGTTCAATCCAGTCCGTAGCTTTTAATTTTATTTTTCTCCAGTGGCATTTAGACTAAATATTGAAATGCTAAAGTGACATAGCTGCAATTTTTCTGCAGTAGAGTGCTCCAGCATCATTACACTGGATGCATCCCTGCGCAGCTGTTGGACAGACACTTGGACAATGCCCTTATGAGTGCAAGATCACCTATTCTGGAAGGAGTTTAACATTATTAATAAAATAACCAAGTAAAAACTTAGGAGTCTATTATTAATTGAGAAATAATTCAGTGGAGTATTTGGAAGCCCTAGAAGGCTTCCCTTCTTTACAAAAAAGATCAATTTTGCTGTTCGGGGCATTTTTTATTTTTATTTTTTTTAAGTCACTATGGAAACTAAGGGTATTTTCACACCTGATAGTCATAGATTCTCTTTGATTGAGGACCAAAATTGCAACATTTGTTACATTTTCAGCTGGTGCAGTTCACTTTCACACTGCACTGTGTCAAAAAACCTGTTTGGTCCCTTTCCTGTGGTGGTACTGCACAAAGAACTACTGAAGTAAACGACACAAAAACTTCAGAAGAAGACATTGACTGTAACTTTGTTCTTCACAAAATGTTAAAAATGAAGTGGAGTCAAGATTTTAGCAGTTGCAGGATTTCTCTTTTGTCTTTGGTAAAAGACCACGAGTCATTTCTCCTGCTAGCTCTAGAACCTTACATTTGTTTCGGTTGTATTCACCCAGAATGCCCTGCGCTTTACTTTACGTCCTGCTTTTGAAGCAGTCTCCAGTTCTCTTGGCATTCACATATGCAGTCGAATTGCACCAAAATGCATTTCAACTGAACCAAAGTGAACTCCTAAAGGAGCACAAGCCATCACTCATAAAAGGTAACACTGCTTAAAAACTAACTTGAAAGCTACAAGAGGCTAGTCTTCTAAGCATCTGTTGAGCTTATGCCACTAGGAATAAAGGCAAAAAATGGTCCAACTCCAGAGTAAGCAAGGTGTGCCGAATAAAGTGTTGACTGTGTATGATGTAGAGGAATCAGGGTGAATGTGCAGGACTTGGACAAGTAAAATATGCAAACGTCCACAAAAAGATAAGGTCAATCAAAAGAACCGTTTAGCTGACACATGAATCATCACTAGTTTATACTTATGCACGTAGCCTTTCCACATTGGAGAAATAGTAAATTGCAACCCAAATAGATGAGATTAAATAACACAGTACCATCAACTGTTAAATAAAAAACTCTCTATGACTCTAATGTAAGCAAAGAAGAAGTGAAATAACCAACACACCAAATATATTCCATGTTCTTATTTCTTTTTCAGCATGCCCACACTCTGTCACTCCAACAACCCACGACGCAGCCCAGGCGCATGTGGGCCTGTCAAACATTTGCATCTTTGCACCTCGTTCCTTCACACATGAATGTGAATGTACAACCGTCCGTGCTGCGAGCGTGTTTGATGCAGAATTGTGCTGCTGCACATACCTACGTGCCAACTCCAGGCCAGTCCTGCGACAGCTCCATGTCACAAGACAGAAAACATTAACATGCTGAGTCTGCAGCAAGGCACAGTCACCAGGGGAACATTTCAGCCTGACACGCACACACAAGCACACGCACACACACACAGACAGCCAAAACACGTCGCCTTAAAGGCACCAGCAAAACAAGTTATCTAAAACCCCACATACAAAAACACAAAAGGGAGCTTTTAAACTTTATGTACACAGGCAGAATAATTACAATTTTTAAAGCGTTTATTAAAGAAGGTGGAATTAATTGGCCCAACCTCGACTTGTCAGTTACAATTAAAGATAACTACACTTAACAAAACATTTCAGCGTGTTAGACTGCTGCTGATATTTGACACGCACACTCTTAAACTGAAGCAACAAAGACATGGGGAGAGGCTAAATTTGCCTAAGCTAATAAGTTTCTTTAGGCCTCTTCTTTGTGTGACCTTAAGTTGGGTAAGCATTTGAGAGAAATTGCAGACCCCACAACCCTCAGCTTTTTTTTTTTTTTTTTTGCCTCCCTCTTAGCCAAAACACAGGCATTAAAGTGACGAGCAGCAGGCCATGACTGCAAATCTGTTTATTAAGCAAAAAATTTGGCATCCACACGAATCAGGTCAAAGGCTGGACTGTCTGCACGATCCTGTTCAAATCCCAGATGACATATTATGTGTCGGAGTCGACTTACCTTTTTGGCAATGGTGGGAATTCCAGCAGCGGTAGTTGTAATTGTTGTTGAACATGGTCTTCTTGCACATGGGATTGTTTTCCATGATGCCTGGACAAACGTCACCGCACTCTTTGGACTGCTTGTTGCCTGCGATGTAATTGTTGAACTCTGCATCCATGATGAGGGACCAGTCTATGGAGTCCAGGTAGCAGAGCTCTGGGTTCTTCTCAATGCGAATGGCCCCCCGGGTGATGTTTCTCAGGTTGTACAGGCCGATGTCCTTCAGGCTGGTCATCTCAAAGATCACCAGGGCGTAGTTGTAGAAGAGGTTACGGCCACGGATGACGGAGAGGTTAGGGAAGAGCGTGCTCAGGCTGTCCAGGCCTGAAACTCTGAACAGCAGCAGGTAGTCCGTTATCATGGTCAGCTTGGGGAAGCTGAGGGTGCGGAAGACTTCTTGGTTGAAGTTGTTGTTGCTTTTGTCACCTATGAGGAGGATCTGCAAGTAGCCCTCCACCACTGTGCAGTTCTCCAGTTGTCTGAATTCACTAATGTTGTTGCCGATGTCGATACTGGGAGTGCAGACTGCAAGAGGGAGAAATGAAAAGGAGGTGAGCGGCCATTGGTGCATGCAGACTGAATAAGTAAACAACGCCGAGGTTTTGAAACTGCGGCACAAATAAATACCTACTGATAGTACCTGGGAAACCTTTAGAAGTACTCAAGATAAATTTTGGTGTGAATTATTTGCAAGATATGAATAAAATTACTCTGATAAAGTGGGCAACAACGAGTCAGAAACTACTCTATTCACCTCTGAAGTCAGAACTTGGGAATGACACTAAACCCAATTCAGCTGTGTTCCCATTCCAAGTTGGAAAACAAATTGGATTTGCTATTTGACACAAGTGGCCAGGCTAACTACTATTAGCAACAAAAGCAAATAATAATTAGTTTGTCCATTATAAGCAGTGTAGAAATGTGTACCAATGGGGGTTGTGTGGTACTGCATTTAAGAGATTTAATAAATACAAACTGAAAAATACCTTCTATCAGCAGATATAATTAATATGCAAAGCAGCTACCATGGATTTTTAAGGTACGGATTGGTGAAAAACATCTCACTTTCTCGCTTCTATGAAGCTTTCTGGTCATCTTTCCAACCTGAAACTTGAAAATTTCCACTTTTAAGAGAACATGAACATATATCTAACCTGTTTCCTTGGATCAATATTGCAGCTTCAATGGATACAATTTTTGTTGTCTCAATGTTTTTTAATTTGTTTCATCAGCCCCAAAAATGATCCTGTCTGGTTTTATATGGTTTAGAATGTCTTTCAAGATGGTGGTACTTAGAAAACCTGCTATTTACCAAAGTGGTACTTGATATGAAAAAAACTGAAAGTGCTTGCTCTATTATTTTATTTCATTTTCAGTTTCCTTCTTTCAATTGTATTTACTAAAAGCTACTTTAGTATACCAGCAAAAACTACTCTTAGAAATCAAGATATTTCATCTTTTATTGGATCACTCTTAGCTGTTAAATGTACATTAAAAAAAAAAACACAAAACACTCAATTCCTGCCATTGTCGTGCTCACAAAAAATGTTTATAATATTCAAATACTGACAGTACACTTGAGCTGTGCTGTTATTGGCAGATGTTTGTCTTCCTGTTCTCATTCTTTAAAAGCAACTTCACGTGGTGCGACAAAGTAAACACTTGAATAGGGTTGGATTCATGCTTAGTTTAACAATAAACTTTTGACTTCCCGGCTGTTGTTACTCAAGCATAAGCCTCATAACCCCTTACTGTTTTGTTTCTCAGCTTGCTTTTAGCAGACTTTCATAACATTTTACCAAGGACACCACCAAAAGACACTTTTCAATTACATGTTGTATGAATATTGTACAGGTTAAACATTACAGTTAAAACCTTTTTTTGTTGCAGGAAAAAGTATATACATGTATCAGCTGGTCAAGATGTGTCCCTAGCTACATATTAAGATGAGACCGTTTTCTTTACAACTAATAATGACAATACACTTATGTTTAGAAGGAAAATATATTAACAGCTCCAACTGACTGCAATGTCTTTTTTATTTATTTATTCAATTTAACTAAGGGTTTTTGGGGAAACTGCAACCCAGTGGTTAGAGATTAAGCTTCTGCCTTGTGATATGTTGTATTTAGAGTGCCATTTTTGCCCACTTTTCTTTGTAAAGTAGCTCAACAATAGTCCAACTGAAGAGTTAGCATCTGTGAACAAGAATGTTTAAGTCTAGCCACAGACTGTCAATTAGATGAAGGTCTAAACATGACTAAGCTTTAATATAAACCATTCCATCGTTGCTCTGGTTGTATGTTTAGGTCTTTTCTCCTGCTGGTAGTTCAACATCTGCCCCACAATGGGTTTCACTGTGCGTTTTAATGCATTTTTTTTTTTTTAGTTTGAGCAATAAAATAGGCAGTAGTAATCGTTTTTCACTACGTGGCGGTTGTAATAACTTTAAAATGTAATACAAAATAGAAAGTCATCAGATCTTTGGAATTTATGCAAGCTAGTAATTTCCGTCCAAAAATTGTCCAGCTATTTCAGACGACATCAACATGTTGACCAATCAACACTGCCAACAGGGCAAAACTCCAAAATTCAATGCACACACAATAGTTCTTGTCCAAATGCTGCTGTCCCACAATAGAAATCTTCCCCTCTAGAAATCTTACAGTTCATGCTCACTGATTAAATGAATTAAAGGACTCCCCTTCAACAGGAATGAAATGTCTTGGCTTTGGACCAAAGGCCACAGAACAAAAGGTACTAGTTTGACTTTTGATGTGCACAGATTGGAAATAAATGCATACGAGTGCTTTTGAGGCTTGCTGAGGACCAACAATACTTCACATTATTTTTTCTGCTTTTAAACTTGCTGAAAATGTGTTTACTTTGATTCCATGTCCACACCAACCTCTATTGTAAACTAACTGCTACAAAAACTAAGATCAAAACACAACGCTTTGTACAGTGTGTGCTGCTGAATTATGCAAGCCTGTGTGCGGAAAAGTTTTGGTGACTAAAGACAGTAATGACTGTTGATGATAGGTGAAGTGTTTACCTTTCCAGCTCTTACTCCCACCTGGAAGATGGGCTCAAAACAATACTCAGCCCGAAGCCCCAGCAGCACCCACAGCAGCATGGAAGCCATTATCGCACATCACTGCGAGGAGGCTTTACACTTCAAAAGCTGGAGGGCATTGAGTCATGGAAAACTCACACCAAGCAGCTAACAGGTTGTCACACTACCACTTAAATGCTGGTCTATAAAGTTATACTGTTTGAATGTGAAACAAGGAAAGCTGGAGGATTTCCAGTAAAGACATTGTGTTTTCCTGACGATCCCACCACATGAATGGGAGCTTTTATACCTTCAAAGTTGTATAAGATGCACCGTTCTCACCATGCCAATGTTGCAAGGCAATACTGCAGGATAGAGGAGTGACTTTCCACCTGCTGTGAACGCATAAACCCAGTCCATGTGGCAAGCAGAGCATCAACGCCTGACAATCAACTGTAGTTAAAAGATTTAAGTGTAAATATTTAGAAATGTTCAAATATAATTGTAAAATTACAAAAAGAAATATACAGGATTTTAAGTCCAATGTAAAGTTATAGGCAGACAAGATGGCCATCTTAATTTTTTTTATTTATTTTACTTTTATGGCAATAAAAACATAGTTAAATTTGATGTGGTTTGGCATAAGAAGAGCTGGTATGGTTGTTTTGTCTCTCGGTAATCGACTTGTCTCTGTTCCCCGTCAGCCATCCGAATACCTGACCTGTTAATGCAGTCTCAACATGCAGGCCTATAAAAATGCACACTGCCTGGTGATGTTACATCACCACAGCCTGGATGCTTTACCCTCGGTGGCCTCTCTGCAGATCCGGCATGTCCGTCTTCCACAGGGCACTTCTGCTAATTATGCTCGTGTCGATCCTAAGCGGGAGATTCTGATCAAAATATACATGCTTACAGCAGCAGAGGGAAAACACCAATGACAGGTGTAGCAGCCTATTAGCTCCCCCAACCCCACTCTACTTCCGCACTGACAGATTTTGAACAGCTGAGTACACAAGCCTATCTCTGCAGCTTTGATGAGACTCCAGATCACATATTTACTTTTGATAACCTTTCCGGAACTGGCTGTAGCACCCGGACAATCAGAGGAAATCTACTTGAAGCTCCATAAAACAAGAAATAAAAAGAGGATACACCTCAGCTGCTGCCTCGTCCATCGACGCTAGGCTGCATCCAGGCTGTTTACTCCTCATTTCCAATGTATTTTTGACAAGCTGCCCGAGGGGGCAGACGTATTCATAAAAAATTATTTTCCACACGAGAAAGAAATTCACCGGAACGCTTCTGCAGAAGCTCAATCTTGACAGAAAACCCATTTGGTAGATCTGAACAGCAGTGGAGCTGTCCTTGGCTAAACCAAACCTGCAGGGAGCCCCCTCCGTTCACAACTGATACAGTAAATCAGAAAGAATGCCCAGAGTCTAGCCACACCAGTCATATTTAGCCAGCCGAACACCAGCACTGGATTTCAACGAAAGAACCCCTCCACTGCTCCCGGGTTCGTCCTGTAACCACCGGAGGCTTACAGTAAACTCTGTAACACACAGTCCACAAGCTCCTCACTCTTCCCAATCAACAGAACTCAGTCTGTTTGGCTTGTGAATATTCTTTGGTTTGTTCTATTTTAAAACCAGGACCCTGATTCAACCCGGTAAACCTCACCTCCCCAACATGTCATGATGAATAAGGATGAATCAGGAAGCAGTTTAAAGTTTAGCTGGAAGCATTTCAGGTGGTAATACAAAAAAACAAATGTTTAAACGGCTTAATAAGCTTCAACTTAATAAAATTTGAAGGTTTACAAGGCGTAAAAAGCTGTGAGGCTTGAATTCTTGACATTTTAGTCACACAAAAGACTAGCTCTTTATTCTGCATAAGTCTTGTTGTCACTTGTTAAAGTTCTGTTAGATGAAAGCTATAGAAACAGATCAAAAAGTATGGACTCACTGCTTTTATGTAAATTAATCTGTTTGACTGAAAGGTGCGGCTGTGCCTCAGGAATATTTCTAACATATTTTCAAGGTCAAAATATCCTTTGGCTTGTTTCACGAAAAGAAATAAATGATTGTTAATGTCCCATGGTCTTTGGACAGTTCCTTGGGTTTTTGAATTTTATTTTACGCACATATTATGGCCAGGTTGTACAGTTTGGTGTCCTTTTTATTTGTTTATAACTTTTTTTCCAAGTTTTTTATAAGTTTTTAAACTAAAATATTTACATACTAATATATTTTTACATACTATGTATGTCTATGTATTACCATACAGACTATGTATTTTATGTCTGTCTTTTTTTCAATCAATTACATTTCAATTCCACCAAAGCTGCAGATTTTGCCGTTTTCCATGAGGCAAAATTTGTTTTTCACGTACTATAAGTCAACCATTCTGCATAGAGGAAGAAAAATCCCCTAAATTGAAAACTTCTGACTTTGCGCCAATTATAAAAGATGATCAGAATTAATGTTACCACAGCTTTTTGATAAACCCAGGCTTGTATCAAATCAACCAAAATGTCCAGTTTGTATCGTATGGGGAAAACAGTTCATTCAGCTTTTAAAAAATAAAAAAGGGGGCATTTATTAATAAAATTGGTAAATAAAAAAAATTAAATGCTGAAATGCTATTGGGAAAAAAAAAAATATTGATGCTTAACCTGAAATAATCTGAATGGCAACTTTACACAAATATGTCAAGATCCAACAAAGCAGAAAAGCTAATAAGACTATCAGTGTTGTTGGATTTTTTTTTTTCTCTATATGTCTGAGGTCTCACTATCGACTGGCAGGTCAAAGTAATATTTCTCTCTTCTGTTTCACCCTGGATACAGACTTAAAACTCAATATTTACTTCTCATGTTCCAGTTCCCTGTCGTTTTACTAATTGGATAACAAACACCTATTACTTGTTTTCCGTTCATTTCAATTTGCCACACTGCGACACAGAGTTGACAGTGTGCTGTGCATGTGTAGCCTGGCTGACTTTCTCTGCTGCATGACTCAAGAGTGATGGATGCAGAGTGCCAACATATCTGGGTTATGACTGTGGTGTGTTTGTGATTAGAGGTCAAGTGATGTGGGTTTTCTCTATGGCCAAGGCTGATATTTAGAAATGAGCGCAGCTGATGGTCAATATTCCAAGACGATTATTTTTATTTGATTTGGAAGATGTGTTTTTTTGATCTGGAATCAGAAATATGCAAACTAGATGAAGCAGTCCCTTCATTTTCTTCTGTGACTCCACATGTTGGGTTTTCTTTTTGGCCTATGGCCTTCTAGGAAATGCCACTGTATAAAATAATAATTATACCATAATAATCTCTTATGGGATGCTATTCACTTTGCTTTAAAGATTAAACATGCCAGCTGATCTGCTTGATTCTTCTGCCTATTGTGATGTCATTAGCCAAAATCAGACATTGATAATTTTCCCCTAGATTGGCTATGATCAATGATCAACAAGTAAAACACTGAAAAAAAAAATCAGATTTTTCCCCTTCTGTTTGTTAAATACCTTGTATTTCCTTCATTTTCAGATTGATTTAAGACCACTAACTCTATCAAAGATCCTCCAGCGCATTTATTTTTAGTGACTGGAGAAGAAAATGGAAAACCATCAATTAATTAACCTTGTATTGTCCAAACCATTAAAAATTGGAAGGTCAAAAATTCAACTTTAAGGTTTTAATTAAAAGGTAAAAATATTACTTTAAGATGCTTTTAGATATTTAATTGTAATGTCTAAAGAAATCATTAAAATTCAGCTTTACAACTTTTCACTATCTTGTAAATTAAAATGGGAAACCAAAACTATACCGCAATTTAATCTGCCTTTGTTTTTATCTTACATGCAAAATATTGGTACTGTTTCAAAGTTTCTTAATGCACTTTCAGGTGAAATAGTTTAACATATAATTCCTTTGAGAATTCCAAGGATTCCATTCAGGATCCTGGCAATTTTTTTTTTGTTTCAGAATTTAATATTTTTTCAAGCTTTTACTGGATTTCTCTTAAAGACTTGATTATTAAAACTTCAGATAAAAGATTAAATCTTTACCCGGTCAGGTCTTATTATCTCCTTAAATCATATGTATCACTTTATCATTTATCACATAATCTACATAAAGTATAATTCAATGCAATTTTAAAAATATATATATATCTGAAATTCAGATTTTGTGATTTTAAATTACAAAATCTAAAATCACAAAATCTGGAAAACACACTTGTCCATACTAAATGTATATTTTTTCCTGACGTATCTAGACTTGGAAAATTGTAAGCTCAAATTCCATACTTTTCCTGGCTATGTGGGAACCATGTTAACAAGACTGATGGCTATCTACATCACCATGCACAACAAGAACAAAACAAAAAAATTGCTTTTAATAACGTTGAAGATCAAAAATCAACACTAACATTGTCTCGTTCTTTTATATCTGCACCACAATTCATTGATCTGCAGAGGCCACATTTGCATATAAATATAGACTTAACAATAAATGCAATGTTTACATCGCCGAGAGAAATCTGCTGGACATGATTCCAACAGATTTTAAAAACAATCGTAAAATCACCGTGTTTGTGGCCCAGCCTTCCCACATACAGTTTTGTGCTGGAGCATGGAAAAACATCGTGTCCCAGTGAGTGTGTTGCTGAGCAGCATTACTTACTCTCTGCGGTGGCGGGCCGAAGGCAGGAGGACAGAGCCAGCATCAGACCCCCAAACAAGGTCAAGCGGCTCCCTTCCATTTGAGACCTCATCCCCGTACACGTAAATTCACCAAACAATCCCGCGGGAAGATGAATTACGAAGATGGAAACGTGGGCAAAACCCGGCCACAGCGGTCAAACACCCTTTTTAAGAAAAAAAACAACAACAAATCTCCAACAAGTACCTTGTAGCTGTTAGCCGGCTAATGGAGCTAATAGCTACTGCCAGGAGGCTAGCGAGGCTGCTCTCTCACGTTTCCTAACGGGAGTCCAGTCGTGCTCCAAAAATCACCGATTTATCCCGCTGGCCAGACAGCGCGTATTCATAGCTCACTCTATCCCTGCCAAACACAGCGCTGCATTGACGTGTATAATGAAAGCATGGCGGCTAAACTAGCGGCGGGGATTCCTCGGTGATCGTAATCCACATCTTCACACTCCATATCAACAGGGGGGAAAAAAATCTTCAATGTCCTGCTGCTGCAGGGTCTTCGGGAAGCATTAAACGGTTCAGACTAGCCGTAAAATGGGGGTGAAACGAGGTGAAGCGGGGCATCCAAAGGCACGCTTGCATTTGAGCACAGCACTGTTATCTGAACGACGCAACCTCTCTGTGGAAATATCCACGACAAAATCTGGTTTCAGACCGAAGCCTTCTTCCTTCTCCTCCACCTCCTTCTCCTCCTCCTCAGCCGGTCATCACACACTCACACACACTGCCTTGTTGTAGACGTCGTTGATGGCAAAAGTAATATCGGACTGCAAAGCATCTGATTTGGTCAAGATTTTTTGCAACTCGGTGCTTTTCGCCAATATATAGCCAAACGGGCAGCGTGGTTAGACAGATTAATGCACAGGTACACGCACGGTCTCCCTCGGTCAGTCTGCAGTCTCCTGTGTTCGCTGTAAACACGGCGCCGTGCGTACAGATCGTCTCTGTCTGAAAGATGAATCACGCAGCTGTACCAACTTAGAGAGCAAGCAGGGCGTCGTTTCTACTGCAGTTTAGCTTTAGTTACCATGGTAGCACTGTCCAGCTTGATGCTAACTAACCTTTTAACAAATAAATTATTAACTGTAACAAAAAACTGACTCAAAAGTAGTCAAATTACTTAGTCACTGTCGTTAATAGAGATGATTTTCTCCAAATCAAACTTCCTTTAGCATTTCTATAAGTAGGTGGTCTAAGGACCCCTAAATTCTCTAGTAAAAATAGTTATTTTCTTCGTTTCTTAAAATGGTCAGGATCATATACGGTCACGATTAACATAGAATTTAAAAAATGACAGAGTGAGACCTCTGTGTCACCAGCCTAAATTGACACAGCCATAACCACTCTTTTTTTTTTTTTTTTTACAACACGGCGTAAAGGAAATCTGGGATGCGGATCCAGGATCGGGTTTGTTTTGCTGTTCAGAAGTGCTCGAAGGAGCAACAACCCCCGGCTGCGGATTGCAAGGGCCTTCTCTGACGGGGGAGTGCCATCGTATACAAATAGCATGTAATCCTATGCGTGCTATGTGTCTTAAAGACAGCTCTCCTATAATAAAAGCCATATTTACATCTAAAAAAGGCTGTTCGTTTTTCATAGAATATATTCCAGCTATTTTTACAATAAAGTAATGATATCATACGAAATAATTAAAAGAACCCCTATGCAGGCACGTGCAGAGGGGGGGACTGGGGGTGCTTGAGCACCTGTCCCTTTTGCTCCTTGCCCCCAAGTGCCCTTTTGGTCAATTTTTTTTTTTTTTTTGTTGGTGTTATTACTTTTATAAGCCCTCTTCTAACACATAAATGTATTACATTTTATTTTTTTTTGTACAACATAAGAAGCCCTCCGGTCACCTTTTTACCTTTGACCTTTTGCCCGTGACGCATGACGCAGTTGCCTCTCGCGCAGTGCGATAAAGCGGCTAACTGGAGCTCAACGTAGCGAACATTCCAGATTACGGAACAGTTTTTGGTGAATAAAGTGGAGTAGACTTGCTACTTGTCAGATGACGGAAAACGTTGAACGTATCGTTTCTGCTTCAGCTCGGAGTCGCGATTTAAACTCTGAAAGTTGTGTAGCTTTGTTAATATTCTGTCCTAGAATGCAGTTAAATGTGCCCTTAGAGCACAGAGACCACGGGCAGGGCCGTGGTCTCTGCACGGCCCTGCCCCTATGACATATCCAGGTTTAACTGATTTGCAACAATCAGACCGCTAATTGTGATAGTCTTGCAGCTTTTGTGTGCAAATCGTGGAAGAACATGCTTAGCAAGATACAATTCGATTGAAATAAGGTAGTGGCCATTAGAGTAAGTCTAAATAATAGTGAAACAAAAGTGTTTTTTAGGGGACACATGGTGAGCAAACCTCCTTCTGATGATTATTTCAGAGCCTGAAGGAATAACCGGGAATAACATGTAGGTTGAAGGAGGAATGGGTACCACAAACAGGACCCTCGATGAAAATCATAGTGAGGGCCAATGTTATGATGCTGTGGGATCCCGCATCAGCGATCTGGAGACTATGAAGAAAGATGGCTGCTGAACAATAAAGTCATTCTTTTGTCAGCATGAGAATGGGCGGGTATAGATGTTTTTTTGTTTGTTTGTTTGTTGTTTTGTTTTGTTTTGTTTTTATTTGTCAGGAGGATGGCAACTAAAAGCAAACATAATCCAAGAAGGACAATTTGAAGATTATTCCATCTAATTACTCTTACTATATTTACTTAAAATTTGGTAAATATATATTTTTTTCCGAAATTGTACAGCCATTATTCATAAATATTTTGATATTAAGCCTAAATTTCTGAAATATTCCAATATTTCGTCTGCACAATTGAGTTTTATAGGCGGTCCTGCAGCAATGGTTAACTCAACCAATTAGAGTGGGCATTATGCTGCCATCTGGAGGAGAAAGCAAATAATTGCAGGTCTCCAATTTGTGTATTTTGTGGCAATCCGTCAGAAATAGTTGACATGCAAAGGCATTACCCAAAATATTGATTTTGTTTTCTTTTAGAAGCTTGAGACATATATTGACTAGAAGATGTGTTCGCTCCCCGAGAGCTTTATCCAATTTATATGTTCATTTGATATTCTTAGTCTTGCGTAACATAAAACAAAACAATATATATTTTAAAAGTCTTGAACTGTAAAATTGATCTGGAGAGCTGAGGAGATATAGAGAGGATATGAAAAATCCACATACTCCTGTGAAAATAGCTGGTATTTGTAATGTAAGGAAACATGTGATGTGTTGACAGAATGTCGGCAAAATGGAAGTCAGTTCTTAGATTTGAAGAACAAAATGCAAGAAAATGAAAATAACAAGATAAATTTTAATCTCATTATCATGTAAGACTATAGTCTGATGACATCAGGGTTCAGTATTTTTCCAATAATTACTAAATGAATGTTGGGTTTGAAATTAATAAACTTCACAAAAGAACAGCGTACCCACCACTGTTAAACGTTTTAAAGGGAGGATTATGTTGTTGTTTGTTTTTTTTTCAATTAGAAATAAATTTATTTTAAGGTTGAGGAACTTAAAATTTGTTATGAATGCCAGTCAGTCAGTGTTGCCACAAAACCATTTGTTAAATTATTGAAAGGTGAAGAGGAACTACATATTTTTCAGCACAACAACAATTACTTAATGTATGCATCCAAATCAATAAAATAGTGGAAGAAGATAAAAGTTTTTTAATGACCCAGAGATACTCCAGATTAGAATCTAATTGATAATCTGCAAAGTGATTTGAATAAAGCTGTGCAAAGGAGATCTGACAGATTTAAATATTTAACAAATTGGAGTGGGCAGATATTAACAATCTGCCACTTAAAACAATATGTTTTATTCTGGTAGACTCCAATGCAAAACAACTTGGTGCTAAAATCAATTGAAAAGATGCTTCTAAAACCTATTAATTTAAAGGTAAAATTGTATTTATGCTCCCATATTATTTTACTTTTTTCATTTAGTTTTTCAGGATCTAGTTGTTTTTCAACCGAGATGGAAAAAGTTTTGAAATATCTTGGTCTCTTTTAATTTTAAGTGTTTTCCCTGTTCTCCTGTGGGTTCTTTCCAGGAACTCTAACTTCCTTCCATTGTCCAATGTCAGCCTACTATAGACAATGAAAGAATGAACGGATGAATGGATGCATGATGCATGGATGGATGGTCTCTCTTTTTAACATCACAAAAGCTTTGCATTTTAGCAGGGATGTGTAAACATTTCATATCAACTGTGTAGATCAGGAATGACCCTCATTGGTAGAAGAGACTTTTAGACAGGTAAAGGTGCTGCAGTCTTTTGAGGTTAGAAGCCCAGGTTGTTGAGGTGGAGAACTAGCAGTCTGTGAGAGACGCAGACAGTAAACAAAGCCATCCCCAGAGGAGGCTCTGACAGTTTTGATCAGCCCATAATTACAGGGTGCTTTCATCACTTTGCAGAGCAGGGCACAGAGGCATTATTTGAACGCCACACATTACTTCAACTCTGGCAGACAGCACTTGGCATCCATTGCATTTTGTCAATTATCATTTGGAGGGGGAGGGGGTGCACATTAAAAATTGAAACGAACATCAGTGGCCACCCAAGAGTCCAAATACAGTGAGTCACTCTTTAACAAATGGTTACTGTACCGATATGACCCTACTGTGCCAGAGAATGTTGTGCCTGTCCACTTGCATTTGTTAAGTCCCTATTAAAGTTCTCATCAAGGCACCCGGCAATGCCCACCTACCTCGACTGTCCCGGTGAAATCCATTCTCACATTGCACTCATGTGGAAATAAGCCTGTTTACCACCAGCGGGTCACACATGCTAATGAGCGTCTGTTTGTTTTCCACTGTGCTCACACAGGAGGAAGGGAATTTAGGGGGAAATAATAGATGATATGCAGACAACAACCCAGGTGGCCCTGCAGCACTAATGATGAAAATGTACCACACAGACATATTGAAAATGGAGGCATAGTTTATACAATTGCTCAAATATTAAACAATATTACATATTTGAGCAAATATATATGGCTAGGTGTTAAGGGTCATTGTCCTGTTAGAAGGTCAACCTCAAACTCAGTCTCAAGTCTTTTGTAGCTTCATACAAGTTTTCTTTTAGCTGCATCCATCTTGATGTGTAGCTGTAGTTTTCCACAGCTTTTCACACACTTAGTCTTATGGTTTTAATTAATTCCCTCACTTCTTGGTGATGTTTATCCAGTTTTTAGATTATGTTTACTAAATAGTTAAAGTTTGAATGGAATGGATTTTTATATAGAAGTGAAGAAGATGCTGAAGCATGCTGGAATATCATCTTCCAACATGTTTTGAACCTTGTAACACCACAACCAGGAGATGTTATTGTAACCCATTATTCTTCTTTGGCTGAACTAAATCAGTTTAAGATGTGTAATAAGCGGATGTTTATAGTGAAATGAGTATTGAGATGGCCTAAGTTAGGAACGTCAATGTCCTGGATGACTGAGAATCTACATCAGCATGCCTCTCATGTGATCACAAGCTGAATCCTCACTGCTGCCACATTGCATAATTTTCCAGTCTTTGTGACTAATGTACCATCAACTAAAGCTCCAGGCATTCCTCTGTCAATAAAACAGAGAAATCACAGAATCATTTTATACAATCTATAATGGCACTGCCTCAATTGGAAATGGATGGATGGGTGGATTAATGGATGGATGGATGGATGGATGGATGGATGGATGGATGGATGGATGGATGGATGGATGGATGGATGGATGGATGGATGGATGGATGGATGGATGGATGGATGGATGGATGGATGGATGGATGGATGGATGGATGGATGGATGGATGGATGATATCCATAAATATTTTTTGTGCCATTGAAAAATTGTCAGTTCACATATTTGAGGAGGACCTTAATTATCTTCATGATTGTGCCTTATGACCATTTGTAAACTACTGTATCCCCAGCCTTAGGTTTCCAACACTGTCTAGGAAATGTCTGGAACTTTAATGAAATATTTTCATTGTCTGGAGCAGAAAAAAGGAAAGTAGAATTTGGTAAAACTATTGGATTTCAAAAACTTTACTTTGTATTCCACTGTTCAAAATTTCCAGCCATCCAGCCATTAGGACTTTTCAGTTTAATCATTGGCTATAAAATGTCTCAACAAAAGTCAGTCACTGCTGATTTGGGATGTCATTGTTTGGAGTTTCCAAAGCAGTGAAGCATTCAAAAATGTACAAAGGATGCAGTAATTACATGAATCCTCAGTTGATGGTGCATTAGTCACAAAGACTGCAAAATTATATAATGTGGAAGCAGAGAGGTCTCAACTTGAAAGACAAAGTCCAAGGATTTTTTGGTTTTATTCATTTTTATTTGAACATATTATGAGAACATCCCTGTAAAGAAATCAAAATGGTCACGTAATTTAGCTGTGGTTGCTTCCTGGAAAACGGCATTGGCTAACATGAGGCTGCCATCCCGTAATCGTTCTCCCTCTCCTTTTCACTTCCACGAACATAGAACGTTCTCCTGATCAGTTGACCTGTTGTTGTGTCTCTGCTCTGTCTTCTCTCACCTCCAGTCGGTCATGTCAGATGGCTGCTGGTACTGAGCCCGGTTCTGGTTCTGTTGTTGGTTTGTTCTTGTTAAAAGGGAGTTCTTCCTCTCCACTGTCCCAACATGGATTCTCTGTATGAGGGACTGCTATAAAGTCAGCAACTGAACACAAGCGATTTGCTGTCACCCCCTGCTGGTCAGGAGGAGTGAATGACAATGACTCCATATAATCTGCTGGGTTTTATTTGGTACAAACTTTTTAAACTACTTTATAATTAACTGAACCTAATGAATAGGTAACATCAATAGGTGATTAATATATGCAAATATAAGCCAACAGATCTAAGTTAAATGTTCAGTTTTGATTTAATTTAAATGTAAATCATGAACTTTTTGTCATTTTGATGTTTTTGAACTAAATAAACTTTATTTATTGCTCAGAATCCAGAGCTGTGCAGATCATTAACAATTTCAACTGTGATCTCTACAGAAACAGACACTTGGCCTTCAGTGAAACCACCAGTCAGATCTGCTTTTCTGTCAAAAAATCATCTAGTTTCAACCATATTTATTATCTTTCAAGTCCCTTTCTTAACTATGAACCATTTACTTGAAAAAAGTTGTAAAATTGCAAAATAAAAACTGAATTTTCCTCCACTTTTCAATATTCTCTAATGTGTTTTGAAAAAAAAAACTACTTAAAATAGCAGTAAAGCTGAACTGATAATGTGCAGTGGTTGCATAAAACAACATAGTGATCGAATTGTGTATTAACATGCAAGACTAGTGTGGCTACACCCCCTAAGAACTTTCTGTCAGCTGTCAGCTGTTATTCTGATTTATGTCACAGTGTCATGGATGCAGTGCTTCCCATACATGGAGTTGGAAAATCATACCAGTCTCTCAGTCCATTGAACAGTACAAAATATAAGCAAGCAAGGAGCTTATTTACTGCATTTTTATGCCATCATAAACCACAAAGAGTATTAAAATATACATTTTCTCTGTGTAACTAATGTCACATATTTTCTACATTATGCTAAATCAATAACTATGGTTGGGTTTAATTCTCTTTCATGCTCTGTCTTTAGTGTAAGACAGGTCAGGACGCCCCCTTGTGGATTTAAATAATCCCTTCACTCCTTTCAGCGCCTGAGATTTATTGCTGGTGTTTTTCAGAGAAGAAAATTAACACATGGGAAACATTTAAAACCCTTCACATTAGAGCAGTAAACTGTCATGTAACAGAACCATGTTTTCTGATTGCTGAAACACAAGTTTCAGACAAAATGGGAAGATTTCTGAATTGAAAGTTCCTGTTCCATTAATTTTCCGCAGGTAAATCTGTAAATGTAACCATCAAAAGTCAAGGTGGTCAGTCCCACAGTAACCTCTTTCAGAAAACCTCACCTGCGCACAGAGACCCCACCTTCAGGAATAAAAATGGAACTGATCTTAGAGTTTTCGATTCCCAGACGAAACATTGGCTAAAACTAAAACAAATACGTGAAGACTGATTTATACCAACCTACAATGTTATGGAGAATTAGCTTTCTCTGATATACATTTTTATGTTTTTCTTGTTAATAGTCACAGAAATTCAAGGTTGGTGTCTATGACAGGAATTTTTAACTTTTAATATTACTGTCTTTAAATAAAGGTACAACCAAGAGATTAATTTTGTGCATAGGTCAGAAAACCTATGCATAAAACAACAGTTTTTCCACATGCATCATTGTTTGATGTGCTGTCTTTGATTACATATATTTGAATTGAACTGAACTGAACCCCATTCTGCGTACACTTTGGAAATGAATCAAAGCTGCTTCTCGTAAGATTTTCCTACCCTAGGTAGCTATAAATAGCTATGTCTATCTGTCGGCGACAGACAGACACTGTATTAATCCCTTTGGGATTTACTGGAAATTGTAGTTCAGTCTCCCACAGCCAAAACATCAATTCCTTAAACAATTCTTTTTATTATTATTTTTTTTTAACAAAAGCATTTAGCTTGATTCTATAGTTCCTCTATTTCTATTGTACTCCTGTTAGCCAGTGAAGAGTTGAAGAGTTTTATTGCACGAGGCACAAATGAGTTCCTTAGTCTGTTGGTCCTGCACTTTGGAAAAAGCAGTCTCCCACTGAACCTGCTTTCCTGGCTGCTGATGACAGTGTGCAGAGGGTGGCTGGTGTTGTCCATAATATCCTCGAGTTTCTGTAGGGTTCTCTTCTCTGCCACTGCTGCCAGAGAGTCAAGCCTTGTGCCAACCACTGAGTCGGCCCTCCTGATTTGCTTCTCCAGCTTAGAAAGGTCTGTCTTATAGATGCTTCCACCTCAGCACACCAGAGCATAAGAGGATGCTGGCGACAACAGACTAGTAAAACAACCTCAGCAGCTTTCCACAGATGTTAAAGGATCTCAGCCTCCTCAGGTAGTAACATCCTGGTCTGAGCCTTCTTATAAAGCTGCTTGGTGTTGCTTGTCCAGTCCAGCTTGTTGTCCAGCCACAGGCCAAGATATTTATAGGTCTGCACAACCTCCACCTCCTCCCCTCCTATCAGAACTGGTCGTAGACTGCCTCTTTTCCTCCTGAAGTCAATGACCAGTTCCTTTGTCTTGGAAGTATTTAGCTGCAGGCTGTTTCTATGGCACCAGACAACAAAGTCCCTCACCAGGCTCCTGTACTCCTCTTCACTGTCCTTAATGCACCCCATGATGGCAGTGTCATCAGCGTATTTCTGAATATGACATGTTTCAGAGTTATAGCAGAAGTCTGAGGTGTACAGGGTGGTATTGATAAGAAATTTGCTGAATTTGTATGTGACGTAGCATCTATGTGCGTATGCGCATTACCACAAGGTAGGACAGATTAATGGGTAGCACAGAGAGGTGTAACACCGGAACAAAAAAAATTCAGGCCAAGATCGACTGATGCAGCCGGATGTGAGCTAAAGTTACATTTCCGGCCTACAAAAGATCATTTAGCACACAAGCTAACATCTGACACAAATACTACATTTTTTGGCACTGCTATTTGGTGACGCCAAATAACAAACATGATAAAAGCTATATTGATTTTTAACAACCATGGGAAGCCGCGGCTGATTCGATTCTATCAATATTTTGTGAGTATTTTTAGATGTTGCTGTTTCAGTTAATTAGCATTTTCCGGCTGTGCTAACCAATGTTAGCTTGTGTATATGTTGAATAACATAGTCTGTTTTAATATTCATACGAGTTTTATGCGATTTTTCTCTGACAGATCATCACATTTTTGTTCACAATATTTCATTTTCTCTCGTGAACCATATGCTAGTCAACAGTTTCACAACAGCACAACATCGGGGCCGAAATTTGTCCCTTATTCAAAATAATTGTTTTGTTTTATTTTTTATTTTTTACACAACATAGTGCATTTATATAACTAAAACTCATCTTGAAAATAAAGCGCTATTACGTTATCGCACTACTTTCGTATATAGTTTGTGGACTGTATTGTTTTTAAGTTTGAGTTTTCTTCCGCTGTTGACTTGCATCTCACAAAAACCCAAACACTAAGTTCTCATAAAATAAGGACATTACTTAAAACTAATAGCAAAGGATTACTTGTAAAGGAATGCGCTGCTATGGCCTGCGCAGGCTGTGACTGTGACAGATGTTTATCAGACACACACTGACAACCTCTGCACAAGGGCTAAGCTACAAAAAAATCATCGCAAAACAATCTGGTAGCTTAGAGTTGTTTTATTCATATGTATTGTGGATAAAGGGGATGTTTAGTGGAGGGAAATGGTTGCGAAACAAAGCCCACAAAACGTTTTAGGGAAGTTCTTGATCTGATTCATTCTAGAATTTATGTTCTCCTTAAATTCTGGAATTTAAGATGAACATAAATTCATAAATTTGAGTTCGTCTGACTCAAATTTATGTTGAGTCAGACGAACATAAATTTGGAGATCAAGGTGCTGGTTTCTGTAGTTAGAGTGGAGATGTATAGAATCCAATATAATTATTTGAATGCAGTATCTCTGAGGCTTACAAAAACAGGTATCCATCCATCCATCCATTTTCTTCCGCTTATCCGGGGTCGGGTCGCGGGGGCAGCAGCTTCAGAAGGGAGGCCCAGACTTCCCTCTCCCCAGCCACTTCTTCCAGCTCCTCCGGGGGAATCCCAAGGCGTTCCCAGGCCAGCCGAGAGACGTAATCCCTCCAGCGTGTCCTGGGTCTTCCCCGAGGCCTTCTCCCGGTGGGACGTGCCCGGAACACCTCACCAGGGAGGCGTCCAGGAGGCATCCTTACCAGATGCCCGAGCCACCTCAACTGGCTCCTCTCGACGTGGAGGAGCAGCGGCTCTACTCTGAGTCCCTCCCGGATGACCGAGCTTCTCACCCTATCTCTAAGGGAGAGCCCAGCCACCCTGCGGAGGAAACCCATTTCGGCCGCTTGTACCCGTGACCTCGTTCTTTCGGTCATGACCCAAAGCTCATGACCATAGATGAGGGTGGGAACGTAGATCGACCGGTAAATCGAGAGCTTCGCTTTTTGGCTCAGCTCTCTCTTCACCACGACGGACCGGTACAGCGCCCGCTTCACAGTAGACGCTGTGTATACAGGGATATATTAACTAATTGTTAAATGTATTTTGTATATTGGACTTTCTGACTTTGAGGCCGTTTAAAATTAGTTTTTAACCTACATACATGGAGAAGGAAACAACAGAAGGCATGTTCAGTCTCCAGCAGCCAAAGGGTTGATTTTCAGTACTACCAAAACATGCCCCTGAAGATGCATCCCACTTTAGTTGATCATCTGTTGTATAAAACCTGTCAGCTGGATTAAGTGAAAAAGTTACAGGAAGACAAATTACCCCCAGAATTAGTAAAGCAGAGAGAAGCTAAACGAGTGCCTGCAGCACTCTGTAAAACACATTAGGAGTACCACCATTTTGTAGATCTGTTTTGTAGATCTCCTAGTGGTTTTTGAAATCTTGCTGAAATCTATGGAATGATAAAAACCGTGCCTCTTCAGTAAAACAAATGACAAATTCAAAAGACATTTCTGAAATTGTTTAATACTTTCTCTGTACATTATTTTCTTGCAGTCAGAGGACATGCAGCAGCAGATAATTCGAGAGACTTTCCACTTGGTATCAAAGAGAGATGACAATGTTTGTAACTTCTTGGAGGGTGGAAGGCAAGTTGTTTTTCTCTTATGTTCTGTTTATATACTGAAGAACAAACTCTGTTATGTGTTGTCTTCAAGTTACTGTTTCTGTAACGTCCTTAGCCACGTTGAAACATTTCCTTTAGTTTTTCCCAACAGATGGTTGTCACTGGATGTCTTGTAATAGCTTTTGTAAAACAGAAGATGGCAGCAAAATATAAAGTTTTCTCTTCTATCTTTTTTTTCAAAAATATGTTTATTTGTTTCGCAAAGTAGACCTTTCATCTCAGTTATTTATGATTCTCTGCTGCTGTAAAAGAAACGCTTGTTTTTAAAACCTTTTTTCTTTCAAATCTGCTTTCAGTCTTATTGGAGGCTCCGACTACAAGTTGATTTACCGGCACTATGCTACTCTCTACTTTGTCTTCTGTGTGGATTCATCTGAGAGTGAACTTGGCATTTTGGACTTGATTCAGGTCAGCTGCTGTGTTTTAGTGCGACTCTTTGAGAGTAACTTATGTTTTCACTTAAGGGAAATATAAAACCCTTGAATATTTTATCTCGAAAAGGTTTTATCACAACAGATTTAAATGTTTTGTGCTACACAATCTGCTTGTTGTTGGTAAGATTTTTGAAGCATAATTTATTATTGGACCATGATCTCATCCCTAGATACTTTTGAATTAAAATCAGAAAGGATTTGATTGTGCTGTAAGGATATTTATCTGTACCGAACAGAAAACTAATCCAACAAAATACACACAGAATCGAAATAAAAATATCTCAGAATAATTATCTGTTGTTTTTACATTTATTTTAGGTGTTTGTGGAAACGTTGGATAAATGCTTTGAAAATGTTTGTGAATTGGACCTAATATTCCACATGGATAAGGTGAGTGGAGGCGCTTCTGTGGCTAAAATATATTTCTCTTAATTTCTTTTCATTTTCAATCATAAATGCAATAATGTTTGAACTTGTTTTTGTGTGGCACAATTTTCCTGCTTACCTATGTTTAGCATGATATTACAATGTGTAAGATTGAGTAGGAGCCCTTTTAATTTTTTTCTTGTTACAGCTTAAAAGTGTGTAGAAGAACAAACGATATTATAACACTAGATTTCTCTGGCAGGTAGTTGGGCTTACGTTTCACTGCTCGGGAAATTGTCTCCATATGAATATTTAACTAAACGTGGACACGTGTTTAAAATCCAGATTGGAGAGTTTTACCTTAAATATGTCCTGGTAAACACTGAATCGGCATCCGGACACATCTGGTAGTTTCTGAACTTCCGATGGTTTCATTCTAGTGAACTTGATGCCTGAGAAGGCCTCTGGGGGATTTCTTCTGTCATGACACAAACATTCACATGAACCCAGATGAACTCTTTAGGTGATGTAGGTGTCTGAAATTCAGTTTTTCCTTCTCTAAGAAATCCTTTCTTTCAAATGGGACTGGTGACGACTCTAAACCTTCTTTAAGGAAGCTGCCATCTCACAGACATACCTGTGCTTTTCAGCTGGCTTATAGACTTTTATTGATTTTAATTATTAGAAAGTAAATCACCTCTATTGTGTACACAAAAACTTGTACAATTTTATAAAGCTATTCCTTAGAAGGCAGATCTGTGTTATTAAGGTTACAGACCTACTTACTGAAGAAGTGATCAAACACCTCTACAGGCATCTTGACAGAATTTTCCCACAGGAATCTGATGTCATGTGGAGCAGCAAGGTTTGGCCTGAGGAATGTTACCAGCATGTTAATATTCCCCAACTCGTCACCATCTGCTGGCAGACAGCCTGGACGGCATGTTTGCAAATCATTTATTGTTGCATGCCAAGTTCTGGCAATGCAGACACATTTTTGGGTCTTTGAAATGAGTTAGAATGTAAGGCAGAAGAGAGTCTTTGTAAATCCATGAAATGGTTTGACTCTGCTGGAATTTACATACCTAGATATTAGAGGGAAACAGAGCTGTGGGGACGAGACCTTACTAAGTGTGTTGTGCTTTTTCTGCAGGTTCATTATATCCTGCAGGAGGTGGTGATGGGAGGCATGGTGCTGGAGACCAACATGAATGAGATTGTAGCACAAGTAGAGGTGCAGAACCGCATGGAAAAGTCAGAGGTCAGGACCTCTCTGTTTTTATAAAGTGATCTTTACATATACCCCCACCCTCCCATAACTCTGATTGAGATTCAGCAATTATTTTAGCTAATTTGAATGGGCAAAATGTTCTTATTTGCTAAACTGGTAGAGAAACTGGTAATTCATTTTTTAAAGGAACAACTGATGTATAATGGCAATAATAGGTATTTTTAAATAAATTTACAGTCTTTCATTAGATCTTAGTAATGTCTCTGTAAAATCTAACAATTCCCACAGAATCAGTTTGACCATCAAAAGCTGACACTGATTCATCTGTACGGCACATTCTCTTTCAGGTCACATGTCAAACTTATCTTATCAGCTCACCGTTGTAAATGCAGCACTTGTTGTCAGGTGGGAATAAAATGGAGAGGTTGTGTTATTCTAACCTGACCTGAGAGTGTGAGACACTCCTGTGCGCTCAAACCGAGCTGTCCACTCCCAAAGATATTTTCAGATTTGTCTTCAGAAAACTTTGAGATAAAAGTTTTGATTTATCTCAGCTTTTACTTGTGGAGGAAACATGTGCTTGACCTTGAAATATCCAATTAATAAAATGGATATTTTACTTGGTCTAAAATTTAAGATTTCTTTTTTTTTTATTATTATTTTAGCTGCTTTGACTTATTATTTCTCTTTTTATATATTCTCAGTTGGTTGTTCAAACCCTGGGATTTTGTTTTGTAACTTAACCCTGCTTTAAACCTCTCCACTACCTTATCCTTGACCTCTCTGCTGTGCTCTGTAGCCATCACAATGCTGTTTGTTCTCTAGCAAACCCTTCAAAGGCCTACAAAGAACAGCTGTATTTATACAGAGAATAAATTGCAAACATAGGCACATAGTTGGCTTCTGAAGGCAATTTGCTGCTCTGAATATTATTTAGGGGTTTTAGAGTAAAATGGAACCTGATAATTGCGCAAATTCCTATTAAGAACAGCGAAGTTTGTGGTTGAACAAAATATTGGAAAGTTTAAGGTGCGTGAAGACTTCCAGGCACCATAGCAGAACATCCCTTTTTTTAGCTGCTTTTATGTTTTTCTCCGCAACCTTTGTTTTCTGCTTTCAAAAGAAAGCACGTGAGAATATTTTCAAGAACACTTGTTCCTGCATAAATGTGGAAAGACGAACTCTTTTACGGTAAGAAGACATCAACTTGTTTGGCTTGTTGCTTTTCACGTGCAGGGGGGTCTGTCCGCAGCTCCAGCTCGTGCTGTCTCCGCCGTGAAGAACATGAACCTGCCGGAGATCCCCCGGAACATCAACATCGGAGACATCAACATCAAAGTGCCGAGCCTCTCCCCGTTCTGAAGAGCATTCCAGCCAAACTCTGCGGGGCCAGAGAACGGGACTACTGCTGCAGCCCGCCAGCAACACGCAGCTCTGCAGCCAATGTAGACGACACTGGTTTTTATTCCTATAATGAAGAACCACAGCGGCTTACATTTCTGTTCATCCCAGTTTTGCTATGTGTATATAAGAGGAATTCTGAACTCGGTTAAATCCTGCATTTGCAGATTAACCCAATTAAAAAAGAAATTTGCACAACACTTGAGAAGTTCTACAAAGCATCTGTATCGTTGAGTCTATTAATTTCTGCAGTGAGCTTCTTAATGTTTTCAAATTAAATACAGTTTCTCTTTACTCAATGGGACTTTTCAGCACCTCCAAGCTTCAGCTGTTTATTAGCAGGAATTTGAACCAAGCTAAAGAAAAAAATCATTACTCTTTTTTTTTTTTTCCTGAGTTTTACTGGACCTCATCCAGCCCATGTGAAAAATGATACTTTGACTTCTGTGCTTGTCTATAATAAAAATAAAAAAAAAACTCTTGGTTTTTGCCGGGAGATCAGTTTCCCCTCTGTAATTTATTACGTCTTTGACATCCTCATAATTTTTGATGAATGTTGCTCCTGGGAGCGGATTGCGTCCGGCTCCGGAGATGTAAATGCTTCTTGGTTCCAGCCAACCTTCAGTGTGCAGTCAGAAGGTCTTGACAACATCTGTTAGGGAGACAGCAGACATTTTTTCCCCCCTCAGATAGTTTGTATCTCTGTAAATGTTTGTGTCTCTTTAAGTGTTTTTGTGTCTGATTTGTTGAATTCAGCTGTCGAAAATTGTTACACTCTGTTGGTAGAGTTTTACTATGAGATGATGTGATCTGTAATGGAAAGTAGGCATGTCATGGTGTCAAAGACATTCCTTTGCCAAGGTAAATTAATTAAACTAATAACTGTTTGATCATTTGAGTCATTCTCCTCTCATTTAAGTTTGCAGAACATTTTCTTCTTTTTTGCTCGAACATATTGAGCTTGCAGTATTGCTGAGGCTGCAGTTCTGCAGTTTTCCACCACATTCTTTCTCTCCCCGGGTCCAATAATAAAGAGTTTTTTTTGTTAAATCTGAGAAGGTTGTACCCTCCCTACGTTCCCAGGAAGACCTGTGCTAGCTCCCACCGTCAGGCGCACAGATGCTGACCACAAGTCTCTCATCAGCCAAGGATCAGGATCACTCCAGCTGAACCTCCACGTCTCATCAGGCTCAAAACGGGACACGAAGACAACATCAAGTGGTATGTACTGGATTCTCCTTGCAGGTCGCTGTAAATCTGCCCACATGCTGCACTAGAGGCTGTTCTTTGATATATTTCTGAGGAATCTAGATGGAAAGGTTTTCTAGCTGTGTTAAAGGTGGATGTTTCTCAGGGCTGGAGACAGAAACAAAACAAAAAAAAAGCTGTTGCTCAACTTTTTACAAGTAGTGCATGAATGGATCATACATTTTCATCATTGAAGCACTTCAATAATATAGTCAGTTGCTTTTTCTACTTTCTAAAACAATCTTGGATGAATTTGGCCAAATAGAAAAGCAAACCAGCTTTGTCTTGAGTTCAAATTGAGAGAATTCTTTCATATCTGTGGTGGTTTGGTGGTTTGATCTTTCTTTAGTTTAAAATTTGACTTTGTGGTTATGCTGCACGTCTCCTGTTTAAGGAGCCAGCTTCTGGTTGTAAATCCTGCAGCTCCAGCAGATGTTAGTCACTTCTACATTTAGATTCTGCAGAGAAACACTTAGGAGATGATAATGAGGTGAATGCAAAACACTACCTACTTTTCCTTGATGTTACCGGTCCTTTCACTTGTAAAAAGCAGTTTTTATTTGTACTTATTTTACTGAAACAGATTCACATGACTCCTTATGATAGCTGTGTGTCTGTTCACAGTACATGTAACCGTGTTACGGGTGGACACATGGCTCTATTGTTGGAAATTTTTTACGCTGTGAAAATATGTGACTTTGGGCCCCCAAGAAAAACATTCCCCCTCGACAGGATTATCCTGCTCTCTGTTGGCAAGGTAGACGGTCAGTGGCCCGTTTAGCTGATATTTGATATTAACTTGGTGCTGAACGGCACGCTGGAGGAAAAACATGTAACACACTGCAAATTACTTGGATTAGTTTGTAATTAGTTATTACAAATCTATTGTAATAGTTTTTTTTTCTTTTCTGTGAAAACCTCTAAGGTTGTGTTTAATGTAATAGTCATGTGTTTAAAAAAAATGTGTAAAGAACCTTATTGTTTATTTCCACACGGGCAAATTCCATTCCAAACCAAAATGTTTCAAAAAAAATGTACAAAAACTTCTTATCACTACCAAAAGTGGGAGAAAAATAAATATTGGTCAGAAAATTAGCAGTTTGTTCACATTCCTCTGAAAAACTCAAACATTTACTATAGAAACAGGAAAATATGGCATTCCTGTGAATCACAGAGCTAACACTTGGTTCTCTAAACAGTGAGAACTGCTTCACATGTCTGCTGCATGGAGTTGACCAACTTCTGTCACCTGAGAATCAACCCAGAACATTTCTAAAACAAAACTGATGTCGTAATTCTTATGAAGCTCTTTAGTCAGCTGACGTTGCTGTAAATTCGCAATATAAATAAACTTTAACTTGACTTGACATGCAGTTCCATAGTCCCTCTGGATTTGTTTCAGAAATGTCATCAAACTCGCCATTTCTAGCATTCTTAAATTGTAGTTAAGAATTTGCCAAATGGAAATATAATAATTATGTTAAACTGAGACTGATCTGGTTGAACACATCAGCCTCAGTTTTGTAGTCCTAAAACATTTATTAGAAATGCGGTGGATTGTATTAACAAACACACGACAAATTAAATAAAGTTCAATACATGTTGCATGTTTGAAAACCAAACAGCATTTTTCAGCAGATTGTTGTGTTGCTTTTTACTCTAAAGCACTGTATACCAACTCTAGACTTATAGCTGTATTTTTGATAGATGGCCAAAGTAATCACAATCTGGGTTGTTTTTATAGGAACCTAAATCAAATTGTGACTTGGCACAACATTGATGGAAAGAGATGTACCCTCTAACTCTATACAGGGTACATTTAGGGTTATGAGATTACGTCTGAAGCCTGATTATGTTAGTGAAATACACTGCCTTGCAAAAAAAATTCCTTCCTCTTAAAACGTTTTGTCTTATTTCAACCAAAGACATCAATGTATTTTAATGGAATTCTATGCAATAAATCAACACAAATGAAAAAAAGAAAAGAAAAGAAAACGTGAATTGAGGAGCAAATTATACACAGTTTTGAGATTCCAGAGTTTCTTTTGTAAATAATTTTGAAAAGTGTTCACAAAGACTTACTTTGACGTTTGTCTAACATGATGATAATGTCAAACAGATGGGAATAATTTAGCAGTGCACTATCGATCAATTCCCTCTGTGTCAAAGTGTATATGTTTGTCATTCTCCTTGAACTTATCAGCGTCTATCTTATCTATCTTAAATTAATAAAATCTACAGATAATACTGATAAAATGTGCCCTTTTACTCATCACATTGCCTTGTTTGCTAAACAAGTTGTCAACTGTCATGTAATAAACTCCTTAGTTGGCACATTTACTTAAATGTCAGGCTGAAATCCAAACTACAAGTGTCTGGATGTTAATGGAAAAAGTAACTATGTTCTGCCAGCCTACTGTAAACTGTCTCAGAAGCTCTTCACTAAATCAGAATGGTTTATTTTAGCAAAATGGGATTTCTTTTATTTAAACTGACATTTGAAGGATTTTTATTGACGGCTAATCACGAACTATGACACATGTAACGCTCTATTAATCATTTCTAGCTAGATGACATGATAATAATTACTTGAAACGTGAATCTTTCACTTTAACAGCAGATTCAGTAGGCTGAGTTCTCAACGTACAAAGAGTCAGATTCAGTCAAGTTTTAAGTTATTTATTGAGTTTTTTTATTACGCTTATGTGAGGATATGATATGAGCTTTATACTGAAAAATTATAACGTTTTAAAAAATATATAAATCGACATTTTTTAAATGTTTCAGATTTCATTATGTCCTATTTTTAAGGTGTGCTGTATCTTTAAATATGAAATGAAGAAATTTATTCGACTATTAATCTGTTTGTTTTGCAACATTGATTCAAATTTGTAGGTTTTTATAAAACATACTTTAATATGTTATATAAAAACATATTAAAATATGTTTAATATGTTAAACCTATTTTACATTTAAAATTCAATGATAAGAATTTTAAACATAAAACGTATGATAAGAATTTTACCACTATCATTTCATTGTTGCATGTTAAATAATTATATTTACATAATTATATTTACACAAAACCTCTAAAAAGAAAGGCTTCAAATCTTAGCCCTTTTCCTGTGTGGACATTTCATGTCCCTCCTTTGCATGTTTGGGTTTACTTAAATTTTCTTTTTTTCCTCGTCATGCAGGTTAAGTTAAGATGTTTCTGTAACCTGTCCAGATTTTACCCTTCCTCTCCTCCCATGCTAAAACTATGGGAGTATTTAGGTGATAAGGCAGTACATGTTGTTCAGTACAGAGGAAGGAAAGAACATTGACCTGGAAAGGATGAGCTGAATTTTTTTGCCGCAGATGACACAAGCAAATGGTGTGCTCTCTCTCTAAAATTTGTCAGATTTTCAGTAATCAGTTTTTACTAGTTAATAATGTAAAATATATATTTTTTAAATCGAGCTTGAGAAAAATCATGAAACTTCATAAACTTCAAAATGATTTTATTTTTTTTTTTTTTTTGCAGAGCTGACCAGCAAGACTTGAGATGTTTTTTCTAGAATTTGTACAAAATGTTTATTTTTTGTTTTATTATTATTTATAGAACGGCAGGAATGCGTATTCTAGACCTACATGAATACTTGAAACACTTTCAACATCTGTACACTCAGGGGATGAAAACATAAAACTGCTGACAGTTTTTTTTTTTTTTTTGAGGTTTAATGAATAACATTTTACTCCCTTAACTTTGTAACTAATGATTAATTGACTGAGCATTAATGTTTTAGCCCATGAGATAAGACTCCAGGGTAATGTCAAGCCAAAAGCATGTTTATCGATTTTAATTTATTTTACATTTTATCATACTAAAACCACAAACTTTTATTCTATGGGTGTTTAAAGTAAAAAAAATATTTTTACTTTTTTTTTCTTACAAAGAAAAATTAAATGAGTGTGGCATACATTCAACCACCATTACTCACGAGGTAATTGTGGTCGATTGCCCTGAATAAGATGTGGAACAACCACTTGTTTTTCAGAAGGCTGAATATGTGTAGTTTAATCTTTCAAACTAACAGCGTAAGCTGTTGGAAGGAAAAGCCTAATATGTGAATAAATTATATTTTGATAAAAGGTCCAGATAACTTATTTTAAAGCAAACATAAAGAGAAAAATTGTGATCAGATTACACTGTGACCAATAGTTTATCATAATGTCGAACTGTATGTTCTAAGAACAGAATCACTTTTACTAAGGATTTAAAGCAAACATGTTTGCTCTTCATGTGAATTAAAACTTTGTAAGACAAATCAGTTTGTTAAAAAGCAGTCAAAGTAAAATGGAAAACTTTTGAAGACCACCAAAAAACCTGAAGAAATGTTGATGTAGACTACGTAAAGAGATTGGTCTGAGAAATAAGGGACAGTCTAATAAGAGATGTTACAAAATTTACTGAATACAAAACAAAAGTTCCAATCTGTGGACATGCTGGTTTGCAAGCTGAACATTCATCAGAATGTTCAAAGATGTCCAGATGAACTGAATGCATTTGCTATGGAAGCTATTCTATCTGGACGTCCTATCATATTGAACATTTTCACAATGAGTATCCGTGATGTTCTTTTACTCAAACTAATGGGTGTGTAATTTCTTTGGTCAGCTCAAAATGTACACCAGAGCATAACAATGATTTGCTTCCAGATTTACCGTACAGACATTACAAACTTTCTAAAGATAACTTCTGACAAATTAGCATATTATGTGTAAGGCTCATTTATTTTAGGAACTTTATCAGTAAGTGGAACACATTATATAGCTTAACTATACTAAAATGGATGTTTGAAAGCCTTTTTTTCCTCTTAATTATAATTAATTTTGATTTACTTCTGATGAAAACATCCATCCATCCATTTTCTTCACACCCTTGTCCCTTAGTGGGGTCGGGAGGGTTGCTGGTGTCCATCTCCAGCTAACGTTCCGGGCGAGAGGCAGGGTCACCCTGGACAGGTCACCAGTCTGTCGCAGGGCAACACAGACACACAACCATGCACACACACTCACACGTAGGGGCAATTTGGTGAGGCCAATTAACCTGACAGTCATGTTTTTGGACTGTGGGAGGAAACTGGAGTACCCAGAGAAAACCCATGCATGCACAGGAAGAACATGCAAACTCCATGCAGAAAGACCAGGGCTGGGAATCGAACCCAGAACCTTCTTGCTGCAAGGCAACAGCTCTACCAACTGGGCTATTGTGCAGCCCGTGATGAAAACATGACATTTAAAATTAGAATATTTCCTCAAATCAATAAAAAAGAACTATTTTTAAAAACAGAAATGCACACTTAATAAAACACATGTTTATTACCTGCTTAATTGTTATATTTTTTAAAAGGTACTTTAAATTTGACAGAAGAGACTCATTGGGAAGTATAATTTATTGAATATCACTGCATAGATAGAGATAGACTCTATTATTTTGGTGACCTCTAAAGTCAGGTGGTTGCACTGGATTTTAGTTGGTGGTTTTGGAGAAAAATGTGACAAATACTAACGCACACCACACTTTTTAAAAGGTTTATTTCTAAAAATATTTACACTTGTATATCCTTTCCCCTTGCTTTCACTACTATGTGTAGCTTTGTGCTGGTGAAGCACATAGATAAAAAAAAAATAACTGCAATAGATAAAACATGTTTAAATGATTGAATTCTTCTCTGCTTTTTTTCTCTAGGTGTTCCGTAAAGATCTTTTTGCCATGTTAATACCTCAACCATTAACAGAGAAGAGCTCCAGTGTCTTGGGCAAACAGTGACTGAGGACCCTCAGAGTTAAACCAAGAGTCAGATATGGGAAAAGTCTACAATATCAGTAAAAATGTGGGCCTTGGACTTCTGGTACTCGGAGTCAGCGCCGCGGTTACAATAATTGGTTTATCTATTGCTTATGATAAGCAAAGGGCCAAGACTCAAGGTAAGCCTGGAGATGAAGCCGATACCGGTAGCACATCTATACCTCCAACGACCTCCTTCACCCCAAGGGAACCCTGGGATTACTATAGACTTCCAGACTCTCTCGTCCCTCTGACCTACGATGTGACTCTATGGCCCAGACTGAAGCCCAATGCAGACAACATGTACATCTTCACTGGACATTCTTCTGTGGTCTTTAGGTGTAAAAAAAAAACGGATCTTATACTTATCCATGCCAACAAGCTGAACTTCACCATGTACGGCGGCAACCATGCGAAGCTGAGTGGCCAGGGTGAAGCTGCTGCGCCTGCCATACGGAGCACTTGGCTTGTGGCGAGGACGCAGTATCTTGTTGTTCAACTGAGCAGCAAACTAGCAGAAGGAAAATCCTATGAGCTTTACACAGAATTTAGAGGGGAGCTGGCAGATGACCTGGAGGGTTTCTACAGGAGTGAGTACATGGATGACGGTGTTAAGAAGTAAGAAGTGATGGAACATTTTGCACCATAGTCACACTTTTGACTAAGATGGCTTTGTTGTTCTATTTACCATCTTGCTGTCTGTCTGTTTTGTGGTTACATTTAACTTGAACATTTCTCAGAGTTCTCGCCACCTCTCAGATGCAAGCAACGTATGCCAGAAAAGCGTTTCCCTGCTTTGATGAACCAGCCATGAAAGCAAATTTCAGTGTCACCATTATTCATGAGCGAGGCACCGTTGCTCTCTCCAACGGCAAGGAAATAGGTTGGTTTCAAAATATATTTTTTTTACGCTTTGTTCAAAAATAAATATGCTAACACTTTAGCTAACCAAATAAATATGCTAAAGTGTTGTGTTTGAGGGCACACTGACAGGACACTCATGAAGATGTCTTCATGGATATTTGTGACTGTTATTAAGTGTCATTTGGTAAATTCTGACAGTTTTAATAAAATGTTGACATTGTTTAAAATGTCTTTGTTATGACAACTTGACATTAACCAAGAATCATCATCTGTCATAAATATAACAGGTATTAAATATCAAACTTTAACAAGTTATGTATTTGTGTATTAATACACACCCTGTCATTTGTTAGACCATGACAATTGTGTCCTTAATATTTTGCAGTTTGGGAAATTGAAATCAGCTCATTAAAAAAGTTTGCTTAATCAAAACTAATTCATGATTTAACAAGTGCTAAGTTATTTTCCCACAAAGATCCAGAACATGTGTCTAATGTATGTGTCTAAATACATTAGACACATGTTCTGTGTCTAATGTAAAAAATAATTTTATGAACTGAAATATTTAAGTGTGATTAAAAAAAGTAGGAAATGTGTAAGGCGAAATACATTTTCACACTCCTTTATTTGAAGATTCAGTGCTTTGAAATGCTTTAAGGTGAAATTTCTGTTGTTACTATCAGACTGTAGATAATAAATGACTTCAACAATTTGTAAGAAAATCTGTAATGTTTCACTGTTAATACCAACAGAGTGTCATAGTCTGGCTTTTTTTTGTGTCTACACAGATTCTTCAGACTCCATCCGTGATAATGTTCCTGTCACAGTTACTACATTTGAACCCACTCAGAAAATGTCCACCTACATATTAGCATTTGTTGTCTGTGAATTTGGCTACATTCAGTCAAACAACAGCAATTTGTTGGTGAGAATAAATGTCCTCGTTCTTAATGTTCATTTAGATATTCAGGGATAGCCTCACGCTACTTAATTTGTGCACAAAATTGGCCTTAAAACAGCCAACCACACCATTTGACTTAATTTAATTGTAATTTTCTTTACAGATTCGAATATGGGCTCGAAAAAAAGCCTTAAATGATGGGCAGGGCAATTATGCTCTTCAAGTTACAGGATCGATCCTTCAGTTCTATGAGACATACTACAACGCTACTTACCCGCTCTCTAAATCAGGTAGGTTAAATGTAAAATAAATATTTTGTTACAAAGAAGTTGTGGGACGGAAATTTGTCTTCTTAAGTGCCTTTGGGACAATGGAGTAAAATAAAGAAGATGGTGTTGTATTTACACAAATACTGCATTGTGCTGTTGGACGCTAAGGCTAAAACTGATGGTAGAGGTGTAGAAACCTTTCAGAGTATTAACACCCCAGCAAGATGAAGCTTTCATTTATATCTAAATAACCTTTTACAAATTAGTGTCCATCCAGTGAAGTTTGAATGGTCTGTGAGATCCTGAGTGAAGTAAATTGGCAAAATAAGAATGTTAATGCTATGGCTAACCAAGATGATGACGAGAGCAAAATCTTTTTCTGTTTTTATTATTAGTATCTCTCCTTAGTTGTTCATTGTAATCTTGTGTGACATCTTCTCCAGCCAGGATGAAGCAAAACAAACCTATACTAGTGTTTTTATGTGAAATGCGGTCCGCTTGGTTTTATAAAACAGTTTCCCTTGGTCTCTGTAGATCAGATAGCTCTTCCTGATTTCAACGCTGGAGCCATGGAAAACTGGGGTCTGGTGACATACCGGGAAACAGCCCTGCTCTATGACTCCAACCTTTCCTCCACAGGAAACAAAGAGAGGGTCGCAACTGTCATCTCTCATGAGCTTGCTCACATGGTATGTCATTCTTTTCTTCACAAACACCTTACTAACATGCCAGAGGTTTTGAGCATCTCAAATACAGACAGATTTACTGCTAAATCCGCTTCCTCTTTTTTCAATTGGCTTTTAGGTTAGACCTAAACCGGGCCTGTGTTGACCAGAATCAATGTTTATTAAGTCATTTTGTGCTTTAAAGTGCTAACTGAGATTTCATCATGACAAAATATTTGATTTCTTTCCCTAGTGGTTTGGAAACTTGGTGACTTTGCAGTGGTGGAATGACCTGTGGCTAAATGAAGGCTTTGCTTCATACGTGGAATACCTTGGAGTTGATTTCGTTGAACCCATCTGGAACATAGTAAGATAAAAAACAATGAAAAGCTCTCAAAGCCTTCACAGTGAATATGGCTTCAGAAAGTTTTGTCCTCACTCCTTTCTGCTTCAATCCAGAAAGACTACATCATCCTGTACGATGTTCAGAAAGTGTTTGCCATAGACGCCCTGGCCTCTTCTCACCCGTTGTCCCGCAAAGAAGAGGAGATTAATACGCCTGCTGAGATCAGTGAGATGTTCAACACCATCTCTTACAACAAGGTCGGGTTTTTTTTAGGAAGTGGCAGCATTTACATACTTGCTTAGAAGAATGACCAACAAGCTTGATAAAGTTGTGATAATCACAGTCAGGGATTGATGTAGCTGTCCCTACATGATCTTGGCCCTGTAATTTGAGCCACTAATCCAGCACAGTGTGTTTCGCCATTGTTCCGAATCAATAGTGTTTTCTTCATATGAAGTTCAAACTTCTTGAATTCTTGTGGTTTAGAAGTTTGTTCTTTTCAGGGTGCAGCGGTGCTCAGGATGCTGTCAGAGTTTCTCAGCGAGCCTGTGTTTGCCAAAGGACTCAGTGTGGGTAAAAGCAACACCAAGAAAAATTATTTCCATCTTTTTTGTAGTTAGATATCCTGGTAAATTCAACTTAAAAACAAAAATGTTCATTTAATTTACTTTTATAAAGTTGCAACATTTGGAAGTATGTACACGCTTTGACTAATACTTTTCAGAAACAACCTTTTTTGATTTAATGTTAACATCCAGTCATTTTAGGTTGATCTTCTGTAATTTCCAGTGAATTTAATGAACCTGACATAGTTCACTTAGATTTTTAAAAGACACTGATCCCACCATTTCACTTTTTTTTCTTTTTTTCTTTTTAAGCATAGTGATGATTGACAGTCATCACTATGCTTAAAAAAAAAACGAAGGTTGAGCAAGATTTTTCTTTCACATTGTCATGGACATGTTCGTCATAATGATTTATTAAATGCTTTACATGTTATTTCTTCCTGTTTTGTTTTCCTTTTAGTCTTACCTCAATGAATTTGCCTATAACAACACAGTACATACAGATCTGTGGGGTCATCTCCAACAGGTTTGTCAACGTTCAAAGCTGACAGACGTGCTGTGCTTAATTTAATTTGGCTTATCCAGAAAAATATATAATACTATTCTTCTTCTTTTTTTCCCCCTTTTTTCACCAGGCAGTTGCTGACACACCAGATTTGCATATTCCCTGCTCTGTACATGACATTATGAACCGCTGGACTCTCCAAATGGGCTTCCCAGTGGTCACCATTAACACCACAACAGGAGGAATCAGCCAGAAACACTTTTTGTTGGATCCGGATTCGAAAGTGGACAGGCCGTCCCAGTTCAAGTACAAATGAGTTTTCCTTTATTATTCTTCTTGAACTTGATAATGAACAATAAATTGGAGTTATTGAAGATGGCACACAAAATTAATAGCTTAAAACCTGGGCTGATACAATCTAAACTGTTAACTTAGGTTAGTTAGTATTACTTACAGTTACTAAAACCCAGAATTAAAGTTAGGGGAAATTGTAAAAGTTACACCAGACCAATAAAAAGAAAACAATTTTTTATTACAGAAAACTTGGCCAGTTATCAAGTTTATCCATGTTTTATTACCGGACTTTGTAAATTGCACTTAGTACTGGGTTTGGGCTCCTTTTACTTGTATCAATGCAATGTTGCTTTACTGAGATATAAAGGAAACTTAGATTGTGTAAATCTAAGTTTACACAATGCAATATATTTGCATTGTTTGATTTGGTGTACCTCATCTTCTCTGACAATAACCCACTGATTCTCTCTGAGGCCTTTTGATGAGACGGAATTGCTGACCAATCAAGCACAATGATAGAGCTTTAGAACACTGAGCTTCAATGCTTTTTCTCTGAGAATGTCTCTGGTCCAGAAATCGCTTACAATTTGTACAACTTGTAGTCAAATGACCCACGTATGTGTGTGGAAGTTCTCCCCCCGTCTATTTCTTCAATATCACATCAAGCTTGTAATCATGGCTGTTGCTTACGCATCTTTTTCTACCACACTTTTTCCTCCCACTCTTTATATAAATGCTTGTGCAGAACAGCCATTTCTTTTTAGCAATAACCTTTTGTGGTTTAAGCTTCTTGTGAAAAAATCTGACCAACAGCTGTCAAGTCAGCAATTATTTTCTAGACTGCTTACGCCATAACATGGTCATAACTTCCCATTTCTGTACAAAATACCGTTATACGCAATATTTAAATGTTCTGAGAAACTAGTTTTGGGGGGTTTTCCTTTGCTGCAAACCATGACAATGAAAGAAACTTCCTTTATAAATATTTTTAATTCAACAATTGAGTTTGTGCTAATGCTGGAGTCATGTGATTTCCCAGAAGTTAATGATTTGGATCAGGTTCAAAAGCTGCCACTTTCTAAATCTGAAAGTTAGGGTAATTTATTTGTAGCCTTTGAGTCCTGCGATTACCATTTGTGTCTTGGCTGAAATTGTAACTTTTAAAGCTTTTTCTTGAAATTACATATTCGGTAGCAGAGCTAATGAGAGCGATCTGAATCCAGCCAGTATGCTATATTTCGTTACACTATTAAACAGAAATGACATTCTAGCACAAAATAGTCTGGATAAATTACACATAAAATCACTCTTCTTTATAATTTATGTTATATATATATATATATATATATATATATATATATATATATGTTTATATGTATGTTTATGCATTTCATGATATCGTAAAAAAATAAATAAAATGTAAAAGTAAATAAATAAATAAAAAAATTAATTCAATCTATTTAGAATTAGGGCTCAACCTGATTTACAGAAGTAACCTTTGGAGCCAATGATGCAAAGTGAGTTTTCTGGCGAGATTCTGTAAGATTTAAAGAAACTTAGGCTTGAAATATTTCACTCCATGTATGATGCAGAGTGAAATATGTTTCAAATTCATTAAAATACAACTGTAGGTCTCCAAATATTACTTTTATAGGAATCCTGAAAAACATTTTATTATCAGAGTTAGACATAATAAATGCAACAAGCTGAATATTGTTTAGAAATACTAATAAACATATTGACATTAAGATTGTATTTTTTTTTATTTTTCTGTTTAGTTATACATGGTTTGTCCCAATAAAATGGGTGAAAAATGGAGTGGATCAGCAACAATACTGGCTTCTGAATAAAACAGGTACGTTCACAGCGACATGCGCAGCAATGTCAGAAGTGTGAGCTATGGAAGAACATGTTTGACTTTTAACTCAGGGGTGAAACTAGATGCATGTTAATGTTCCTTAATACAACTCAAATCCTCCAAGACACCCATGCTCAGATGAGAGTTTCTGGACAGGAATGGGTACTAGCAAACACAAACGTGTCTGGCTACTTCAGGATTAACTATGATGCTGACAACTGGGATCGTCTCCTCTCTCAGCTCGACACCAGTCACCAGGTAGGTAATGTGCTATTTTCACTGACATTATTCTGTGTACACAAACGGGTCAGATAAACTGGTGTCGGCATCAAAAAGCAAACCTCTCTATGAGTTTTATTAAAGTAAAACCTCTTTACTAACTTGCATTGGCTTCTTTTCTTCTGTCAGGCTTTATCTGTCATGAACCGAGCTCAGATCATCGATGATGCATTTAATCTGGCAAGGTGAAAAATAGTCATGGAAAAAATTCCACAATGGTTTTTTTTTTTTTACAAGCATATAGAATACTTGTTTCTTTCATTTAGGGCAAAAATGATCCCCACGACATTGGCTCTGAGAACTACTCGATATCTGTCAAAAGAGAGAGACTATATCCCCTGGTCGTCGGCTCTGAGAAACCTTCGCTACTATATCCTCATGTTTGATCGCACCGAAGTCTACGGACCTTTGCAGGTTGATTTTATTTTGTGCTAAAAAGGACAAGCTCTTGGAGATAAAATGACATTTCTGACCCCAAATATTAATTGTTACATTTCTGTTTTAGGCATACCTAAAGAAACAAATCGAGCCACTTTTTGAATACTTTGAAACACTCACAAAAAACTGGACCAAAATACCAATACAACACTCAGACCAGTAAGCAATAAGCACATGGCAACATATCTGACAGATACATTTTAACTTGAGCTCCTAATAGTTTTAGATGCTTCTTTTCAGGTATAATCAGGTCAATGCTGTTTGGATGGCATGTAATATGGGTGTGAAGTCCTGCAGGAAACAAGTCAGCAGCTGGTTCAGACAGTGGATGGACAACCCAGATCACAACCCGTGAGTATGAAGGAAATCATATCTGTTTGTGCTTAAAAACGTCCTGTTTTTCCTCACAGAAGTTACTGCAGAGAGCGTGTTTACCAAAATAATGACCTTCACCTTCATTGACTGTATTTCTCCAGTTCACTCATAATGTCCTTCCTAGACTTTTAGGTCCCAAATGAGGGATTTAACGAGTACGAAGGAATGCGTTCTTTGAATGCCCGCCAATAAATTTATCTCATATGAATGTTTCTTTTGTGGTTCTAAAATTCATAAATATCTCATTTGTTTATTCAACATAGACTGGGAACCTGTCCAGCAATTTGAAGGAATGATTACATGTTTAAATCTTTGATTGTAAAATCACCTCCAGTCACAAAAATATATATTTTTTGTCTGTCACCAGTTTAAGAAACCTTTAAAAAAAAAAAAAGTATGTTATTTGTGGTGTAATGTCCAGTGATGACTAGTCAATCATCACTCACTGACTAATTAGTCCCTGTGGCGTCTCCTCTTCTCTCAGATGGTCTCGTGGTGAGTTGTGACTCTGAGTCGGTATGAATTGCAATAAATGTTTGGGTTTTTTTTTCTACTTCTTTCATTTGATTTCCACCATATCTTGGATACACGTTGTACATCACTTTGTATCTCTAAATACATTCACCATCATATCCAAGTCGGTTCTAAATGCATAGTAGGAATCCACCAAGACGACAGAAACACCTTTGTTAAAAGCAAACAGCCTTCTGGTCTGATTAACCAGCTGTTTGTGCCAGGATTTCCCCTCCAGCCAAACCTCGAGACAGGACTGTGGGAACTGCATGAGCAAAAGGGTCCAGTAAGATTTGTGAGTGAGACAACAGGCCAATTTAGGAACACCATTTAGTAGCAGTTCTGGTGTTGAAATTTGTCGAGTAAAGTTGTTAAGAGAATTCCACCTTCTCTTTTCTTCTTTCTTCTCTCAAATTGACATAGAGATTAAAATCCAAATTAGGCAGCAGCACTTATTTCTATAGGCTCTTGGGAGCTGGATAAACTCTTAGTTTAGATAAGAATCTTTTGAATTTTCTGTTTATAAAACCTACCCTGTTTAGATATTGTGTGTACAGTAGAAATGTTGTAGTCTCCTTGTACCTCAGATTTGGCTTTTTTTTTTGAGGGAGGTGGAGGGGAGACATGAAGCAAATGTCCCGAGGTCAGGATTCAAACAGGCTACGTCAAGAACCATGAGGCATCCGCTCTATCTGTACTCCACACAATGCCCCTTATTTCTTTTTGCTTACTAAAATCATTAGTGCTTAAATCTTCTTGTGATCATTGATAAGATACATATTCAATTATGTTGATTACCAGTACCCTTTGATTCATTATATTTTACTGACATACTTATTTTAGTGTTCTAGCTACTATTAACCCTGAAACATGTGAAGAACTCTCGCTGCTTTTTTAAAATTTTTGTTTGTGATAAAAATTGCTAAATGTGCACAAAGAGAATTCATTCGTCTGATCTCTTATTCATTCTGCTGACCAGGATTCCTTCCGACTTGAAAGCCACAGTTTACTGCAGCGCTATAGGCCTTGGTGGAGTTGAAGAGTGGGACTTTGCCTGGAAGATGTTTCAGAACGCGTCTCTGGCATCGGAAGCGTCCAGACTCAGGTCGGCTCTGGCCTGCACCAAAACACCGTGGCTCTTGAACAGGTGGGTGCTGCTTTTGCATCCTGTGCTTTGCCAGCAGCAATATCATGGCTAGCTGCTTATTAAAGACGTGAAACTGTTTAATCACAAAGTTAAATTCAATTTCACTTATTCCCTCTCAGGTTTTTTTCACCATTAATCTTACGTTTCTAGGTGCTATGGTCTCCCAGTTGCTTCTGTGGAGTAGGTGGATGGGTAGAGGAAGTTTTTATAAATGAATAATTAGGAGCTGATTTTGCAAATACTCGTTCAATTAGAAATATGTTCACGTGCAACTTAGTAGGGTCTTTAAGAATTTCATTAATAAAGTAAAATAAAAATAAAAATCTGATGTTTAATCGACATTATGTCAAAACAACAAACAGAAATTTGCTAAAAGATCCAGTTTGATGTACGGTGATCTGTTATGAAAAGTTTATACATTTTTATTTACTTATTATTTATAACATTTAGACAAACTTGAGCAAATTTGCAGTCAGTTTAATCATCAATATACTTCAAGTATACTTGAAGATCACCATATATGTTGAAGGCCATTATTTTCACATTAGATACATTTTCTGTTAGCTTTAATTATTGTTGTTCTTTTTTCCTGCTGGAGGTAACTAATATTGCATCCAAATTCTGCCTCCTCATTTTATATACTTCTTCTATTTGATGACTCTGTTTCGAGGCAGGTATCTGGAATATACCCTCGATCCGAACAAGATACGCAAGCAAGATGTCACCTCCACCATCCAGTCCATCGCAAATAATGTCATAGGAATGCCGCTGGCTTGGAACTTTGTCAGAGCAAAATGGAGTTACATCTTCCAACAGTAAGCTTCAATAAAAACAAAAAGGACATTACAGCATCACACTCCAAAGGTTTTTGGGGAAGATTTCATGTGATTTACAGATACAAAGTAGTGCATAAATGTGAAGACAAAGAAAAAACATACATGGTTTCAAATTCAACCCACTTTTAATCTAATACCGCTGAATAAAATTTGTTTAGATCAAAGTTTTTGCTTATGTTAGATAGCCAAGTCCAGAGCTGACTCCAAATCAGAATTTATGATCAAATATCTCTCCCTCCTGACAGAGTGAGCGTGGCAAAAAAGAGCAAACTAGTATTTCAGGCAAATCTGGTAAAGACAAACTTGCAGCAAAATAATGCTGAAGCTTTCTGAGAAAAAAACCCAGAACATCTCTTTAAAATCACACACTGTGAGTTTTAACTGACTCATGTTGCAGAGAAAAACAAGTTTTCTGCAGATATAATCATACCTTCTTTCAACAGTTATTCACAATCACTTCATAATATACCGAAATCCTATTTCCAGTGCACATTATTTTGGAGCTGGTTTTTTGATATCACACAAGTCACACATCACCTAGTTCATTTTTTTGTGTGTGCAATTTTAACTCTTTGGTTCAATGCTATCTTTTGTCGAAGGTACGGAAGAGGATCTTTCTCCTTCTCTAATCTCATCAGTGGAATCACACTGAGGTTTTCCACAGAGTTTGAGTTGCAGGAGGTATGCAGCCCACAAGCACACTAAACTACACACGGGATTTTCCTGAGGCTATTTAAAGGAAAATAAATGCAACATATGCAGAGGTTCAGCTGTTTGTTTGTTTTCTTCTTCTTCTCTCTCCCAGCTGAAGAAATTCAAAGAAGAGAACCTCCATGTTGGTTTTGGCTCAGCTACCATGGCACTTGAGCAAGCCATCGAAAAGACGACAGCCAACATAAAATGGGTGACAGAAAATAAAGCTGACGTGCTCAGTTGGTTTACTGAGCAGACTGTGAAATGAAATTTCAGATGACATGCAGCTTTTGTATTCTCTGGGATTTGTAATTGAGAAAAACAATAATGTAAATGAAAAATACAGTAAAATCTGCACAAAGACTTTCACAGTTGTGATACGTTAATAGAATCAGAAGCAGAAACAGTCTTCACTTTTTGTATGATATCCTCACACTATATTTTAAAGATAATGATGTATGCAAAGTGTGGTATACTCTATATTCAATAAACATGACACGCTGATCTGGTATGAGGCAGAAGATGAGATCATTAACTATGACTCTGTGGTTTACTGCAGATTCTGATAAGAAGTGTCATGCAAAATTCACACTGTGAATCAAATTTGTTTTTCTTAAAATATCACCATTAAATAAATGAATAAAAAACAACTTTCTTGCATTCTGTGTCTGAGTACTGATCTAAAACATTTCACAAGTAGATACTGCTGTAAGGCTTAATAATAAAGAAAATGGCATAAAACATATATCCCAAAAGTCTTTGACTGTAGCATCAGTTGTACCTAAAGGCTTAAAATGTTCAAACATAGATTTGAAAGAAAGATTATGCAAAGAACAAGAAATTTTCAGGGAACATCATCTGATGTGCAGTCAGCTGTCATCTGGATTTTCAACACTTCCACATTATAACAGATCAGAGTAATAGTTGTGTTATTTGTGTGGTGCACAATTAATCAAACAGGCACAACATGAAGGAGAAATTAACAGTTGTATGGTGATTATGTGGTAGAACCTCAAATCAAATTTTGCTTAAGGGCCCCATAAATCTTTGGGTGAGCTCTGTCTGCAGGCTGAAACCTGCTGCCAGAAGAGATATGTTCTTTTGTCTTTGCAGTGCTTTACAAAACCAGACTTTTTTTTATGATAAACCGATGTAAAGTTGTGCATAAGCGTGATGTGATCTCAGTATGACTCTAGTTGTTCTATGAAGAACTGTTTAAGTTGTAGATGGTTGATATAAAACCTTAGTGAAGACATAAGATAGGTCAGAGATACATTAAATAAAGGTTAAGTTATGAGATTGCCTTCACTTTCTGCTCCTCTTCCTCTTTTTTTTTATTTTTTATTTTTTACATAATATATAGATATTATCTTGATTGAAAAATACATATATTTTGTCTTGTTTTAATAATAGGTAAAAATAAATATGTGAATGTGTTTTGTCTTTTGAAACTTCTAAAAATGCGTTGTGTTTTTCACTCTGCATAGGAAAACAATGCAGTCAGCAACAATTTTACTATACAAATAAAACAAACAAACAAAAAAACCACCTTAAATTTGAGCAAAGAAACTAAATAAACTGTTGTTTTATTGAAACAACACTGGTGTTATGAGAGCCTTCAGGGATATTTTGCACAAAAATAAAATTAAATAAAAATAACCACTATAAATTTAATTTGCAACCAAATGTTTATGGTGATATAATGAGATGAAACTCTGTTAACCAGTTTCTCCATAGTTCCTTATTAAGCTGAGTGAGGAATGTTTCAGGGGGGACAGGCCCTCACAGCAGGGGGGATGGCTGTGTGAGGATGCTCTCTCTGAGGCCAGATTATGCTGCAGTAAAATAACACTCTAGTAGAGGAAGTCTAAAAAAAACACCTCAATTCATATTTTCTCCAAAACGTTTTAGCTATGATATTTCATTGGTTTCACCAGATACTCAATAACTTAAAGCTCAATAACAATCTAATTCTAACAGCACAAACACTAGAATTACAACCAGATGCTTTAAAGTGCTTCTAAGAGTTAGCAAAATAGATTTACAGCTAATTCATGAGTTTTAAGAGAAAGCTTGTTTAAACCTTACTACATTTGGAGACATAACTTTTCATGAACATGATCAGAATGACGTCACATCCAGTTACACCACTTCCTACATTGACACATTGCCATTATGTCACTTCCTTGTGGGAAGAGGGGGCGGGATTACTCCATATTTGGCAAAAGGAGTGGGACTTTCACTCCCACCTCAACCCCACCCCATGTTAAAAGGGGTGGGGTTTTGAGGGCGGGATTAGCGTCATGGTACCTGTCAAGTCTTGGATTTATGGGTGTGTCATCTGTCAAATTAGAATTTTACAAAAGGATGCCCTGTAAGTTTTTTTTCCCACATCTGAAATGACATTTTCATCATCCCCCACCAAATGCTACATTCTTCCCACATAAAGGGAGATCTTTTGGCTCTGCGAGTGGTATACTGCTGTGACAGATACAATCTAATCAACAAGAGTGTTCCGTTAGTATTTTGACACACCTGGCTTACTTTTCTCATCTGAATGATCTTTATAAGATCTGATTCTTCTCTGATGTCTCTTTTGAGAAAATTATCTTCTGTGGCAGTGCTGTATTTCATTAAGAAACCAAGATATAACCTAAATAGTTGGTTAGAGATCACAACCAGAGTCATCTGAAGTTGAGGTATTTTTTATCTGTGTTCCATCGCAGAAATACATAAACCTACGCCATTCTGGATAAAGCTCAGCATCTGTTTTGGTTTAAAACAAATGATGGATGGCCTGCTCAGGAAACCTCCCTTGTTTTTGCTTGTCTGAAATGCTCGGCGTAGCACAGTTCAAGGTGATGACAGGCTGATAATAAACGTTGCTTAACGGTCATGATAATGAGATACTCAAGCAAGAGTCTTTTTTTTTTAATTGGAGTAATAAGCTAATGAGGTGTAGAGAGACATTCTGACATTTAAAAGTTTACTAAACTATTAAAGAGAAGGCTAATCATTCATCGAAAACAGTTACTACAGTCATAACCATGTTGAAGTTATTATTATTGGGGTTCAGCCATGTTGGATCTTCTCCAGTAAAAATTACAAACACCTGATAGGATATGGGAGTGAAACTGGAGACACAGCTACATCAATCCAGGATCAATGTATTCTCTCCTCATTGTTTCAGTTTGACATGAATCATCAGAAGAAGACAAGTGAAAAAAAGTATAAAATCATGTGCGTTTACACTTGAACGAAAACCTTCCTGTGTGAGGTGTTGAGGTTTTCTGTTACATTAATGTATTCCACAGAGTACGATATTACTTGAATTCACTCCAAGCATCACATTCTCCTGAAAGGGGGCGCATTTATGGCTAGACTTTGTATCATAAAACAGTATAAGATATTTATATTTGTTAAAATTAAATAGAGTCCCACCTTTGTGATGAAAAGATGCCAGTATCATCAATGCCTTCAACACAGAAAATCTCCCAGGCACAGTTATAGTGTAAGTAAGTAAACTAGCACCTTTCACAAGTCAAAAACCTGAAAGTGCTTCCCAATAATAACAAGCGTAAAAAACACAGAGATGCATGTGATAACATGCATTGAAAAATGTCAATAGACGTGATGGAACAAGTTCCAAAATGAGTGCCAGTAACTGTTTTGTCCATGCTCAATTATGGGGAAAAGTTGTTTCGCCATATGGCACTGACAGGCAGAGCACTTCTAAAGACTTTGTAAGGTAAGTTAGAAAAGTGGATGAATCCACTGAGAAAAGCCTTAAATTGAGAAATGACAGAATAGTTTAGTTTCCTGTTGCTTTATATGTCTTTCTGCGCACATAATTCAGGTGTTCTTTCAGACAGGAAACCGTCGTTTTTTTTCACTCTCACCATGCGCTCAGATGAAAATCCACCTTGAGGATTATGTCAGAAAGGTTGCTTTGCTGTGACAGGAGGAACCGGCATTTTACCTTAAAAAAAAGTCTTTCTATCTCTTTCAAACTGCCAAAGAGAGTTAATTACTGCTTTTGCATTCCTCTGTGATTACATAGATTTTTCTTCTGGGAGTTGAACATCCCTTTGGAAAGAGCAAAAATCAAAATGGATTCATCTGAGAAGCAAAGATGATGTAGATCCTTCCAGTGAAAACCTTCTCAATTTTCCCTGTGTTTCAAACTCACCTTGTTTATTAAGACAAAAAATAGAATAGTAAACTTCAAAAAATGCTTTTCTTGGCTTAACTCTTTGCAGTATTTTGGCACCTAAAATTATTTTATCCTGCCTCTGTAATATTAGATGTTGTTGCACATAATTACACAGGTGTAATTCTAATTCCCCCCAAAAAACACACGTTAAGTTAATCAACGAAAATCAAACATCTCTCAGGCTTTACTTGTTAATCATCTGTGAATGTTACAAACTCTCTTAGACACTGAAGTGATCATAATTAAATTTTGAAGCGTAAACTCACTGCCTCTTCATCAGTTACAAAATGTGTATTCACTCTAATGTGATTGTAATAGTTTTATTTCTGAAAATAACGACTTTTGTTGAGGCATCAAATCCTTGTTTGCGTAAAGACAGCGGACAGTGGTTTATAGGAAACCGCTGTCTGGAAACTGCTGATGGTTTTTAATGTTAGTTGGGGAAAAGTTCCTGCACCTCCACTCTAAGGCTTGGTTTTAAAAACTCAATGGAAGCATTGCAGTTTCACCGAAAATGGACTCCATCTAAATGGAGCAACTTTGTAGTTGACTTTTATTAGTCACATGTTTTATGAGCTTTACAAAGTTTCAGTTGATCTTTTATGTTCATTCATAAAAGATCCGATATGAACATGTTAGCCTATCTGTTTTCCAGATGACGGCAGATTCTTTGGCCGTGATTTCCCATCAAAATTAATCTGTTAGCATAAAGAAATACATATACAATATTAAATAAATATAGCCACCTTCTATCCCACGGAACTTATGTTTACTAATGATTAGTCGCCTATTTATTTCACTTAACTAACAGGTGGAAATAAGGAATAGTTGTTATTATTAGCAAAATAGTAACACGCCATCATTCATATTGCATTTGAGCCAGATTCCAGTCGTTTAGCACTCCCAGTAGAGAGACTGCATGAAAAAGTCTTTACTGACAGCGAAAAAGAAACAGTTATTTCCAGGAATAAGGCGTTACTCTTGGATTGTTTCACAGAGAACATACTAAGGCAGTCAATCCAGTCTCGATGGGAGTATGTAACATTGCTCATTGTATGACTGAATAAAGCAGGGCCTCAGGGAGAACACCTACAGTTCATTCACACTTAATATCAATTAATGATAGACTGTTTATTTATGTGCCTGGAAGTGTCAGTGCAGTGAAACAATCCCACATTAACCAAATTTTGCTGACAGAAATAACCTCTCTCTCTGCAGCCAGCAGAGTTGTATATTTTGAGTTTGTTCCATGTTGGTTTGTTGAAAAAATGTGATACAAAAGGAGTAAACAACATCCTTCATTTTTGTTGAAGGTTATAGAAAACATGCAATTAAATTGAAATGAGTAAAGCAGAAAGATAATCAAAAATATAAAGCCACTTTGGCAACCATAAGAATAATCAATGAAACTAAAAAATCCTGCCAGATCCTGATTGTTGAACCCAATCCTTATGACCTTGAATGATTCTACATGTATGAATATTCCAGATTAATTAATTATCTTCTCTTCTATTCCCCCACATTTAGTCATTTTACAACCACAAACTTCAATATAAGTCATAAAGCAACTAAAAGTAGTTTCTTGGGTTTCACGTTGTATAAAAGTCTCTTCAGATTTTCTTTTGATTGTGATGATAGTTGTGCAGCTCCAGGTGGCAGCATGCTGGAGTCGCTCGGTTATATTCTTTCTGATTTAGTCACTTAAAAAATATTTCAGTCTTCTTTTTTTCTATTAGAGGCATGTTTTTTGGATGATTATTCCATCTGATTTACATTCAGGCAGTTATGATGCGTAACTATAAAACCAGTGGGAGCACCTGATTAGCATCTCAAGGGTACAAAAAGTACTTGAACCTCAAACCCAAGAGGAGTTCAGAAGGAGGCTTTGTGACCGCAGAGCAGCACCAAAGAGAAGAGTAAGAAAAGGGAAGTTCAAACCATCCCTTCCATCAATCACAATTGGCAAGGATCAAATCGCTGACTCTAACGTCTCTTAGCTTAACTTTCTAACCATGTGGCCAGACACAGATTTAATGAGGAGCGGCAAGAGCAAAAGAGGCAGAGTAGCAGAGTTTGCCAGCATCTAATGGTGTCTTCCAGGACACCTTTGTCTCTGCTGCTCAAACAATGAGCTGGTATGTTATGACAAGTCACGAGACAGTCATGCAGAGACTGAGGCCTCTTCAGATTTCTTTCAAGGCTGACCGGAGATCTTTCCTAATCACAGCCTCACCATGTTATGTTATGATCCAGCGTATATAGAGAGTGTTTCCACCTCCAGCTGGACTCTCTTTCACTTGGGCGGGTGGGGTTAAACCCAAATGGTTAACAATTTTCAATGATGGGCAGCTTTCACAGTGCCTTATCGCCCAGAGAATCAAGGCAATTGAAAGCAGCAGCATTAATAGACTGACTGTTGGAGCGTTTTCATGCACTGGACTTGTTCTGTACACATCTCTCTTTCAAAATGAGATTAAAGCTGAGTGACATATAACATAAACGTTTAGACTCTGTTAACTTGATTTTACTATCTTCTGTGATGCCGCTCCAGTCCTCTTAACAATTAAACAGCCACATCCAGGCACACCGGAAATATAAAAGCTGTGTACATGCATACCAGGACAGACAGAGGTCTGCTGCAAGTGATCCACCACAGAATTTGCAATGGAGCATAAACAGGAATTTATAGTCCAGCTTTTAAAACTTTATTCACCATTATCTTAAGCCTCTGCTCTGGAAGTTTACAGTCTGGACAGGACTTTACTCTTATCATTAGGACATTTCAAATCTGAATGTTTTTGCACTTTCAGCAGAGTCTCCTGCCCACGGTATCAATGATTAACTCTTTTGGGTTGGATTCTAAAAGGCAGGACATAAATAGAGTAACTGTCATCCTTTTGTGTTATTCCTCATCTGCGCTGGAGACATGGGGAGTGGATTCTACATCAGCAAAACGGTGGCAGCAGTCTGTCTGGTTGCAGCTGCTGGAGTTTTAGCAGTCATCATTGGCCTCTCAGTGTTGTATGCTCAGGAGAGGTCGAAGAATGTTGAGTTACTTCCAACCACTGCTGGATCCAGTACAACCAGCACTGCTTCCACCACACCATCTGGACCCAAAGAGCCCTGGGACTACTACAGACTTCCGGGAACCCTCTCTCCTGTCCTCTATAACATCACCCTGTGGCCCCGGCTGACGCCCAACGCTGATGATCTGTACGTCTTCACCGGACACTCCCGGGTTCTTTTCAGATGTGTGATCGAGACTGATCTCATCCTCATCCACGCCAACAAGCTAAACTTTACCAAGTTCGATGGATTTCATGCCAAACTGTACATGAATGGAGATACAGCACCCACCCTGAAAACAACCTGGCTGGAGGCTCCCACCCAGTACCTGGTGATTCAGCTCAACGAGCCGCTGCAGCCCGGCAAATTTTACGAGCTCCACACAGAGTTTGTTGGAGAGCTGTCAGATGACTTGGGAGGCTTCTACAGGAGCGAATACTTTGAAGACAACGTGAAAAAGTAGGAGGTTTTATGATTTTCCTTTTACTTGGTCAGATTTACAACTCAGTGCTTTAAAAGAGATTTTCAGACAAATGCATTTAAGCGTAGCATTATGTGTCACAATAGGTTTGATACAACTGAAGTTATATTATTTTCTTTTAAGTCAACATGTTGACTGTGCTGGGATTTACAACGATGACAAGGGTGTCAAATAGATACAAGTGCATCTTAATGAATTAGGGTATCCTAAAAACTTTTTATTTCTGTTAACGTGGATAGCTAACAGTTACAGCTAAGAGTTCAGCTTGTGTCTGATAAAGTGTTAAAGAAGTCAGATTGCTCCATTAGCAGCCTCCAGTTAGCCTGCCGTGTTGGGTCTATCTATCTCTCATCTTCCCGTTGACAGTACTTCCTTCTGAGGTTTAGATGAAGCAATCTGTCCAGTTAAACCAGGTATTAATGCTTTAGGTAGTTTGGGCAGGTGCCAAGTTCAGCTGGAAAAGGGAAGCAGCATCTCCATGAAACTTGAAGCAGAAGGAAACCTGCGATGGTCTAAAACTGGCTGCAGCTACAGTCCAGTCCTTGTAAATTTCCTCCAAATTTGGATTCAGCACTCTGTCAACAGCCTGTCTCTTTCCCATTTACCTTTTACGGCTTTCACTTCTTCTGGAGGGTGTCAATGATGACTGTCGACCACGCAGCTGTCATGTCAGCAGTCTTGTATTAGTCACATCATAAGATTTCTGTATTAAACATCCTTCTCTTTTTGATCTTACATAACATTCTATTTTTTTTTTTTTTACTGAGAAACTGGATATTGGGGTTTCTCTTTGCTGTAAGCCATATTCATCAAAATGGGCAGGAATGAATACCTGAAATACCCTTTTTGTAAAATCTCTACCAGTCTCACTTTTTGAATAAAATGAATGAAAATATTCTATTACTGATAGTTTAGTTGATTGAGATGCACCTGTATGTGTTTAGTAAAAGCACAGGATAAACCTAGCTTAGCTGAAACACCTTCACCGCTCTTCATGGACCATGTCAATGCAATATAGTCAATCGTTAAACAGAAGTTATAAATTCACATATGGCCATTTACATTTCCTTTTAGGTAATGAAAGACTTGTGTTCTGTGTCCAAAGGCACAAAAATAAGTTATTTTATTTAATCACTCATTTATTTTGTATACCTGCTCAACCCTGGATGGAGGGGGTGGTGCCTTTCTCCAACTAGTAATTTGGTGAGAAATGGAGTGCATACTGGTCAGTGCTTCAGAAAAACTGGGATTTCTTGCTGGATGGCAACCGCTTGAGGTATCATGTATTCTGGAAAGTGAGGTAAAGATCCTTTACATGTCATTGAAACTTGCGTGAAAATGTGCACCTTGCTTTTTCTTCTTGATAGTCTAAAGTAGTCGTTCCAAGAGGAAAAATCAGTAATCTACTCTGGATAATTAATAACAGACAGGAACCACAAATACAACTCAACTAGGGGTTTAAAAGTCTTAGGAAACCCTTAACTTGATGCAGTGAGTGCACAGATTCCTCAACGTATAATACATATTTAACAATTTAATGATCTTCAGGAAATTCCAAACAATGGAATTATGTATAAAATCAATTTTATACACACATTTTGGTCAGCCATATGTTGGATTAATGACTGGGTTTCCTGCTTTATCAGAATTGTAGCAACAACTCAAATGCAGCCAACAGATGCCAGGAAAGCTTTCCCCTGCTTCGATGAGCCAGCAATGAAAGCTGTCTTCCACATGACCTTGATTCATCCTCAGGGCACTGTGGCTTTGTCTAACTCCATCAACTACGGTAAGTCTGTGCCCATTTTATCTGGAAATGACTATCTTTGTACAGATCATTAATATAAATGACCTTGCTCTCTTCTTTTTGGTTCATTGTAGACAGTGACTTGCTTAACAACTACACCAGTGTATTAACAGTCAGTTCCTGTTGTTACATGTGGAAGCAAATGATTGTGAACCTGCTGTTGTTTTTGATCCTTCATAGATCCTGTCAACATCACTATGAATGGAGAGAGCTTAATTCAGACCAGCTTCGAACCCACTGAGATCATGTCAACATACTTGTTGGCTTTCGTTGTATGTGATTTTGCATACATTGGGACGAACCCGGATGCAGGTGTCTTGGTAATTATAAAAAAAAAACACAGCCAGAATTGTAAACATAACTATTCTAATGTAATTCCTTGATTTTATTTAATGGGTGAAACTTATATATGTATTGAAATCTCAACAGGCTTCTGCTTGTTAACATTAATGATAATGAAGCTTGGTAACTTTCCTTTTAAATGTGTACAATGAAACGGTCTCTTATGAGCTCTGAAGGTGGAAAATAATGAAAAAACATAATTAAGCTGGCATGTAAGTGAATTACTGCTAAAACAATATGGATGTAATGCAATAAACATCAGTTAAATATTACACTCAGATCTCCTTTGAACCCTGACCTTTAATAAAACAGATTGATGCAGGATCATAACAATAACCAGGACAGGACACCATAAAACAACACATTAAAAGAATTTAAATGCATAATTTTTTTTATGTTAGGGCACATTTATCCAGCAGGCAGTCAATGACACCCTCCACAAGAAGTGTTGGATCCAAGCTGATCAGTGGAAACTTGATGAGATGAGCGAAGAGGGATAGAAAAAGGTGCACAGGCAACAGTGATGACTGCAGCCTTGAAGAAATTGTGAAGCAGAGCCAGTTGACGCACTGCAGCTGGAGGAGTCAAATTTTTGACAACCATCAACACAAAGATGTCCAGAACATGAACTATAAATGCTATATTCTTTGTTAATGTTATCCTTGAACATGCAAAACATTAGTAGAAGCAAAATGATTGAACTTAATGAAATGCAACGAGGGTACAGTTGTGCTGCCCTCTGCTGGACTCAAACATCAGATCACATCTTCAGCGTTTCATGATGGTGTTGAAGTTCTGTTTTCCACCTGTTTTAGATCAGGATCTGGGCTCGCAGGAAGGCCATTGAAGAAGGCCAGGGGAACTATGCACTGGCGAAGACTGGACCCATATTGGCATTTTTTGAGAACTACTACAACTCTTCCTACCCTCTCAAAAAGTCAGGTAGAGGTCCAAAGAAACTACTCAATCTGCTTGCATTACCTGATTATGTTCCTATGGCTCATATTTTTGCGAGGAATAAAACATGACCTGCTCTGAATTCTGTTATTGCTTTTAGACCAGATTGCTCTTCCTGACTTTAGCGCTGGAGCGATGGAGAACTGGGGTTTGATCACATACAGAGAGACAGCTCTCCTGTACAATCCTGGAGTGTCGTCTAATGGAGACAAAGAGTGGGTGGCAACTGTCGTCTCTCATGAGCTAGCTCATATGGTAATGTATTGCTTGCCCTTTGTACGTGAAATATATTAAACTGTATATATATTTATTGGAGATTTCTCCTCTCAGTGGTTTGGGAACTTGGTGACCATGAGGTGGTGGAACGACTTGTGGCTCAATGAAGGGTTCGCCACCTATGTTTCTTATCTAGGAGCTGATTATGCTGAGCCCGACTGGAATATGGTGAGCTTGGGTGTTTCGGTGAGAAAAGTTGAAGGTCTTGAAGGAAAATCTGTCTTGACATCTATTTGTTTCCTTCACAGAAAGATTTAATTGTTCTTAATGAAATTGTCGGTGTGATGAGTGTGGATGCCTCAGCTTACTCCCACCCCCTCTCTTCCAAAGAGGAGGAAATCCTGAGACCAGATCAGATCAATCAACTGTTTGACTCCATCACATACAGCAAGGTAAATCATATCATCTCTGATCTAAACAGATGCTATCACAGTGTTAATGTCACTGCGTTTTATGAAGATACATTGAGGACTCAGTCAACACGGCTCTCCAACGAAAATTTTTGTTTTTTCATCGCAGGGTGCAGCAGTCCTCAGAATGCTCTCAAATTTTATTACAGAAACTGTCTTTTCTAAAGGACTTCACGTGAGTAGAGGTTATAAGAGATAAAAGAATTAATAAATTCAATATTGTGTTAATAATAACAGATATCTATCTGCAGACATATTTAGAGGAGTTTGCGTATAACACCACATCCTACAAAGACCTCTGGAAGCACCTGCAAATGGTAAGACATCATTATGTATCTGTACAGCTTTCTTGGAAATAAAGCTTTGATTTAAAAGTTTGGGAAATACTTAAAAAAAATACAAAGTACATTTTGTAAACAACCAGTCAGAGCGAAAAAAAAAACAACAAAGCAAAGTGAAATATCATTTTCCACAAACCCCGTGTAACAGGAAATTGGAAAAGAATAAAAAGTGAAGGGGTTAAATCACCAGACCCCATGTAAAAAACTTGATAAGTTATCATTTTTTAAAGATTAAGAAGAAAAACATAATTTTCAGGCATGAACAGCTGCTCTCAAACAAATTTCAAATCGTTTTTCTTTTTTTTGTCACTGAATGTTTCTTTTTATTAGGCAGTAGATAAAGCTGGTGTAGCATTGCCTCATTCTGTGGAGGTCATTATGAACCGATGGATCCTACAAATGGGCTTCCCAGTGGTCACCATCAACACCCAGACTGGAAAAATCACACAGGAACACTTTCTGCTGGATCCAGACTCTGTTGTGGACACACCTTCACAGTTCAAGTAGGATTCAGCGTCTTATGAAGGAGTCACGCGCACCTAACAATGTGCTACGCAAAACTTAATTTGCTGTTTGTTTTCAATTGTGTATGTGATTTTATGAAATTGGCTCCAGCTACGAATGGTTTGTCCCTGTTACCTGGATTAAGACTGGTGGTTCTGAACAGCAGTACTGGCTTCTTAACAAGGAAGGTAAGAATCATTTCAAGTCAATGAATATTATGAGCCACTCATAGAAAGATTATGGTGATGATACCAATTCTTATTAAACTAATAATTGTTGATATATATTTTTTCATTTAGCCACAAACGCATCACTGGTTCTTGGTGGCTCTGATTGGTTGGTGGCCAACGTAAACATGACAGGTTTCTATAGAGTCAACTACGACGAAACAAACTGGGAGCGTCTTATTACCAAGCTGACCTCAAACCATCAGGTACAACTCGTGCAGTGCCGCTGCTTTCTTTCTGTTATTAATGTCTGAAATTGCTGCTCATTACATTTTCTTTGTTTCTAGGAAATTCCTGTGATCAATAGGGCTCAGATTATTGATGATGCCTTTAATCTTGCAAAGTGAGGTCACACTTTTGCCAAAATATTGGATTTGAGTTTCTGTAAATAAAAAAAAATATAGCAAGGAGTTTAATTTCTTTTTTTTTTTTTTCAGGGCTAAAATAGTTGAGACAACTCTGGCTCTGAGGATAACTACATTCCTGAATAAAGAAGTTGAATATATGCCCTGGGAGACAGCCAGGCGCAACCTGAATTACTTCTTTCTTATGTTTGACCGTAGTGAGTTGTATGGACCCATGCAGGTTTGTTCAATATTGTGAAGCTAAAGATATTAGACAACATAGGTGGAAAATTAAATGTAAATGTTAAAATCTTTGTGTTTTGTCTTTATCCCTCAGGCCTACATAAAAAAACAGGTCACCCCCTTGTTTCATTACTTCCGAGATCTTACTGTAAATTGGACAAAGATCCCAGAAAAGCACACAGATCAGTAAGGATGCTTTGGATTTATCTATTTATTTACCATGAAGCATGTCTTTACCATTCAACCCAGTGGCGAAGCCATGCAAAAAGCTTAATATAAATGCATCTTTAATTTATATTATGAATCTCACACTGAAATAATTAAAAGACATCCAAATTTTAATTGGAATTTCGGGCAGAAAACGAATCCCATGTTAGGAAATGTTTTTTTTGTTGTTGTTGTTGTTTTTTTAATAGATCAAGTTATTGATCTATTATTTTCGGTATCTATTCTTGACATTTTAGGTTGGTCACAGTCTCTGGGAATATTCAGTTCACAATGCATGATCTCCAGTGTCCCAGAGGTGAAAAATATCAAAGGGACACGTTTACACAGTTACTTTTCAAATTGGGAATGACAAAAGAACATGCCATTTAAGTAAGACATATGCATTCCCATTCACCTTGTCTGCATTTACAGTGTGCTTTCATGAACACATAAAGTTCTTCAAACATTATATGTTCTACTTCAAAGAACATTGTGTGTTCTTCAGGATATACAAGTGAGACTCACTCTCTGTTATACCCTCCCTCCCCTTCTGCTCCCAGGAAAAAGTAAATTGTGAGACGGATAAGGAGGAAGTCAGTAAGATAAATACCAGACGTTTCCCAACTTGCACTTTTTAATTTTAATCGCATACATGGTATCGCTCATCCTAAGCTTTCCTCCTTAGTGACTTCATTTCAGTACCGCGTGTTCTCTTAATTGCTCTTCATATCTAAGATTTTCTCTGAATCAAAAATGTATCCATTATGTCACAGCTGTGACACCTCTGTTACTGAAATGTGTCAGGTATGTTTGAAGAGACATAAAGTAATTGTCCAACAGCTAAAGAAACCGTGGGAATTTACTGCATACACACTCAATGAGTTTTAGTGGAAAATTACAAATGATAGTTTTCACTGTGCTGCTTAGGTTTAGGTTTGGCCTCCTCCTTGCTTTTTTTGGACTCTGATGAGCTCTCCTAAATCCAGAGTAACAGGATGTTGCAGCCGAGCCAATTATCCATATTTAACTGCTGTGGCTTCTGCAGGGTTCTTGTGTTGCGACCTTTGTCTGTGTCTTCGTCTTCTCTCTCTGTGTCTCTTTTGATTGCGGAGCATTAGAGACTTGCACAGCACTGATACCGCTTGCTCTCATCATTTCCACATGCAGTTTTTGTTTGTTACCTTTTTCCTCTCGAGGAAAAAAGCTTAGATTATTTTTCATTTGGGTCATCCCAGCCCTATTCTTACTGGGGCACAGTTTATGTGACTGGCGAGTAATTGATACCTATCATCTGGGAAATAAAATATAAAATGTTTCCGTGTACCCATTGTAAAGTGTTCTTGTACCACTGGTTGGGAATCGCTGCATTAAACCATTATAATGTCAGGCATTCTCACTGTGCTTCTCTGTCCAGATACAATCAGATCAATGCGATCTCCATGGCCTGCAGCTCAGGAGTAGAAAGCTGCAGAGAACTTACATCTGGCTGGTTTAAAGAGTGGATGAACAACCCTGCTGTCAACAGGTAAAGTCTTCTCAGAAAGTGGAGCTCTTGTAATATTTCCAGCATGTTCTTTCCAATTCATTGAGTTCTTGGTATTTCCCTTTGGACCTTCCTTATTCATAAACATTTTTACAGAATTGTTTTGGTTTGTTTTTACTAAACCTTACAGCATCGATGCCAACCTGAAGTCCACAGTGTACTGCAATGCGATTGCAGCTGGAGGAAAAGCAGAATGGGACTTTGCATGGGAGATGTACATGAACGCCACGATTGCCTCAGAGGCAGAAAAACTTATGTATGCTCTGTCCTGCACCAAAGAGCCCTGGCTGTTAAACAGGTTTGTCTCTCTCTCACTCTGTCTCACACACACACACACACACACACACACACACACACACACGCACACACACACACACACACCCACACACACACACACACACACCCCCACACACACACACACACACACACACACACACACACACACACACACACACACACACACACACACACACACACACACATGGTCAGTGCTTATTGTGTGATTTTGAAATGTTTTGAGAGACTTCTTTGTTTTTAGTTTGACTCATAACAACAAAACTATTTTGTTCAGGTATCTACAGTACTGCCTGGATCCAGAGAAGATCCGGAAGCAGGATGTATCTTATACTTTTATTTACATTGGACGTAACCCTATCGGCCAACCTCTGGCTTGGGATTTTATTAGAGCCAACTGGGACTACATAATAAACGAGTGAGTTTTCTCAGTATTCAAAGATTTTGCAAGTTGCTTGTGTTTCCTAACCATCTGTTTTGAATGGGGTTAGTCATGTGCTGTTGGAGCAAGTAAATCAGCAAAATGCATAATAATAAAAAACATTTGTATTAAAGTGTCTCTCAAAGCAGCTTTGTTTGCTAGCTTGAATGTTAGTCCAAGAAATGACACCATTCTGTTTGTTTTTTCTCTTTCTTCAGATATGGCAGAGGAACAATTTCCATTGGAAGTATTATTAATGGACTGACGGAACGATTCTCTACTGAGTATGAATACAAACAGGTACGGATTTAGTAATTAAACTGTTAAATTCCTTATAATCGAATTAAAGGTGGTGATGCTGTTTCTTAAAAAAAAAAAATCCTTATTTGATGTTAAGTGGAAATGATTTTGCTTTTCCCACCCTCTCTTCTGTAGTTGGAGCTTTTCAAAAAAGAGGTTGAAGCAAAGCTTGGGTCAGCAGCTGGGATGTTTGATCCAGTGCTGGAAAGAACCAAGGCCAACATGAACTGGGTGGCCCTAAACAAGAAACCACTGTCTGATTGGTTGAGCAGTCAAACATCTGGAATTTAGTGTACAGAGGATAAATCATGCAACAGATTTTTCTACAAATCTTTTCTATCTTTTTTTTTTGACTGAAAGCAGCCATGTATTTAAACTTTGTGGATATTTTTTGATCAAATATTTTTAATGAAGCGTTTTGGTAAAAAAATATTTCATTAAATAAATTTATTTGATTATATGTGTGCTTTTTATCAGGGAAAAAAAAAAAAAACCTGATCGAGTTAAGATTTTTTACGTGTCCTTGACAACATTTGTTTTTTTAAAATATCTTACCTGAAACATATTTCACCTCATTACATGTTTAGGCTGAAAATTACAATGTTCTGAAACAGATTCTGTTTATGCATCATCATATTATTTTTCTTTGGAATGAAATGTGTTATTGAAAGTTTCACAACACTTTCAGAAATTAAACCCCAGCCAAATGTCTGCCTCTGTGAATGCCAAAGCTTTAATGTTGCTTCTAATATTAAAAATACAAAAATTAATGGGAATAAGAAATAGAACACAAGATTAAAAAAAAAAAAACTTTTAGAAACTACCACTAGAAAATGTTAGAAAAATAAAAATATGTTCCACATAAATCCAGATGGGAGAATTTTTAGGCAAGATAATTATTTGCTGTGTAATAGAAACAAAGAAATCTGGCCTTTATCAAAGATTTTTTTTAAAAGGAAGCCTTACAAAATGCCTTGCATTGGAGGGTCTACATGCAAGATGGCTCTATAAAACCAAATATCGTCCTAAACACACCGTCCTCCATGGTGACACAGGTTGTGGAACGTTTCAGTCAAGAGAGAAAATCGTCAGACTTCTCAGGAACATGGATAGAGATAAAAACAGGAAAATCTTTGTATAAGGACTGAGAAAGGCTTGAAACTGGGAGGTTTAATATAACAGTGATCCTAAACTTAGAGATACATTTTAATAGATTTTATCACAATATTTAAATGTGTTTGAATGGCCTGGTCAAAGGTCAAATGATCCCTATGTAATACTTTTTTTTTTTTTTTGCAAAGAAGAATTAGCAAACATTCAAGTTTTATGTGTGCAAAGCAGAGGACTGTGTGCTAACTACAACTCAGGAATGCATGTCTACAGAAGTGAGTCATGATTTTAACACCTTAGCTGAAGTGTGATGAAAGCATTGAGTGTCGGCATTTGTGCAACTCTGTCCTATGACAAACTATATACCTCTGTTTGCATTTGGTGAAGTGTAATATCTACCAAGTGAATATTATGACTGTAGTACATTAAAAGCTTCATTTTAAATCTTTAAAAAGCAGGATAAGAAACACTGGCGGTTAACTGGCTCTAGATCAGCTGTCACCTCTCTCAGTGGGACTCTTTCCTGAAAAGCTTTAGAGGGGAAGTGTTACCTGTTTAACACATCCTACAGACAGCTGCTACGTTTGTGTGAACCAGAGGCCAAACACTGGGTGTGAATGCTGCGTGTGTAGCTGAACATTTGGGCTTGGAGTAATTAAAGCAACAAGGGATTTTATGATAAATAATGTTTATTTTCTTCACAGCGTGGACACTTAATAAATACACACGTCTATGTACAAAAAAGTAGGTAAGCAACAGAAAATGATTTGTTCAAAACTAGAAGCTTGAGAAGTTCAGACCATATATTAGTTTACTTTTTGCAACAAATCTCATTGAGGATGATGGCATTTCAATTCTGTCCAGTGAAGGCCAAAGCTTTTGATCATTCATGGTGATTCCAGGACTCCTCGCTGGCGAAGTAACCCGCACTTAAATCCTGAAAGCAAATGACAAAGAAAGATATTTTAACTGTACGACAGAGATACATAGAGAGGTGTCTTTATTTATATAAAAATAAACTGTAACTGTACCTGATATGAATGGTGCAGAGAGGACAGCTGCTCTGTGTTCATGGCTGTTGGTTGATCCAGGAACTGGCTGAGTGTTTGGGCCGGCTCCACAAAGCCTGAGGTTCTCCTTTGCTCCATCATCCCCTGGCGGAGCCCCAGCTGCTCCGACAGATAAGAAATGTATCGAATGGCGAGGCGCAGCGTCTCGATCTTGGTCAGCTGCCCAGCTGGCGCCATGGAGGGAGGAAGGTATGTCCTGAGCTGATGCAAAGCTTTGGTCAGGTCCCTCATCCTCAGCTTCTCCCTCTCGCTTGCAGTCTGCCGCTTTTTACTTGGATACTTGGACCTGGACTTCTTCATGGGGGCGGTAGCTGAAGAGGAAGGCCTGGAGCTGAAGACGGTCTCCGACTGTTGGGATGGCTGAGGCTCTGAAGTGCTGCTGAAGAGGAAACAGTTCAAGGCATCTTGCTCCTTTCCTAAGGCCTGACGGGAGATCGGGGAAAAGCAAAACGTTTCCACAGAGGAGGTAGGAGAGAGGCTGCTGCCTGCGCTGACATAGCCAGGATCTGAGGATGGATCAGCTAGAGACTTTTCTAGAAGAAGATCATAATCAAAGAACAAGGAGTTCTCCTGAAGATGGAGAGCAGAACCGTAGGACATTTCCATCGTCGCTGCTGAAGTATCACTGGTCCCGTTGTGGGTCGACGCTGCGGTGCTGGCCTGTCAGTGGGTTTCTGCTGAAGGATGCTCTGGATATTGAGAAGAGAGAACGAGGCTGCTCAATATATGTGGTGAGGGGTGTGAAGCGTCACCTTTTGGGAGCCACCTCTGGTCCTGAGGAGCTCTGGGAGCAGGGATGACACCTTGGCCAGGGGGTCCCATGGGAAACTGGCATGCTCCACAACAAGGTGTGATGTGGCTCTTCTAGTGTGAGCATCATGCTTCTGCAGGTGTTTGAAAATAACACTATCATGAAGGGGCCACATGCCTGGCCTTAAGCCTGAGATTAACATTAGAACTTCAGTGATTCATTGAAGCCCTGGAATGATCTGCAACAAAAAGTCAAAATATTGTTTTTTTAAAAGTTCCTCTGAATCATTGTATGCTGGGTAAATGCTTGTCTGAATGAAATATTAAGCTCATAGGCCCATTATCTGTCGCATAAATGCTGTTTGCATAGATAAGGAAAAACTTGCTACATATTTATTAATGAATGCTTTGGTCTTGGTCTTTCCTGTCATTTTCCTCCTTTTAGAGCAGGTTAGAATAAGTGTGCCGTGTCAGCTGGGAGGTGTGAATGATTAGCACCTTTAGCTATTTGGCCAGCAGCTGGCCCCAGGCCTCAGAACCTGGATGGAAAAGATGCAACAAGTCTTCAGACAAATATTCAATTTAAAGCCTCAATATGCAGCACTGTGAAAACACTATTTAATCTCAGGTATTTAATTGCTGTTTAATTGCCGGTAAATATCTGCAAAGTATGAAATGCCAGTCTCCAAAAGAAAGTATCGACCCCACTTGCAGTTCATACTTTGTAAATCTTTCTCTAACTCTTGAACTGAACCTTGAACCCCTGATATGCTTTGAACAACCAGTTTTTCCAGCAAGTCATATATTGGGTCCCTATAATAACCCCTAAGATAAGGTTTATGTAACAAAATCCCCCTTCAGTGTAATTTTATTTGATTTTTGTAGAAGCAAAGTTTTGGATTTTCATTATTTGTGTGCCATTGTCACCCAGATCAACCGAAATTAACCCTTACAATAAATCAGTCTGTCTCTAATATCTCAATGATATATAAAGCATTGAAACAAAACTGTACAGCAGTCACTGTGAACTTAGCATCTTGAATTTAAAGAGTCTGCAAACTCCAGTTCAAATCGTAATTTTGTGCGACATATAAAATAAGTACAAATCTTTCAAAAACTTTAGCCACATTTAATGTGACATGCACCCCGAACAGATCAAGAGAAAAACGATAATTTTAATTGGAATGAACAAATGCTGCAGTACAGATGGGAAAAGAATAGAGATGAGTTTTACAAATGCTCGACAAACACTTTGTGTCCTTTTGCCGGGTTTTGTTTTCACTTCTACTGTGGAGCTGAGTCCCAAGTTGCTTTCCCACAAACTGCTGTGTTACATTTGTCTCCTGGTAAGAGGTGTGAACTGGTGCTGCACCGCTTTACACCGCCACACTAATACAAGAAAAACAGACATTTAAATGCAAATAAACATTTAAAGGAAAAATAGGACTCAATAACGTTCAGGAATCTTGGTTAGTTTGTCTTATTAAACGTTAAATTAAATGTCAAATTTAATCTCTTGTAGGACTTCAAAGCAGGGGTAAGCTATGAAACAATATCAGAGGCATCTCCTGGAACTCTGTTCAATCCTTGATTCAAAAATTAAAAAAATAAATGACAATACTACACATCACACATTTCAGATTTTTGTGGCTGTGCAATAAAATGCGAAACGTTTCAGTGGGTGTAAAAACATTCAGAAGGGCATTCTTTGTAGATACAGTATTTATTCTGTTATTCATTGGTTATCTGAAAAAAAAGAAAACGAAACTAAAAAAACAAAAATCATCAGCAATAAACCTGCTTCAAATTTCAGAATAATTGCAGCTATCTTTCTTTTTGTCTTTTCAGATGGAGGATTCCAAGTCTCCTAATCTACATTATCCCTGACATTGTTTACTTCGGAGCAGAGAGTTTATTAGCTTTGCTGTGATGACAGACTTAAGTGTGTATGTTAGTCTTTTGGTGGGTTGCTCGTAAGTCAAATGAGCCGTATGTACGTGGCAAATCAAACACCGGGTCTAATTCTCCCAGGCTGATATGCAGATCCACTCTCTTGATGAATATTAAAGACCCCTCTGGTTTTAGCGAGCGATCGAGGCGGGAGGTCAGAGAAGGGAAAGGGAATTTGAGTCTAGACTTAGTGGAGCCAAGGATCTCGCTGTTTGCAATGCCTCATTAACAAAGCAACCCTAAATAAACTAGATAAATACTAACAGCAATCAGTCTGTTCTGCAAACTTCTTTACATTCCCTTTAGAAAGAGGACTTCTAGAATCTAAATAGAAACACTAACATAATTAGGCATTTCTGAATCAGGCAGATTGTATTTCTAGAAAAATCCTTGAAGGGTAGCAAGAGCAAGAATCACTACACACAGAGTAATATATGGCTGACATATTTATTTCTTTTAGTTTTGGTGTTTCTGGGCCAAATCTAACTAAAATCTAAAAATCTACTTCAGAAATTCAAATATATCAGTAATATGCCCATGACAAAATAAGATTTTAGTGATAGATCATGTTATGGTGAACACCGTCTTTGGTCATGTAGCGGAGTGTAGCACAGCAGCACTGAAAAGATTTGTAGTACTTTTTAAGTTATCGGCCAGAGTAATTAATTGCAAACCACTTAATGTTGACCTATAAATCCTTCAGGAGTAAGAAAGAAACATAAACTTTAGGGATGAACCCTTGTTGAGTCTAAAAAAAAACAACTTAGCAAAGGATCAGCCTAAAATTAGCGCAGTAATCACCATTATCCACAAAGATGCAGTTTTCTGTTTGTGGTAGTTCTTCTGAGTTTGCTATTTTTGTACTTGGTGTGACAGGAGAAAAAGGGTTAAAGAATGTAATTCTTAAACTTGTTTCATTCAAATCTTTGTGTTGGTGAAACACAAAGATTTGATGGAAAATATGACAAAATATAGAAAGTTATGTACTTTCCTTAACACATGTAAGGAAAGCACAGTTTAGCAGCACAAAGGAAACATTTATTTTAATATTTCGTTGCTGTGGCATGCAGTAAATGCACTAAACATATGTTTGGAGTTTAGTGCACCATTTTACAATTACTTATGACCTTAAACTGCCATCTAGTGGCCAAATGGGGAAGAAATATTCAAGCGTCTTGATATGAGGTCTCCCCAAAGAGGGGAGAGAAAGTCACGACTTTCATGTGTTGTGACTTTCACAATTCTGTCCCTCACAGATGACTGACAAGACAATGTCAGTCATCTACTGAGGAGCTGAGTCCTAAGATAGAAAAATAAATCAAAGAAGTCCTCTTTGCAGTTGAACTCAAATTATGTAACAGAAACAAAAGGAAAATCAACATTTTAGGATATGAGCTTTACACTTTGGGTATCAGAAAGCTAACGCCGCTGAACTGAACTCCATCCGAATAGTGAAACACGGTGAAGGCTGCATAATGACAGGGTGATGGTTTTTTTTTCAGTCGTGATTGTGAAGCAGGTAAAAGTTGATAGGAAGATAGATGGAGCAAAATAAAAATGATACTCTGAAAGAAAACCAGTTGAAGCCTGCAGAAGTTTTTAATTTTATAGGTAGCCACAGTTGACCTTTGAAATGTGCCTTTGCTTCACCTGAATTAAATTATTATATTATTAGCAGGGACATGATTGCATGCTGAGGATGAGTCATTTGTGGGCCGCTGGAAGGTAAACCAACTCAAAACACTTCTACTGAGAGGCGCTGCTTCTCAGAACACACAGGTCTTCAGTGCACATTAGATCCAACTGGAGGCCGCCGTGCTGCGACTGGAACCCAGCCGACGACCTTCTGGGTCGAAGATGGAGAGAACATGAGCCGGATGGACAGATAAGTGAGGTGGATGGATAATGTTTTTTTTACTGGAGTAGTAGAGTTTGAGACCTCTGGATTACAACAAAACATAATTCTACAATGGCCCATTCAAAGTTCAGACCTAAATGCAATTGAAAATCTGTTGCAAGACTTGAAGACTGACAAGTAGATAATCTAACCAACCCGATCTTGTCTCAGCAACAACATGCCAGCAATCTTTCTGTTTTGTTTAATTATCGAATGCTGTATGTTGACTTATGGAGGATTTTGCTGTCAATTATGATGAATTTTACTGTAGTCCAGCATTATTTTTGTGTTATTTTATGCACGGGTGTCTGAAATGCAACCAAGAAGCCATTTGTAGCCCCTTTAGTATTTTTTCTATGGCTCCCAGCTGTAATACAAATTTGGCCATTAATGAATTACAGCTCTGTCAAAGGTGTTGGCAGAGATTGTGATTACTTTATTTTTACTTAGTACAAAATTATAAGAAACAAAAAAGTTAGAATCAACACAAAATATTTATCTTAAATAATTAAACCCCTTTGAATTTTCTGAGAATAAAAGTAAATATGACTTCATGATCCAGTGACTTTTACCCTAAAGCAGACCTTAGAGTAAAGATCTACTTTAGATTTGGACCCATATCTGAATTTAATTTTAAACTTGTCCAAATACAGCAGGTGTTTTCAGAGAAAAATGGCCCAAATCCTGTTCATGTGCTGAATATAAATATATATATATTTTTTTGTAGATTTATTTTCCAGAGTCCTAAAGAAATTGCAAACTGGCTATCTTTAATAATGCTAACAGATTCAACATTGATGCAGACATTGCTGATGATTTTGGCCCATGTGACAAAAGTTTGGACAACCCTGGGTTACGGGTTTTTTATCTTAGTTTAGTGATGCCAAGTGCTCTTTTCGGTCCAACCTGTATACCAGAAATTAAGATAGATGACAATGTATTTCAACTGTTTATTATAAATAGAGACATAGGGAAATATAAAAAAATAGCTGTTAGTCATATATTTACAAGGTATATTTAATAGGACAAAATAAATAAAAGGTAGAAAAGCATATATTCAAAATAAGTTACTGGATTTGCAATGACACAGTGAAATCACCGAAGGGGTTTGGGTCTGTGGTCACTGAGAGGTCAGCCCCAGTAGTCTCTTGGAACAAGTGGGATGCAGAAGTCTTTACCACACATCTGTTTGAAAAAAGGACAAAGAGTGAATGTGTTAGGATGAACAAAACATGTTGTCGCGTTAAACCAAACAGTGATGTGAATGAGTAAATGTTGACAAACCTGACAAGAGGGCTGGGATGCTGGAGGTGACCGCAGAGCTGCATCCACGCTCACGTCTCCCTGAGGGCCTTCAGCGTACTGCGTCCTCAACTGATTCACTCCAAAACCACAATGTCCAGGATGCAGTGGTCTGTTCTGGCTGTGGCACAGGCCTTGGAACGGGTTCTGGCTCTGCACGTGTTCTCCTGCGGAGGAGTTTTGAAAGTAGCTAATGAGGTCAGGAGAGGACGTGCCGCTGGCTGAGGTGTCCACTTGTTCCCTCCTCTGAAATAGCACCTCCTCACTCAGGCCCAGCTGCGCTGACAGGTGGGAGATGTAGCGGATGGTGAGACGGAGCGTCTCTATCTTCGTCAGTGTCTGTCCGACAGGTGCGACTGAAGGCGGGAGGTAGGACCTGAGGTGATGCAGAGCCTTGGTCAGATCCCTCATCCTCAGCTTCTCCTTCTCACTGGCGCTCTCCCTCTGCTTGCTGCGAATCCGGGTGCTCCGACCCGTCTTCCGACCTCGTCCAGGCAGGGAGCAAGGTGAGGGCTTGAGGCACTTGGCTGCTTTGGGGGTGGACTGTGGAGGCTGCTGGTAGTTAGGGGAGAAGCTGGAGTCCATGGACAGGACAGGCGAGAGGGTCTCTGGAGACGAAATGCTGGAAAGGTCCGTGTCAGAGGACCACTGGTACTGCAGGTTGTAGTCGAGCAGAGGGACAGAGGAGGTATCCATGTTGTTAAAGTAACTCAGTGGTCTGACTGGAAGAACTGGGAAGCTGTGAGTGCTGCTCCGCTCTCCTCCACTGGTTTATAAGTCCGGGCTAGGCCGCAGAGGTGTGAAGTGACACCTCTGCAGATTCTGACTACTTGCTGTCTAAGGCAGAGGCCACTGCCCCTGAGCACACACACACACACACACGCTCCAGCAGTGGGACCCTCTCACAGTGCCTCGCCTTCGGCTCCAGTCTCTCTCTCTCTGCTCTGGGAAAGTCCAGCTCCAGGAGTGGAAGTGTGAATTTTGACTCCTGCTGAAAGCAACAAACATTTTTACTTTTTCTGGGTTTTGCCTCACCAGGCCACCCGATGCATTCTGCACATGTTCAGCGGCTTGTTTGTGAATCATCTTCTACTTTGTTCATTTTGGAACAGTTGAGGTCAGATGTAAAGAAGTAAAACCACAGAAAAAACATTTTTCCTGAGTACGTTGCCTTGCAAACGTATTGATATGTCTTACACTTTTCATGTTTTGTGCTTTTATGTTTTTCAGTTCACTGTTTAACAGAGCACAAAACACAAATGTGACGTGGGGGGAAAAAAAAGGATGAATAGTTTTCAGTTCTTTTTACAAATCTGTGGTATTTATTGATATTCGGCCATCTATTTTGAACAGTTGTCTTTCAGTGCAGCTTTGCAACTTTTTGATGCATGATGCTGCCAGTGGTACACATCTAGAAACTGTGATTCATCTTCATTGCAAAACGGCTCATGACAAGTCAGACTGCATGAAAAATACTTATGAAAAGTTTTTAGGTTTTTTTCTACAAATCTTTATATCAACTTCAATCTGGAGTTCAATTGTAACACAGATGGATTTGCAAGCAATTCTATAAAAAAAAAAAAAGTTATCAAAACAAAACTGGTGATCTGAGCTAGTAGCATCACCAAGGTCCCATTTGGTTTCAGATGTTGCTATGTTTCCATGCAAAGAAGTTAGTTTCTGTGTTCCCAGCATGAGCTACAGAGCAAATGAACTGGACACACCATGGAGCTACATAAACATCTTCATTATACAAAAGGTTTGAGGCAGAATCTGCAGAAAACAGATGCTGCACTTGTTAAAAGCATCCAGAAGGTAAAACATTTAAGCTAAAGTGATGATGCACATGCAGATTTATTCACCTCCGGCTGATTAAAGTTAAACAGATTTCGAGCAGATTTGCTTTAATTCTTTTCTTGCGATCGTCACTTGTGGCTACAACAGAGACCACGCTACGTTAACGAATAAAGTAAAGCATATATTCCTCACAAGCTGTAAATTTAAATCTGCCAGCATGCTGGGGAGATAAAAGATCAACATTTCCCTGCCTTTGACCTCCCAAATTTGAACCTGACACCATCTCCTTAATCTAACGATCTTCTGCAATTTACATCCCACCATTTTTTTTTTTACCAGCAGTAGCAACAGCATCATCATCAGCATCGTCATCGTCAGCGCAACACTGATATGAGCTCAAAAATGAAGGTGAACCTCACACTTCTGACCTCCTGTTTTGTCCTTCTTGGCTTTAAATGGATGCAATAAATGATTAAAAATATAAATACAAATATGATGAGGGTTAATGAAGCCTAAAATGATCTAATTAAGGCAGAGGTGTGAAGGTTTCACACTGCTGAGAACTGATGAGTCTGGAGGCGTCACTTCACACCTTAGTGGTGAGAAGCAGGAGCTCTGGACTGGTAACCCCGCTTTGTCCCCGTTTTCCCACTCTTCTTGACTGAGATAAGCTCGTAGTAGGATTACATCTTTATAAATAGAAGACACATCAGTAGTAACTTTAGCTTTGAATCTTTGCAGCAGTTGTGTTGAAGCACAGTTGAAGCAAAACAAAAGCTCCAAAATGAGATGTCTGTCTGTAAAGGGAGTGAGAAGGTTTTTTTTTTTTTTCAAAAGAAATACTCATATTTCTAGGTGGTGTGCAAATTTCTAGACAAATTGAATATTTTAATGAATCTCCATTTCTGAAAACACAGTCCTTTCATTTGATGTTTAACCTTTTTAAAATAAATCTGCCTCAATTAACTCTTTTGGCAATTTACTGAGAACTGAAGTCCTGGTTTGGATTTATACACATGTCTGGATATCAGTTTCTTTTGCTTCCCCAGAGGTCTCAAAATACAAGAAGTAAGATGAATAGTGGGAGGTTTCATACCACCATCCCATGTACCACAACAGATTTAGAGTTGTATGCACACTGTGTCACACTGAGGGCAGAGTGAACCAGAGCTGAACCCGCAGCTCGACCCTGCTAGGCATCCTGACCGAGGTGAGGCTGTGGGAGCCGGGCTGGGAGTTTGGCACCTCTGGGTGGACGCCCACCCACAGCAGCCTCACTGGCTGGGCTACTTGCCACCTGTCTGGGCCTCCTTGGTACCGTCAACCCCACTTTGACCTCTAAGATTTGAATGTTTGATTTGAGTGTAATTGTGTCATTCACTGAAAAACTGATTCTGCATTGAACTATATCTCAGAAATATTGTGACTTCTACAGTGCCGTTTAACAACTCACTATCAAAACTCACTGAAATTCTACTATGTGACAGGTTTATGGTGAGGGTAGATTATAAAACAATATTTACAGTTCCAATCATCTTGCAGAGCATCAATCACCGAAAAATGAAAGGTGTATGGCACAGCTGCAAAGCTACAAAGACGTGACCATCCAACTAAAACTGACAGGTGCCGCAAATAAAAACATAATAAGAAAGAAACTAAAAATATTTCCAATATTCCAAAAATTGGTAAGGAGAAAAGCCCTTTTCAGTTTGTCACAAGGAGACACAGAAATCATGTGAAGGAAGGTGAGATCTGGGTGAAAACTAAAAATGTTTTGATAACACCCTTCACATGTTGTTAACGTGGCAGCAACGTTATGCTAATACGAAGCTTTTCTTCAATGGGGACATGGAAGTTGATCAGAGTTGGTGTGAACATGGATGCAGAGACATTCTGTACAATCCTGGAAGAAAACCTGGTAGAAGCTGCAATAGTCTAGAGACTGGTGTGGAGGTTTACACGTCAGAAGGACTCTAAGCATGCAGATGGTGTGGCTTAGGTCCAGGCATGTGCAGCTTTTAGGAACATACTCCAGAACACTATTCAGTGACAAAACAGGAAAATGTTGAAAAAGTATGAAAACTTTTCCAAGACGAATTTGGCCAGTTTTTCCTTATTGAGACAAACTTGAGCGCTACTGTCACTATTTGCTGTTTCTGACTGAACATGGTGAGTTTTCTTATATTTTTTATTTTTTATTGAAGAAATGTTTCTTTGGTCTGCTATTTCAGTTAAAAACTGCACCATTACTACACTGAAATGTTGTGGAAATGGACTAGCTTCACTTTTTGCAGCCAGCTATAGTTAACATCTCAGTTATGCTAGTGAATTTTATGTTATGTTGCGCTCACATTTCGGTAAGGCTTCACAACTTTGAAGTTATCACAAAACGAGTCAATTAAAACACTTATAAAATGTAATCAGCGATGTTGGGGTATTTCTCTCAGCTTCATTGCGTTGTTGTGACTGTTTTTGTGAGTGTACATTTTTCAGTGGGTGGGGAGGCAGGTCTGGGGGACACATTTTGCACCCTTGGTGTGAAACATTGCTGGGACTGGAAGGGTCAGCCAGGGGTGGACAGTAAATTTCAACCCGGTGTAAAACTGCAAGAAAAAAAACAAACAAAAAAACTGAACAAATAACTCAAGGAATTAAGCAAAATTGTTGTTTTTGAGTAATGTAGTTCAAATATGATTTTAGTAGAATCATGATTTTCAACAGTTTTAAATGTTTCTTGATATCCAACTGTGATAAACTGATGACTGACGAAACTTCCTCAAACCTCATGTCCAATAAGACAGCACCAATGTCAAATTTAAGTCTGAGACTTTATGGATAGTTATATTTTAGCTTAATTGAGAACATTGCAGTCCTTAGAACGTGTGATAAGCTTGTTGGACAGATGAGCTGGGTGTTTTTCACACCTCAGGCAGAGTAAACACGTCTTCCTACTGCCGGTACTTGCTCACACTTTTGTGCTGTCATGTTTTTACAAGTCCTCCAGTCACACAGCTGCCTCTGACATGGGAATGAACATGTTCTGCTCCCTGTGACCTGTCTTAAAAAATGATTGGGCTTCAAGGAAATACTTGAATCTTCTGGTAAAAACTAAAATTTAAGCTTCTAAACAGTCCCCTCCATCTTCCAAACACAACAAGAAACAAATACTTCAGTATTCCAGTAATCAGGATTTTATTATTTAAATTTTATGATACTGCTCCTTGGTCTTAACATTTAAAACATCAATAAGCCTATTAAATCATTTTCAATTTACCACTAACAAGCTGATCATGGTGTATTTACAACAGCACATTGATTTTTTATTTAAATTTTTTTCAAAATTTAGTAACATGTCAAAGGAGATTCTGAAAAGAGTTTTGGCAAAAACTAAGATGAGGCTCCAATTACTACTGTCAAAGCATACACTGCTCCATAATATCTAATATGGGAGTTGTTTGAATTCATACTTAACTCCACCTTAGACCGTTTATGTAGGATGGTGGTTTTCCAAACTTTTATGTCACGAGTCACATAATTATTGGATTTTTCAGGTGTGACAATACTGAGACATTTCAAAGCAGCAGCAGATACAGAGGTTTCGTGTTTTTTTTTTCTTGAAGAGAAAAGTTATCCTTCATGACAGGTTGAATCATTTCCAAGCTTCTTTTGTGGAAACGTTTTATTCAATATTGTTTCATTTAATTCCAGAAAAGAAAGAGAGAACAATTCCTGAGAAGCGACCCAAGACTATACAAATAACATTCAGCAAAACATTGAGCAGAGGAGATCAGTGTAGTGCTAGTAGCTGTTGGTTAAAATATATTTAATACTTTGTCAGAAGAAATTTAACTAACATGGCAGCCCTATGCAAAAAAATGTGTTTATTGCTGCAGTGCTGAACTGTCATTTTACATTTTTGTTAACTCAGTTGTATAAAATGTTAATATAATTAAACCCATGTTACCTACAATCATTATGGCTGCTGTACTGAATCTTTGATCAACAAAGAAGCTGAATGACATCAGTTTTATTGAAGTCATCTAAAATGAATATTGAATAGCCACAGGTCAGCGAATAAACTGACTCATACAGTGACCCAAAGGTAATGTTTCAAAAATCACTTTCTTATCCTATTAACAGTATGACCACTCATGGTGCTGAAACGTCCAGTCCATCTATTTTAACAATTAAAAAACCTTCAATTAAATGTTCTGACAGCCAGTGCAAACAAAAAAAAAAGTTACCAAAAAGTCTTAAAATTGTTTGCTTCCTAAATTAAAATTTTTAGTCAAATGAAACTGCAAACCCTCTTCTGATTTTACCAGAATGTCTGAAGATAGGCTTTTTTATTTAACTTAACAGGAAATCAAACAAAAATATTTAAAAGGCACCCATTTCCTAAAAAGATTAAGCCTGGTGTGCATAATCTGTATTTATCTGTAGACTAGAGACATGAAATGACTAGTGGACTAGTGACATAGTGGTAAAAAAGTGAAAAGCATGAAATTAAACATACAAAAAAATAATAATTAAAGGCTCCTTCTGAGAATTTTAATAAACAGCTTTGGCACCTAGATTTTAATCTCAAAGCATTTTGTGTTTCCAGCTCAATATAACAGACAAGTCATGTTTGGTTACTTTTTGTTCTTTGTGTGACAAACAAAAACATACAAATCAAGCAGTTGAAACTAGACAAACATTTAAATACAATTAATAAGCGTCACAACAACATAAAAAACAATACATCTAAAAGACAATGTGGCATCATCTCAAAGCTTGTTACAACACTGAACACAAATAGATAAGGGTGCACCGATAAATTGGCCTTAATTTCTTGAATGTTGGTTGTGAAACCAATCTTATCAACCTCTGCAAACCTCTGAAAATCAGCTGCTGTCTTGTTTTGCTCTGTCATGAGACAGGACTGACAGACCTGTCCATCAGATCACACCTGCACATGTGTGACTGGTAACAGTCACCCTATTGTTGCCAACTTAGAGACTTGCTATATTTAGTGATTTATCAAGCAAACAAAAAAATAAAAATCTGAATTATCAGGCCAGGCTTTTGAAATATCAGTGATTTGGCCAGAAAACTGCAATCGGTGCACACCGACAAAATTAAGATCACAGAGTAAAACAATCTCTACTGACATTCACAATCTTTCTTTGGTTTTTATTCATTTTCCACGTTTTTAACAGAATCTGGCTGCGGGGTGAAACTTTGACAATAATCATGTTTCACTTCTATTAAACGACAACATAAGAACTATACTTTAAAAAAACTACTGTGGTTATTCTTTTACATTTTGCTTGTTAAAAAGTTATTCAAGTTTGAGGATTCTATTTGAGCAGTCAGGAAAAAAAAAACAAAAAAAAATAACTATTGAATCCAGTTAACAGGAAAAAAAATCCTACTTTATGTGCTTGTGACCAAATGCAAGTTGGCACTTGGAAAATGTTCATGCCCATGGAAGATCAAGATGACTATTAAGTGGTGGCTGCCACAGAGCCCTTTCTCTCACTAAAGAAGCTTTTTAGAAGCATCACTTGACCAACACCGATGACGAACAATAGAACAGTTTCTCCGATTGACCAGTACGTCACACGCTCGAACAGGTGCTCAGCCTTTGTGCGGTCCTGGGCTTCTCTTAGCCTGTACCATGTCTGCGAGTCAGCCACCACCTTCAAGACCTCATGAATGGCAACGCAGGACGACTCCAACTGAAAGCAGGACATGGATATAAGGATCAGAATAAAAGCAATACATTCACTATAGAAAATTGCTTATACAGCAATATTAAGGACATTTCTAAGACTCTTAACATATATGTTCCTGCAAAGCAGGAAAAAAAATGACTGGTCTCTGACTAAAAATAAGAATATCAATTCTTACTCTTAAGATTTGAGAAATCTAAACTCATGTCAAAGCCAGCAGAAATGACACCCAATGATTTCCAAATTTGATACTGGATATTTTCTCCCTAAATAAAGAACTTACAAATGAGGCAAAAAAGAAACTTATACTGTGTTCTTTTGGGTGCTTCCAGGGGTGAAAGTAGGGGGGTACGGCAGGATACTACGTACCCCTAAAAGATTTATTGTCATAGTACCCCCAAGAATTTAAAACTACTTTCACCCCTGCTCATAAGGAGCCACCTCTCTGAAGACCTGCCAATCTGTGGACTGAAAACAGTCCTGGAGCGCACAGTCTGCATCCCTGGGCCACACAGTGACTCTCTTCTTCTTTGACCTAATCCGTGTCATCAGCGGACGATATGCTGGCGCCAGCAGGATGGACAAGTGGTCGAAGAGGCCAAGATGGGCGCGAGGAAGAGCTCTGTACACACCGTGAATGTTGGTGTAAACACAATACAGAGTGTAAGAAGGATGACATGCCGGTAAAACTGAGTAGAGTGTCCATCAGTTTCACATGGTTAAAGTCCCCTGCAACCACGTAAAATGCCTCCAAGTGCTTCATCTGCAGTGAGCTAATGGTGTCATACAGCCCCTTTGATGCTTCGTTGCCGTTAGCACCCGGCGGAGTGTAAACAATGGTGACAAACACCGCAGTAAACTCCGGAGGCAGATAGTATGGTTGACAGCTTTTAACCAGTCCACAGTTGGTACACCAACCTTCACTCAATTACATACATTGTCCTCCTCCCTGTGTTTTTCCTGACCGTTGGTCTGCTTGGAATAACTGAATAACTGCTGTAAAGTTTGTTTTAATACAAACTTCAGTAGTTTTCTAGTTGTTCTGCTGAGGTAGTGACATCAATTTTTGACATCATGCAAATTGATGTCACAAAGAGAATTGATGACATCACAAAAGATCATAGACATTGTGGGAAAGCAAGTAGAAGGATTGTCACCTAACAAGAGTTAGTGCGAAAGTTCTACAAGGTAAGAGACACATATTGAGCAGTTTTTGGATTATCTAGAGAAAGACTAACAATGAGTCAGAGTAGCCCGGCGTCTTCTTTTAATGAGATTACACAGCAGACTTTAGCTGTAGAAACCCGGAAGCTTCAAGACATCTTGAATGAAGTAAAAATGATGTCTACAGAGACACAGACACTGCTCAACGCAAACCAGGAGCTGAAGATTCAAGTTCAGACTTTGGAAAAAGCTGTACTTGAAAAAGACACTTTGATTAGGCAAAAAGACGAGGATTTAGAAAATCTGATCAAAGTAAACCAAAATTTAAAGGATAATAACATGACCCTTGAGGAGAAAAACGTTGCATTGGAAAAGAAAAACACGGTGCTAGAGAAGGAAAAAACCACTCTACAGCAGAAAAGCACTGTCCTGGAGAAGGAAACAATCTCCTTCACGTTGATGAGCAGTGTCCAGGAGCAGGAGATCACCGCCCTGGGGGAGAAATGCACTGCCCTAGATCAGAAAAACACCTCCCTGGAGCAGAAAAATACATTCCTAGAGAAGGAAAAGACCACCCTGGAGCAGAAAAGCACCGCCCTGGAGCAGGAGAACATTGCCCTGGAGAAGAAAAACAGCGATTTGGAGAAGAAAAACACTATCTTGGAGAAAAAAACCAACACCCTGGAGAAGGAGAACACCGCCCTTAAACTGGAAAACACCGCTCTGGCACATAGAAATACCACGGTGGAGCAGTACTGTACCATCTTGAAGCAGGAGAATGCTTCATATGAGTGGATAAATGCTAACCTGGAAATGAAGAACACCAGCCTTGATCACAAATGGAAAATCCTGGAGGAGAAAAAAACCATCTGGGAGGAGAAAAACAGCTCCCTTCAGTATCAGAACACAACCCTGAAGAAGAAAAGCACTGCTCTGGAGCTGGATAAAACCACCCTGGAGCAAAAAATTGAATTCTTAGAGAAGGAAAAGACCACCCTGGAACAGGAAAACGCCGGCCTGAAGCAGAAGCTGGAAAGCACCACTCTGGAGCAGGATAACTCAACCTTGAGCCTGATCAACGCCGCCCTGGAGCAGGAGAACACTGCCTTGGAGCAGGAGAACACCGGCCTGGAGCAGGAGAACACTGCCTTGAAGCTAAAAAGCACCACTCTAGAGCAGAAAATAACTGTGTTGGAGCAAATAAACACTGCCTTGGAACAGATAAACACAGCCTTGGAGCAGAAAAGCACCACCCTGGTGCAGAAAAGCACCGTCCTGGAGCAGAACAACACCGTCCTGGAACAGAACAACACTGTCTTGGAGCAGACCAAAACTGAACTGGAGGAGGGTTACACGTCCCTGCAGGAGGAAAACGACATCCGCAGCCAGATAAACACCATCTTGGAAAAGCAAAACAAAGACCTGAAGCTAAATCGCATCGTCCTGCAGTTGACAAGCACCGCCTACGTTCAAGAAAACAGAATATTGCAGCGTGAAGTGGAACAGCTGAACGAAAGACTGGGGGTCTTGGAAGAGCAACTATCTGAAGAGGAAACCGACGAAGACAGCCAGTCTGTTTCAGGCCAGTCAGCAGGAGGAGGAGTATTCAGACGTGCGGTCAGAGGCTTCACCAATAGACTTCTGAAAATATGCAGAACAACCTGAGGTACTGGGTTCAAGCAGGGTACTTATAAATAGAGAAGTGTAATCTCGTCGTGGGTTCCATTGGCCTCCCGGTTCCTGTTCTGCCGCCAGCAGGTACTTGCTCAACTGCTAGTGTCGTAGGTCCAACTGACCTCCAAGCCAGGCTCAGGAGATTGGCTGGGAGGTCGACAGAACCTGCGACAATGCTCAGGAGGTCGGTCAGGACTTGACACATCCCCAGCATCCCCAAGGTTCCCACTCAAGCAGAGCTTGTACCCACCAAGGTACAAGCTCTGCTGCCAGCGTCCTCCAAGGCTGCTGTTTGCCGGCATCCTCCTCAGATTCTTTTGGTGTTTCTTAGCTGTTTCCATTTAATTCTGCCTTGTTTTCCACATCTGTTCTTCATTGGTGATTCTAATTATGTTTATTTCTTGTTTCTAGTTTTCCTTTGTTCTTGTTTAATTAGGTTCCTTTAGTCTCCTTACTCCTTTGTGTTTGTATTTTGGTTGTTTCCCCTTGTGTAATCTTCCCCCCTTTCCTTTGCCACTTTCTTTATCCCTTCACAGTCTGCTTCCACTCCCTCCACTCACACCTGCTCATCAGCCCAGGTCCTGCACAGTGGTGCACTTGATAGCACTGTTGCCTTGCAGCAAGAAGGTCCTGGCTTCAATTCCCAGCATGGAGTTCACATGTTCTCCCAATGCATGCGTAGGTTCTCTCCGGGTACTCCGGCTTCCTCCCAAAGTCCAAAAGCATGACTGTTGGGTTAATTGGTTTCTGTACCCATCCTTAGGTATGGATGTGTGCGTGCATGGTTGTTTTGTCCTGCCTCTGTGTTGCTGGCGACCTGTCCAGGGTGTACCCTTCCTTCTGCTAGAGATAGGCACCAGCACCTCTCCTGACCCCACTGGGACAATGGTGTAAGAAAATGGATCGATGGATCATCCACCCAAGGTCTTTTCTGAAGCTCACAACCTCCAGTATTTAAGCACCTCGTTGCCGGTTTGTCTAGTCACTTTTCTCATTTCTTCCTGGTTTCCTTGTGATCTACCTGTGTCTCCAATTTGTCTTTGTTTTGCATTTATTTTGTTCCTTGCATTTTTTTTTCATGTTTGTAAGTTTGATTATTCGTTTTTCCATTAAATATTCTTAAATTAACTACGTCTCTCACCTGGTGCGCTTGGGTCCACTTATAATCAGGGGTGAGAGTAAGGGGGTACGGGATTTAGCGGGATTTAGCGGGGGAAGCAGCACCTGCAAGAGAGGTGAGCGGCTGTCTGCTGTAAAACATCAATGGGTTCACTGTGCAGCCGTGAGTTCACCCACTAATCAGCTGTGACTGATTAGTTTTTCAAGAACAATTTAAAACACGACTTAATCAGTTAATAAATAACTTTTTTCCCATTTCGTATTGTTTCTGAACTGTTCGTGCTTTGTTAGAGCAGCGGTGCAACAAGTTGATCGCAGAAGTTTTTTGAGTTGATCTCGGCATTAAGTGACAAACTGAACGCCGTCAGGACGCTGAGACCAGCACGTCCTCCTCTGGCTGGCTTAAAACGTTCGTAACTTTATTAAATAACAACAATAAATAAAAAAAAATCCACAAAACGTGTTCAAATTAATGACCCAACAACAATAATAATCTCCATCACTCTCTATCAACAAGGTGTTGCGCAATTCTGCGCGTTTCGGTTCCATTACCAAAATAACGAGCAAAGCAGGAGTTTAAAATTAACTAATCAACCACCGCTGTGTTCAGAGAGCTTATTAATCAAGCCTGAAAACCTGATATCATAACGGACTGAATGTTGTGTTTTTAACATAATCTCTGGTCGGCATGTGAAGCGCAGGAGGTTGCCACGGCAACGGGTGTGCTTAAACGACAGAGTTAAAAGGTGCGAGTGGTTTAGAGTTGATCACCTGTTCAGGTTGTTTTACCTTTGTATTGGTGCATCACAGCTGCTGTAGTTTCTGAACATTCAATAAACGACAAACTTGGACTAATTACCTCGTTCTCTGTGAATATACGTCATTTAGAACAAACATCAAACACGGTAAATATGTTTTATTAAGTATTTAACAAATAAATGTGATAATTATGTGAAATTAAATTAATTGTCTAATATAAAAAAATAGTTTGGTGCTGTCGGGTTCAGAGTCTGAGAGGCTTTTCCTTTATCAAACAATTTTTTTTGCCTCTTATTTAGTGGAAATATTGATGTTGATGAGACTTTCTCCAAAATAAAAACCCTTTTCAACCTTTACAGCTCCACTGTTGAAAATGAGAAGCTAACATTCACAAATGACATTGAAATAAAATCCAGTCCAACATCTGGTTTGAGGTGATTCCTCTGGATCCTGTTGGAGAAAAAATATCCCAACTTCAGAAGATGAGCTTTAACCTAACAGCTCTGTGGTTCCTCCTATCAGCATGAGAGTCAGGGTGAGGAGGCACCATGTTAGGAAGAGAAGTGGAAGCTGCAGGATCTTCAGAACAAACAGGTCATGATGCCATAGGCCTACTGATTATCCCTCTGTCTGGACACAGGATCAATATAACCAGTTTAAAAGCTAAAATGAATGGTTATATGAACAGACATGGAAAACTGGGATGCACTCCATGCCATGATGTTCAGGATTTAGGTCTCATGGCATCTCAAGGTGTCAACATTGCAGCCAGTGGGCTGAGGGACATACAGCTTTATTTTGTAGCAATTCAAGAGCTACCCAGCTTTTATCGCTCCTCAAAAAAAATTAATCATATCTACAATTTTTTTTTTGTTATAGTACCCCCAAGAATTTAAAACTACTTTCACCCCTGGGTGCTTCTAGTCTTCATAAAACCTGCTAAGATTTAACACTCAAAGTTGTATAAAACTACTCGGTTTCTACTAATTTGTTGGAGTGTTTTGAAATAATAACAAACTCCTTTAACAGTACAGCATTACCATATAAGCAATGGAAGAAAGTGTTAAAATACTAATGAAACACATCGGAATAACTCTGTCTCCACCTAGTGGAATTCTTCTAAAGTGTCCCAATGCTGAACCCAGTCCGTTTTAACCCAGCTGCTGCATAAGCCATCAAATCACAGTCGATCAAAGTGTTTTGAACAGCAGCCACAGTGTTTAATATTCCACTGGACAGATTGTTAATAGAGCAAATACAGACCTCATGTGCTTAACATATTTTGAAAAATGTATATAGTGTAAATTGTGCAAGGTAAATGTAATAATATTTATTCATTTTGTGTCCATTAAATTGACTCTGATTTTTTCTGGCCCCAGTGATCTCTGACTCAGTCCTATTAAAAAGTTAGTCTTCTGGGATAGTTTCCAAGCACCAAGAACCCCAGACCTACCTGAGTCAACGCTGTACTCCTGCTCATTTTATCCAGGAGAGGTTGCTCCTCTCCGTGCCGGAAGTCCATGTACACAATTTTATGTGTGAAGGTGGAAAACTCATTGCTGAAGCAGACCTTGTAGACTCCCTCCATGGCCGTGGTGTGAGAGAAGCTGTCATACTGCTTTTTCCTTTCATTGTACAGGACGTTGTTGTGGGGGTCAGTGACAAAGCAGTCCACGTCATAGTTGCCCCCTGAAATAACCTGAAACATGTAAACACTGGTTTACAAAACCTGTCAATAACAACATATTTACAGTGCTGCCGGACCCAGTTCACTTGGGTACATCAACTAGAATAGTTTTCTGCTATGGTAATTGTTTCCCCTTCAAATTCCAACAAAAAGCTGTGACCATTAAGCTACAAAGCTTAATGGTCACATTAAGCTTGCACCAGAGTCATGCAAGGTTGGTGTCTGGTATGATCTCAATGCATCCCTTCTCCAAAACAGCTGAATCTCCTCCTAAGCATGCCATGACGTTCTGCAGGAGCCCCATGAGGGCCCATTCATTTGATTCAGGTGTGAACCAGGGAAACAAAACAAAAAACACACATCACACCAGTTCTTCAGGAATGAGTCTGGCCTATTTTTTCCCCCATTTTAAATCCAAAAGTCTGTTATTTGAAAGTAAAATACAAGGAAAGACAGCATGTGAAGAGTGTGGATTGTGAAGCCAGTAAAAGTTTAGAACATTTAGGAAATGTTCAAAAATACATACCCAAACATGGAAGATCAAAGTTTATGTAGAGATAATTTTACGTCTAGACTTTTTAATTCAATGCCCCGTTTGCAGTTCATGTTAGAAACGCCCCTGCCAGTAACATATGTTTGTAACACTCAACAATACTTTAAGTAATACAGATAAGATTTTAATACTTTTTTTTTTCACTTTTAAAAAACGACTTTTTAAAATACAAGAATCTCGGGAGGTAACTCACTTGGAAGTCTATGTCAAACTTCACATCTTTGTATAACTCCTCGTAGAAGCACTGCTTATCGTTGTCAGGGAGTTCAAACGTGAGCTCCGTCCCAAAAACCAAAGTCACATGCAGCAGAAAGCAGCTTAGTCCCACCCGGAGCATGGCGAAAATTAAATTAAAGCGCAGAGGACTAAAGAAATGCTGTTTGCAAATGACGGGGACAGAGGAGAAGCTCTGACGTGGCGCCACCTCGAAGAACTTCCGGGAACCGGTTTGCTTATTTACTTATGTTTGTTGTTGTCTGTTTGTTTTGTTTTAAAAAATGAACGTTAAGTAATTCTTAGCAAAACTTTCTAAAGAATAAATATTTTCAGAGATAAATTAAAGCCTTTGGTCCACAAGACAACTCCCAAATTTGACTGCATTTTCACGACTCACCTTTCAAAATAAAAGCACAATATGATTGAGCTCTTTTCTTAATTATTAAATTCTAACAAGCATTAAACTTATATTGGCGCATCCACGTCAATTTGTTTGTAATTCGATAATATAATTGGAATCCAGTGATAAGCAACAATAGTTCAAATAAAAAAGTGATTTTAGTTTATTTTTAAACAGCAATAACTACAATCTTTTAGTTTAGTTTGTTTAGCTTATTTTGCTTATTTCAAACATTCGCATTCAAACACATTGATACTTGTTTGAAAAGAAGTAGAAACTTTTTTGATCCTACCTCATTTTTGTACGTCTGTTATTTTCTAATTGCGCAACAGCAATAGGAAATAGTTTGACTTTTTATATTTAAAAACGTCAACTCACTAGCAGAAAGTAGCGAAAGTAACGAAAACTCTATGTCTCCATGGATACAGCGCGTCATAAAAATGACGTACTGTTCGCTTCAGTTTTGCCACACAGAACATCTTTGAGGGATCGGAGCAGAAACAGCGCCTCCTACAGTCACACGATGATGTTGGTCCAAGAATTAGATTTCTGTCCGGGATTACAGAGGGGGGGGGGGACAAAAAAACAAACAAACACAACAGATGTGAAAAACAACAACAACAACAACAAAAAAGAAGTTATTTACTGTTTATTTCAAAATACAAAAAGTGAAATTTAATTATGTGTCGTTTGTTGCTTAAAAAACGAGGACATTTTTCAGCTTGATTATGTCTTTGCTTAATATTTAATGTTTAATATCACAAAATCTCTTGCTTGGAGAAACAAAAAAATGTCCATATTTTAAGATCCAATTCTGCTGCCGTTATAATTTGTCAATCTTGGTGGCTCTGTTTGTCCTGCACACACTGACTTATCTCATACGAAAATGTCCAGTACTAATATGGGGCAGCTTTGAATGAGCTAAAGGTAGAGCAAAGTGTGTCAGAGTGAGTTGTGTCCAGAAACACAAACCAGACTACAGCAGTTTGTAGAGAAAACAACTTGGTGAGCAATTTATGTTATTATAGAATTATTAAGAATCAAATGCAATCATTAATACAAATATATACTGCATATTCTCTCACAATAACCTGTTCTTGAAACGTAGGATCAGAGAGAAACAACCTAGCACATTTGTGGTAATATGTGGTGATTTTAATCAAGCTTCACTTTCTTCAATAATTCCAATTTATTAACAGTTTTTCAGCTTTTCTGACAGAAAACACACAAAAAAAAGCTTGGATTTGTTTTATGCAAACTGATACATCTCCAAAGCAAAATATGCTCTGAGCAAATCAGATCACAATCTTATTTTTCTCTTATCTGAATATGAACCCCTTGCTCAGATTATGCATTACAATGTTTTCAGAACTTGAATCACAAGGAACATTTTAGCCAAAGTGAGATGATACAGAGCTATTTAAAGTTTCACGCAGTTCATGAAATATAAGGCTAGTAGTATTTTTGTCTTCCTCTGCTACTTTACAGCTGCAAGGCATAAATACTTTTGCGCCAAAAATATTTCCATATAATTTGGAGTCTTATTCTGAAAATCCCATCCAAACGCCCTCAGCGCCCTTTTTCCCGTTTACGAGTACTCATTACGTAATACAGATAGTTCAACGCGAAGTAAGAGCACTGTGATAAAGAACGGGAAACAGCAACTTTTTTCATGGTTTGACATAATTCGCTTCCAGAGAATTTAAAGTTAATGTTAAGAAATTGTTTTAAGTTCAAGTTTGCATCAGTTATAATTTTCCGCAGCTTTTAGTTTCCTATAGGTTCTTGAAATATGCAGAATTACGCAGATGTTCTGAAGGACTTCGTAGAAAAGCACAGTACGGGTCTCACAGTCGCTGCTGTTGCAGGTAAGTCTTTTTCATGTGTTTTTTAGGACGTGTTTTGAAACATTTGGTTATTTCTGAAAATTTTAAAGCAGAAAGGGCATCTGCAGAATGCACACTAGAAGGTTTAATCAAAGTAAACTGTACTTTGGACCCACAACAGTTCATGCCCCTCTATTCTGTCATGACAGAGACAATCATTGTAATCTCAGAAGTGAAATATCTACTAGGATAGGGGTAGTAATTTATCACTAATTAAAACACACCATGCAATTCTGCAGAGTCTTTTGTTAACACGTTTCTCTTTCTGATAGGAATAGGGATTCTAGGTTTGCGAAGATGGATGGCAGGAGGGGTCTGTCGGAGCAAGGCCAGGCTGGACGGCAAGACAGTCCTGATTACAGGAGCAAACACTGGGATTGGGAAAGTGACAGCCATGGATATGGCTCAGAGAGGTGAGATGTTCTGTGGAGAGGAGGAAGGGTTTTTGGGTTTATTTGATTTCTTTTACGACACACCAAAGCGTAGATGAAAATCACAATATTTTTGGCAGGGTAACAATTTAGTTAATATCTTACCTGCAGTAATAACTGTAATAACTTACTTGGCCTCTTAATTTCATATAATTTCAGTTCAGCTGGACCCAGACTAAAGATAACAGCAAATCTAGGAGGGGCTAGGACTCCACCTAATCTCAAAAAGCATCATAAGAGATTATTCAAATGGTATTTTAAGATCCTTTAAGCTCTACTCATATCTATATTGAATATGTTTTTGGACAGAAAACATATACTGAGAAAATACGAATGAAGCAATAAGAGTAGCTTTCTGACATAAAAGTAAAGCTGCATAAACTGAAAATATGTCTATTGTCATACACTATTAGATTAATAGAATAAAGAATGGCAGTCTCTCCTACCTCCATCCATGCAGATGATCATCAGCTTCTCTGGAACCATCCGATGCAAATGTAAGGGTCTCTGACTGTAGCCTTTGAGTTGCGCAACCTCGAAATGGGCCCCTTCTTTTAACAGACCTAAATCAAATGGCTGACTTAGCTTTTCAGCCTGTCATCAATTTCTGTGGAGGAGGAGCAGCAAGTAATTTATTTGGTTCAGATTCAGCTTCAAGGTCACAAAAAAGAGTAATAGACATGGGTTTCTTTGCAGCCAGGATTATTTTTTCATGTGTATAAGGAAACAGTGTAGTACTCTTGTTCAGCCAGCTGGATAGCAGCACAGAGTCACGGGTGGGGAAGGGCCAGCATTGCATTATTCTAGGCTCCATGCACACAGTTTATTCTGGTTAGTCTAGCAATTTGTTCAGCATCTCACTGGAGAGCCTTTAAACTACTGACAAATACACAGAAGTTTTGAAATCAACCGACTGATTAAAATCTTTGATATACTTTCTCATTAGTAACCATCATATCAGGTAACACTCATAATCCTGCCAAAAGTAGTGGCAGTGCAAGCACACAGACCTATCTATAGCTGAGTGTTGCTATTAAATAATTTTATTATGTTTTTTTGCCAAGGTGCCAGAGTGATCATGGCCTGCAGAGACATCCCCAAAGCCTACAGTGCAGCAGATGAAATTCGTCAAAAGACTGGGAACAATAACCTTTTGGTAAAGAAACTGGACCTCGCCTCACTGAAGTCTGTCAGGGAGCTCGCTAAGTACGTCCAAGAGAATGAGAAACGCCTGGACATCCTCATTAACAATGCAGGTCTGTGGCACCTCTGAGTTTGTTCTTCCTTCAGCAGACTGGTAGTTTAGTTTCATCAATTTCATTGTTGTTTTCCTTATCACCAAGGTATTATGATGTGTCCTAAGTGGCAGACGGAAGATGGTTTTGAAATGCAGATTGGTGTCAACCACTTCGGGCATTTTCTCCTCACCAATTCTCTTCTCGACCTGTTGAAGAAATCAGCTCCAAGTCGTGTTGTTGTTGTTTCAAGCGTCGCACACGTTACAGGTAAAATGGAGCTACTACAGAGTTTTTCTGCATATACTATAATTCATTGAACCAAAAATACTTGTATATTGCAGGTCGCATTCACTTCAATGACATTAACCTAGACAGAAACTACGATAATTTGGTAAGCTATCGGCAAAGCAAGCTGGCAAACATTCTCTTTGCCAGGGAATTGGCTGCAAGACTGCAAGGTACACATACAGTGCGCCCCTGTTTCACATAGCAATCTGAAAACACACTTAATTGTTTTCTCATGTTGTGACTAACACTTTATATGACGGGTTCTTTTTAGGCACCGGCGTGACAGTGTACAGTCTTCACCCTGGACTGATTCGCACTGAGTTAGGTCGCCACCTGTTCCCTCACTGGTCTTGGTGGAAGAGGACGATGGCCTCAGTCCTGATGATGTTTGTTAAAAGTCCCTGGGAAGGAGCCCAAACCAGCATCTACTGTGCTGTGGAGGAGAGTCTGGCAAACGAGAGCGGCCTCTACTATAGGCAAGTGCAAGTGAACACGGATTTTGATTATCAGTAACTTTTGGGGAAATCTGCTCTAACTTAGTTGAATATTTTTGTAACCACACCTTTTGTTTCTGTCTTTTTGCACTGTAAAAAGAAGGATAAAATTCTGCTGACATTTTCTTAAATTTTTTTTCCTTTATTTTTTTCCCCCTGTACAGCGACTGTGCTCGCAAAAAGCCTGCAGCTCCAGCTCTAGATGACGCTGCTGCCAAAAGGTTGTGGGACCTCAGTGTCTCCATGGTTGGTCTTTCCTAAACATGGCCTCACTTCAGCAACCTCTTCCTTCCAGTGGAGTTGGTAACCCTGTTTACACGGGAGTACAAAGAGCTTCAATTTAATATAATTTTTTAATCACTAATGGGTATTTCATTAATTAAGACTTTTCACATGCTTGTATTTCAAAGCACTTAAATGTTTTCAGCACAATTATTTGCACTATTTACTCTTATTCCAGTGAAGTAACACTTGCTATAAAGAGGTGCTAAGCTTTATTTTTATATCACAAACAATTTCTATAAGCATGATTATTATTTTTTTCTTTAATTGTACTAGAGGTGTAAGAATACATGTGTTATTGCCAAACTGTGACAGTCTGATGTTTGCGCTCAGATTTATCAGTTGCAGGCCATCACAGGTCTTGTGGACAAGAGGACGGACATAAGGCTTTTTTTTACAATCTGTTTAATACCAAAAGAAAACATTAGTCAATGCAAAATGTTAGTTAAAGCAGTTCAAGCGTTAGACATGTGGCTGTTTCAATCAAACATCCATCAAATGTAGGCTCCTCAAACGGCTGTAGGCGACAAATTAAAACAGCAAAAAAGTATAAAAACTTTACAAAAATCAACCATTGTTCCACAGATTAGAGATGGATAGTTCTGCAAACTACTTCAGAAGAGTTTGTAAGGTACTCTTCTAGCTTTTCCACTCCACAAATATCCACGTTACTCACCTGTTTTGCTAATGTTATCATATCACGTCAAAAGAAACCATTGCACACATTAAATCTGTTTGATTAGCAAGTTAAGGGTGTGTAAGTAAAGGACACTGATATAGTTTAAGAAACAAAAGATTTTAACAAGACAGAAGCTTGGAGACTTATTTTATGTAATCAAAAATATAAAAACATTTTGTGATGTTGCAACCACTTGCTGCAACAGTGAGCAGCAAGTGGTTCATTTATGGAAACTCAGACAGCCATTTATGAATATATGAATGAAGAACTTTACCCAGTATTTTAGGGTATTTATCATGATGTCTCTAAAAAGCATTTGAAAATGTGTCAGTCTGAAATCTTGCATAATCACTTGATATCAAAAATGTCACTTTCCTCCACAAATTCCACTAAATCCTGCTACTATGATGCTACGGTGCATGACATTTGCACATTTTAAGATAAATGATGATTTAGTTATGCCTCTGTAGAAATATCAGTAGAAAATAACTTCAAACAGTGACAGCCCAGTGTTTGCAAAATAAAGCTAGCAATTATACCTTATCTTTCCATGTACTTTTACACCCATATTTATCACTTAAATGTTCTAATTAACCCGTTATTTAGATGATTGTGGATGATTTCACAAAGCAATATTTTTTAACAATGTAAATTCACTGCAAAGCCACAGATTTTCAAGAATGCACAAGAAGCAATTACGGCTTTAAAACCTTTATTGATGGTATTTTATAAAAGAAGAGAACTTTTAGTTTCATGTTCAGTTCTATGTCAGCTCAAGAAGTAAAAAAAAAAAAATGCAGCAAGAGGTTTTCTGTAAAGGAAATGGCTCTTGACCCGTGACGACAGCACTTGTAGGATTGCTGCACTTTTAGAAGAGATGAGATCCTGAGAATGTAAACGCCTCTGGGGCGCAGAACAGATTGGAAGAAGAAATGCAACGAAGAGGATTGCACAGCTCACCCTAACATGAGATAATGTTTGTGATGCTAAGACAAGGCTGTTTTTTTTTATTCCTTTAATATAAAGATTTTCTGTGTGTGATAGTGGTAACTGAGCTCACAAGGTGCTAAGTGTACAATATGAAGCCACCAGCAGTGTAATATTCTCACTAATAAAAGTCCAAAGAAAAGAGACATTTTTGTGTCAGTTTGTAGATCTCAAATGCAAAGACATTCTCAGCTTTTGTCAAAATTGTGTATTTGAATCAGGCTATTCTAATTTTGTTTTATGTTTTTAAGCTGAATCCTAAATTATATATATTTGGGTATTTAAAAAAGAAAACTTAAGTTCATATGATCAAATGAAAATGAACAAAATGTTTGGAAGAATTACTAATCTGATAACTTGTGCTTTAATTTCAAAGTAATGATTTTTCTGAATCAAATATGCAGTTAGATTGCCTAACTGCATACTTAAATGTTGCTACCATATACATAACAATTCCTATAAAGCAAGTCTATTTGTATGTGATCTATTTCTCTCTTTGTGTATTGATTTTAATTCTACTGTATCTTAAATATGGAAATTACGCATGTTGGCCGATTGGTGTCAATGCAGCAATGCAGTATAATTACTCACCTAATCATGCCTTCCACTTTCTGCTTATGATTTCCGTGACAAAGAGTTGTGTCGGCCATGCTGTATCATGTCAGGCTGTTAGCTTTCTGGCTTGGGAATTTCATGCTCAGAAATATATCAGTCGAGCTCCTTAAAGCATTTCGAAAAGTTTCCCAAAGACTGATTTAGACACAAAGTGTTTTAATGTGTAAACATTAAAATTATTAACTGTAAAGGTTAGCATGTTGATTTTTCTTTATTCATTACGTAGCAGTTTTAAATGAGTAATCCACAAATGGCTCCACAAGTTAAGATGGCTTTCCAGAACCAGCAACCTGTAGTGAATGTCAGGCACATGCCCTTATCAGTTCTCCGTCCAACGGATACAGAATATATAGCTGGGCTGGAAAAGTGATAAGGAGATGTGAGTGACCACAGCACAACCACAGCATCTGTTTCTCTATGTCATAGTGACATGAAGGGTCTGTTGTCTCTAGGATGAAAGGAGTTAAAACTTCAAAGTTTTCAATAGTCCGACCACAGGTTTTCCAAAATCCACCTTCCCTGTCGTCCGAACCCCAACCTTGAGAGGGGAATTTCTTCAGAGTAGATGAGAGATGGTGTGCTGCTTCCACATTTCAGCCAATAGAGACGGAAACCGTCCCTGCCGGTCCCTCAGATCCTCGCATGACAAAGAACTGGCTCATCTCTAACCGGTCAAAGTTGCGTCCAACCGCAGCAGCCCTTCTGTTTGCCTGCTGACAAACTTTGGAGACACACCCCATTGATGAGTTTTATTTCCCCAGAGCCCCGCCTGGCTCCCAGACATCTCTCTACTGTCATTGGTTCCCAGTTAGAACTCACCATACCTGCCCCCCGGCATTCGTGCACTTGAGCCAAAACGTTCTCACATCTGTCAGTCACGGGGCAGAGCAGCCAGTGGGATGCGAGAGACCAGGTTCAGTGGGTGTGTTTCCCACAGGTGTGGCTGAGCCGCACATTCCAGTGTGAACATACCTGTCGCCTCCACTAGTGTTCAGATGATCCTAGACAGTAAGGCTCACTGTTGACCGTTTGCTCTCCTCTTTCCTTGCTCTTGGGGCGTGCACAGAAGCGAGAGGAGGAAATTACTCCAATTTCACCTGCATACAAAGTCACTCTTTTCAATTCCCTCCTGCTACCTTTTTATTATTATTGTTACGCAATTCCAGCATGTTTGTTGGGGGATAAAAGAAACATGTCTCATATAAACACAATGTTTTCTGTGTTCCCAGGAATTTGCTTTGGAGATAATAGGAACCATGTTTCAGCTTTTACAGGTGTGCCAATGTAAGTGCAATATGATGAGCATAAGGACCTTGTGGGTTTCTAGGAAATCTCATTGAATCTGTGTATCCACCCTGACATGTGGCGTCAGTTAGCACAGGTGCAGGCAGTGGCATGTGCTGCCCCCACTCACCCTGCCCCCCCACAGCAGAGAACTTTAGATTATCTTTGGCCTGCTTTCTGTCTCTGGAGTTCATAAAGCCGTACTACAGAGAATGTGTATGAAGTGAAGATTTGTGTTGTCTGCCCCTCTGGTATGCAGGTGTCTGTCTTGACCTCCCTAATCCAGTTGATTTTTTTCTTTTTGCTGTCTTTTTCTCGCTACGCCGTTTTCGCCCCTCCATGTCTGTTTGTCTCTTTTTTTTCTGACCGAGTACAGACGTGAACAGTGTTTGCCTCAGGCAGGTGTGGGAATGCAGGTTTGCTGCCTTCGTTGAATTTAAAAGGAACAGAGTGCATAAGCCCAATGCCGTGACTACCTGTGGACGAGTCTGTGCCTGCGTTGAGCTGAGTCAGAACAACCACAGTGACGAAGGCGCTACATTCACTACAGCCACTCACTCTGTACAGCTGAACTGTAAAAAAAAAAAAAGTATTTGCTTTCTTTCAGATTTCTTCAGTTGTCGATTTGTTTGTCACACTTTATTGTTTCAGTCAATAAAAGTCTTTTAATATCAGACAAAAATAACCTGAGTGGATATAATATATATATATATATTTTTTTAATCATAAATTAATTGCCTTATAACTGTAACAGTCTGTTCCACCCTTAGGAGCAGCAGCTAACATAAAAAACAATATTAACTATAATATGGTGTTGAAGCAGGCCCAAACCATCCCACTGCAACCACCATGTTTGATTTTCAGCACAATATTGTTTTTTTTTCTATTGTGCTGTGCTACTTTTATGCCATGTAACAGGATGCATAACTCCCAAAAAGTTCCTCTTTAGTATGTAAACAACATGTCATGATATATGAGGTAGTATGAGATAGATAATCTGTGAAAAAAAAGATGTATGTATGTAGCAGCAGCTTATTTACATTTAAAGTGACAAGAGGCCTTAAAACAGCTTATTCTGAAAAGAGCTCAAATAAGCATATGTGAGCAGACTAAAATTTCATTATCTAGGAATGATTTTTATGATAATGAATATGTTTTGTATAGCCCATAGACATATCCTACCCTTTTCAAGGAAGCACAACAGGTGACCTTTAAGAAATATTTTAAATCCTAAATAATTTATGCATTTAACCTTAAGAATTAATTGTGAAATTATGAGACTGATTAATTTCTTACTTTGGTAAAGTCTAGTGCAACTGTTTCCATCTATTAGCATTTGTTTTGTTACTGTAAGATAAAAAAAAAAACCCAGCAGGAATCACATTAACTGTGCCAAACAAATGCAACAAAACATGGCACTCTGCTGTCAGCACAACGGGGATATCGGCAATAGATACATTGCTTCTTGATATGCAATACAAATTAGAGTGAACTCGGGAGTGGTCCCAGTGGAACACCTTTGGATGCGTTACGATAAATTTCTTGACATGCTCAATGTTCTTGGAACGATGTTATACAACCACCCAGCAGCACATTCTGAGCCCGTGATACTGATAAGCGCTGGCTTTTACTTTACACAGTCCACTGTGTCAAAGGCCATGCAACGGTCAGTCGAAAGGGCTGAGCTGTGCTCCCTGTTATCTAGAGCCTTAATAAAATTCTTGATTACATTTAAATTGTTGTACTCTGCCCTCTGCCAAAAGCAAAGTGACGTTTTGATAAGAAGAATCTCGTATTCATTTGTGGCCTAAAACCGTAACGAGGGAAAGCATTTTGGATCTGTAGTGAAATCTGCATTGTCATTTCTTTAAATAATGGTAGAACAAAAGACGATTTCAGTGTAAAAGGCTAATGAAAGGCTAACAATTTGTATGTGTTGAAACATAAGCTAATTTCAACTGGCTCCAAGTTGTCGGGACAAGCAGGGTTTTATCTAGTAATTTTTCTTTAATTAAAACTGAAAGAGCTTGTCACAAAGCATCAAGAGTTGGAGTCATCAAATTTAATAAAAAAATGTACATGAAGTAATAAAGTGCTCCTTAAAACAACAAAGCATTTGAGACATTAAGAAATGCTGATATGTCTTTAATGATGCAAAAGATAATCACCATTGCATTTTATATTATGTGTATTTGTTGGAGATTTGCCATAAATAGTTGATTTATGATTTATTTTTGGCTGTAGCCTAGATCAGATACAATTAAGTAATGCAGTGTTTCATTTTGAAAATAGTCTTTAAAGAAAGTTTGGTAATTGGTCCATCAAAGCTAGAGTTTTCTAAAATAATGTCATGTTTTAATATAATAATGTCATGCATGAAGCTTTTGAGAAGGTTATTAACATGTATTTTTGTTTCATATTTTATTAAATTTTTTTATCAATTTCAGTTCATTATAGGAAACAATTTCAAATAATTGTTTTGCCTTTTATTTGTAACTTGTTTTATGATTTTCAGTTGTTTATTTATTTGGGATTAAGCTTGGTAGGTTGCTTTAAATCATGACACCCTAACAGAACCCCGCTCCTAAAAATCTGATCTACCCCTTCAAAAATATATTTATAGTCATAAAATGAATGATTTTTTTTTTGATTGGATTAATTTATTTTCACAATAGTCATGTATAGTGAGATTAAAGTAATACAAATATACAGCTTTGGACATATACCAAAAACCTGTATTTCTGTAACAAACCCCCACTTTCAAATTCTCTGCCAAGCATATATTTAGAGTTTGCAAAAAATATTGATTTATTTTAAGAAAAAGCACTCTGAAAAAACAACAACAAAAACAAATTTTACCAAACCTTTGAACCAATACCACAGATCTTATTGGATATCTGACCAATAATAAAATTAAATCACATTTGATCATTTTGGGCTATCATTTTGATCACGAAGATTTTTAGTAGTATTCTTTGTCCTAAAGAAATAACCTCAGGGGTGTGACTTTAGTGGATCAGGTTGTATTTTTTGAGCAATTTTCAAGTAGTTGGAAAAAAAGAGCCAAATAACAAGAATCAGGAGTGTCTAGAGGAAATTTAAGGCCAGGGTTGGGCGGACATTTACCGGAGGACCCTGAGGCTATTTTCTGTCAGGGACTATAGCGCCACTGTTGAGTGAGCATATACAAAGCAAGGGAGGTGTTAAGTCAGCTGCCTCCCTGGATTAGCTCACGCCGTGCTGCTCTGGCCTTTTTGACATGTAGTTCCCAGGATTTTTAGCATTCATAGACATTAATGATTTTGTAATAAAGCTTAAAAAAACCACATGAAATGCTTAACTTCACTTTACAAGTAAAGCTAGTATACAATAGAAAAATATTAAAGACACTAAAAAGACCAAAAAAACTTTGTTAAAGCTGAAAAATTGCAAAAAATAATTTAAATAGCACATAAAAATGGATTAAAAAATTAATTTCAATTAAAAATCTGTTCAGTCATGAAACCATACATGTGAAAACTAACTGAATTTGTAAATTATTGTGTCCAGAGGTTTAGGTAATCAAAGCGTTAGTGCACTGAGTAACGTGTAACAAGTTATTTGGTGTGTAACTGTAAAACTGAACAATTACATTTTTAATTTAAAATTGTTCCTCCTGGTTTCTTGTTGTTGTTTATATATATATATATATATATATATATATGAAACCTTTATTTATCTCCAGCTGTATTCTTCCACTGCATGAAGTGAATAGCTTTTTCTGCATGGTTTGACATTCTGCTGTTGATACTTTGTGATGACTTAACAAACCGCTGGGCGAGGAGGGCCTGAATCCTCCTCTCCTGGCTTTGTTGTCAATTATTTAGTTGAGTTCCTCTCGTCAGTGTGAAAGTCTAGAGCAAAGCAAACAGCCATCGGCTCCTCTTTTTCTTTTTCCGGGGGTTATGCGGGAACATTGGACACCGGGGCTGCTGATGTGGACCAAAGGAGATCTGCTAAAACATCTTCTGTCTTTTACTGGGATTAGCACGGACACATTCCTGGCCCTCTGCGCCGAAGCTCCCACCATCCAGCTCCACGTTGTTCACACTTGCACCTATTCCTTCATGTTAGAACATATTATTTTGACTGTATAAGTGTGCTACAACATTTATTCTGTTGTGATAAAACACGATAGAATAACAAATGTCAGTGTTTTAACCAAACTGATGAGAAAGCTACAGCTTGACATCAGCAGTAGCTATTCATCCCGATAATGTCATCTTCCTCCATATTAATATCAATATTATAGCAAAAAATGTTGTCCATGGTTCACATGCAATGTTTGTTGTAGCTTGGCAGTGGGGGAGAACGTATCGCCCGGAGCTTCAAATCTTCTTTCAGACTCCTGTGGAATGTCTTCACATACTTCCTTCGGCTGTCCGGAAGGTTTTTCCCACCTGTGGAGATTCCTGCAGCACACCTTACTGATCCCGTAATTTAATGTACTATTAAACTGCTTCTATAAATCTTGTGTGGGAAGAAATGGCTCAAGTTAATTTTCCTAAATGCTGCTGCTTATTGCCAAACCTATCAGGCCTTTTTTAGTGTCAACACATTGCCTTGTCATACCAGGAATGCATGGCCTTCCAATAAGTTACACTGTGTGTTGTCCTTCCTGGTCTACAATTGTGCATAAATATGGTATAAATAAATCAAAATGTCTGCTGTGAGAATTACATTTAATGGTTGAAGTTTGGAAAACAACAGAGGGTACCTCATGGTACCCTCTGTTGGTACCATGAGGGACCAACAGAGTCTTGTGAACTGAAAAGTCACAGAAAGTTTACTGGGGTAATTTTGGGTATTAAATATTAAACTAGAAATTAGGAGCTGAAGCATTTCACATTTTGCTACTAATTTAAAAATATTCAAGCCCTTTGAATTTTTAAATTCAAGGGGCAATCAAACTTATCTATGGCAATGTTCTGCTTTTTCTGTCTTCTTTGATATTAAGGAAAACTTGGGAATAATATTTTTTTTAATGAAAAAAAAAGCAATCAAAACAATGTATAATTTTGGTATAAAGGTGAATAAAAACTATTTTCAACTGAATATCAAGTACAGTTGTCCTTTGGACAGATAGTATTTAGAAACTGATGGCTTTTAGCAGCAGGGAGACCAACATGAAATGCAACAACTCTTTGCCAGATTTGACAGCAAACAAACAAGCAACACCTAAAAAAACAGCATTTCTATATATATACCTGATCTAAGACCACATCCTGAAAATTTAGCTAATATTTTTAAAAGTTAAATGTGAAGCTATTTAAGCAAATATATTACTGCGTATGCAAAGTTAAAATGTCTTCTTTTTTGCATAAAATAATTGTTTTTCCACATCTTGTCACAAACTCCTCCTAGTAGCCACAGCTCCGGATATTTTGTTGACCTGCCAACTTTAAATCAGCTGTTTATGGAGAAGCAGAAAGAAGAAATTTATTTTGGAAAGTCATAAAAACACACTTACAGTTTGCAACAAGCCATGTGTTATAATTTTGTTAAGCATGCAAAACATTACGTTTGGATGGAAAGTAACATGCAAATCACCCTCAGCGCTTCATTCATCCATCGTGATACAGTACATAGTTGAGTCTGCATTATGCTGCGGAGACAGGACAATATGGAAAACAAACTTGTAGAAGCTGCAAAAAAAAATAAAATAAAATAAAATATATATATATATATATATATATATATATATATATATGGTTTACCTTTAAGCAACAAGCATAAACACATGGGAAGAAGAATGAGGGACATTTATTTATATAATTTATTCAGTTATTCATCAATCACTAAAAGTAATGAACTCTAACAGTCAGTCATTTTTAAATCTACCTTCTAGAAAGTCAACTTTAGGAAAATGAGAGCTCGTCAACTTTCCCACAGTCTTAACAGACTGGAAGCAACACTGTAAAGCCTTCAGAGCTGCTGTTGCTGTTGCTGTTGCTCTGCTGTTACTCACTGGAGGATGAAATGTAATCATGGAGGGCTGCCAGCGCACATCAGGACCTGGCAGCTGAAACGGCAAACCCAGAAAACTGCAACCCATCCACTCTCTGTTATCACTGAAAAGTTCCTAACGCCAGAGGGCGAACTTTGCACTTAGTTTGGCAATAAAAGGCACAAACCTATGTGCAACAGACTGTACGCAAAATGCACACAGTAAGTTGAGGGACGCTTTTTGATTCTCAAAGAAAGGTATGCTTCTTTTAAATTGTGCAAACAAACCTGGTGTGTAGCGCTGTAGCTGAGCTTGCAGAGGGAAATGCTTCAGGCATGTAACGTAAACACACTCGATCGCCATGCAACAGAGAGAACTATTTAAAAACATGAATGTTGCTCACACTTGGAGCAAAAAAGCTAATTTACAAGCAAGCTAAACAAGGCCAGAATGCTATAAAACAGCTGGATGTAAATGTAGCAGAAACCCTAATCCAGTTTAACTGCATTCAAGCCTTTTGCAGAATTCTTGTAAGTAATGAGAAACCACTGTGGCAGGATTTTTTACTATAGGAAAAAAAAGCAAAAATGTCATGATTCTAACTGTATTTGATAACATGTGTACTATAATTAAAGGTTGTCTAATTTGGATTTCTCCTTAGTGTGTTAAAATAACTACAATTTCTTATATGTATATGAATGACTGTGTAGATTGGAGGAAAATAAAACAAAACTTATTTCCTTTTTGTGCAAATGATATTTTGAACAAGACATAAGCAAACATAAAGCAACAATTTCAGAATATTTTAGTTAAGTAGAATAAACGCTATCAACTATCATCCTCAGCGAGCTCAAATCCCTGTTTGAACAGCGACCTCTAGTGGTTGCGCAATGATCTTCTCTTGATGAACTTGGACAAACTACAAATTTCAAATCAAAGTCAAACAACATCTGGTTCAAGGCTTATTTAAGTTATTGTAGATGAAACCAAATTTAGTATTTTATCATTTCTGAACTCTTTCTTTATTAACTTTTTTATGCACTGCAACTGACAAAAAGCCAACTGTTATCTAGTGAAGAGGCACATCATGCAATGTTCTTCAAAAGTTTACATTTGCACAAATTGGCATGCAATATAAATGAAAAAGAGGATGAAGGAGAAGAAATTATCTTAATATGGCTTCTGTTCTGACTCATATTGTCAATATTTTTAATTAAAATGCCAAATAATACTATTATTAGCATAAGGTCGTATGACTTTAGATGCTTATGAGATCTATTTAACTAATATTTTTGTTAAATAGATCTATAATATTTTAGAAAACCTAATATTTTCTCCCAATAGAGTTAAACAAGAAAAAAAAATCTATTTAGTTTTGACGTAATCTTTTAATTTGACCAAGTTCCTCTTCTGGCTTCAAGTAATATTACTGTTTTGAATTGGCCTGGGCAGAGACCTGAGTTGAGTCCAGCCTCATGAACTAAGTAAAGATTAGGGTGATGGTCAGGAGGCCTTACAACTTCAAAGCCATTGAGCTACTGATGAATTATCAAAATACCAGTGAAAACATGCAGCCCAGCAACTTAAAGCAAGGACTTGTGATTTCTTAAATTTCTGATTCCATAATAGATTCATAGGTATGTTTTGGCTTATTGTCACATTTGCATCGAGTTTGCTTCTCCCTTCACCTCAATTATTTTTAAATTATCCTTAAGCATTCTTTGATACATGGTAAAATCAATGGTGGCCAGATTCCTCCTCACCAAAGCAACCCTAAAGCATAACAGTTGGTATGAGGATTTTTTCTGCAGTGCTGTATTTGGTTTATTACATGCTCTCTCTATTGCTGTCCAAACGAATACATTTTACACTCATCTGACCAATAAGATTTATTCTAGAGTCTCATCACATAAACTGTGAAGGAGGATTTTTTTGCATTACGATGTGGGCAAGCCCCTCTTTCTGTTGTGTCTTTGAACACTGTGCTGCTGTAGTTGGCCATAGTAGCCTTCTGTTGACCCCGTTCCCCTACTTTCATATGCTTAACTCATTTAGTTGACGTGAACTAAGAAGACAGCTGAAGCACGGAGGGTCCAGAAAAACCCAACACATATTAATATGATCAAAAATATGAATATCCGCAGATGCTTCCTCGCTGACTGCATTATAATAATGAACACATGTCTTCATGAGTCAGCCTCCGTCACCAACTGCCGGGACTATGCATGAGCCTGTATTAATGCAGTACTGGACAGGGTATGTAAGGGATGTTTTTTTTAGCAAATTCATTCTTCATGCATGTGTCCTCAGATCCACGTGTCAAGCCAACATGTTGTCTTTGACGATGTGCTGTTCGCTGACCCCTGCTAACATTTGAGGATGAGGCAGCGAGCCTGTCAAGGACTAAGAGCTCCCGTGTCTGATTATGATGCGTTGTCTTTCATTAATATGCCTCACCTTCAGAGCAGCAATATTGCATTTGCATGCCATTTGCATATATCCGTGGAGCAACCATTTGTTGCTGCGCTGTGGTGGGAATGGCACCTGTTAGAAAACAGATGCCTCTCTGGTGGGGTTTTGGGGAAGCTCAGGGTTTAAGACCTGGGGAGTCCTCAGCTCGCTAATGCAGCCCATCAGCTGCATTAGCGTAGCTAAATGTTTTCGTATTAAGATAGAGAGGCTCACTTTGTAATGCTCCGCTGCTTTTTGTTTTTATGTTTTAATAATCTCAAAATTGAAATGGTTTAGATGGAGATTTCTTTGCTTGGTGCTACATAAAGTAAGCTGGAAGGGCGTAAAAGTCTATACTAACACAGAACCTGCTTTTGGTACAGCTGCATCTACAAGAGTTGAAGTGTGTCAAGCAGCTTTGCATGTCTAGACACTTAAATGTTTGCTTATTTTTCTATACAACAGCTCAAGTTCAAGTAGAGATGGAAAGTTTCTGCATTAAATCCCAGCCCTTGTGCTAATAAAAGAAATTTAAAAAAAGACCTAGTGAAATAAATTGCTTTTAATATTCTCTGTGGATGAAAACCTTGCTCTGATCCTTTAACCCCGCATTGATTTACCTAAAATGGGATCATTGAGCATCTTCTCGGCAATGTTAAAGATGAAAAAAAAAAAAAAAAAAGATTAACAACTGTTGTTGAAGCTTAGTATATCAATGGCAGATGAAATGTATTTTGTCTGTAAAATTGGTGGCTGTGTTTTTCCCCTGTCTAAAATCCATGCTTCCTATCCGTAATGGCTCTGCAGAGCAGGAGGAAGCAGCAGACAGGTGGTGACCCTGCATGCAGTACCTGGCACACAGTGTGAGTGTGTCGAGCTGCAGCCAAAGCCCAGAGCTGGCGACAAGAATCAGCATGCCATCAGGGAGGGCAAGAAGCGAAACAAAATATAAATCACAGGATGTACAGTGTATTAGATTTCATGCTGTGAACAAATATTCTGTTTTAATTTTTTATTTTTTTTTATAGTTGTGTTTCTGTTTTGTTTTTTTCATCGTGTGGAGACACACTGAAATGTTTTTGTCGCTGTCTGATAGTAAATCAGATTAAAGTTTTCCTGTCAGGATGTCAAAATAATTTTCATTTGCTAAATGCTAGAATAATGATCATATTACTGCTTTGTAATTTTCAGTACGTTTATTTACAACATGTGAGTTACCATTTTAAGGCAACCCCTCAAACATGCTCGCTTTTGTGACATTGTGGGAAAATCAAAAGGAATGAATCAAAATATAGAGGACAAAAAATCTGGACCTTTGGAAAATGGATGCAATTTCTTTCATTCTTCACTTAAACTTCAACTTTGGGATTGTCAGCTAAAATATAATTTAAAACTAAATGTAACAATAGGAGCTAACTATTCTTACATTAAAAGTCAAAACTTCCATCTTATATTTTTGTCATTTTTTAGATTGCCAAACTCTCCCTGGTCCAAGCTAAACCTGATCCAGCACTGCCTATTTGAACTGATTAGCACATCTATAGCAGGTGCAGGGATTCAGTGTTGTGCAGATATTTCATCCCATGACCTTAAAAGATCTCCTGATGAGCAGATGGTTGGTTTTATCTGTTCCCAGAGATATGACTGCGACTGTATCTGAATGAGGAGCCATGCAGCTGTCTTCAGTATGTTTAAGGCTTTTTATACATAACACCTGGGGGGTTCTTTAAATATTTTCCTCTGCAGAGGCTAAAAATATCATCCAGCTTTAATAAACAATTTGATTATCAACATTTTCCATTAAACCCGTTTTTATCCCTTGTCTCTTTGTTGATGAAAAACTCTGGCTTGACATATTGAAGCAACCCAGAAACCCAGAAAGGACACCTTAAAATCCTGTTGCACAATAGGCCTAAAATCACCCCCCACCCCCCACCTACCCCTCCTGCAGAGACATCCTCTGATTGGCCACAGTTTCATGGGCTTGAATCCACTTTGTGACCTTTCCCAAAATGTCATCTCTGCACCGTCTCGACCACATTCTGCATCACTTTCCATTTTTACATTGCCTATAATAGGAAACCATAAAAATAATCTTTACTATCAGTGCCGGTCATGGAACAGAATCGCCGCCTCATTACCACTCTTGTCTGGGGGACTGATTATTGGATGAGTGGCAAGGAGCTCTGAGCCTGGGGCATCATGGCAGACCCGATGCTTTTAATGCCTCCGTGGAGCTAAACTGCAGCTCCAGCATCTTCTTCACATCCCTTCCACTCTCTGCTGCACCTGATACCAAAGGAAAGGAAAAAAACAAGACACTTAAGAGGGCGCACTCTTATTTTAAATGAAAAGAGCAGCGACGAGTGTAGTCGAATCTCACTCAATTATACCCTGTTACCTCCCTGGATCATTTTAATGATCCCGCACAGACACAACGCTGTGATCCCACCGTGAGACACCCTGTGATGAAACAAACCATTGTGTGTGTCCTCGCCCCAATATGCTAATCCAGGATTAATTATGGACCAACCCTAATGAGTGTCTCTCTGGCCCTCTTAGATATGTAAATGTACCAGCAGTGGACAGCGCTGAGAGGCTTTTGTTAACTCTCTGTGCTGCAGAAAAAAAGGGGACGAATAGGACAAGGACAAAGATTCAACAATAACAGATGATTTTAAAATATATCAGCATAGTTCAATTTTATTTATTTCCATTGCAAGAAATTTAATTTTATTGCATTATATAAAAGCATGAAGTAATCTCCTAATGTACAATGGCATTCAACTGAACCCTTGAATTCTGTGCAGCTAAATGTAAATGTAGATATAATCAACTTTATTTTATGCAGTAAGATGTAACATTTATTTATTTAGTTTTTTAAAATGACAGGATTTAACAAAATGTCTCAGGAATCTAAGTAATTGCACTGAGTTGTTGTCACATAGGATATTGATTATTAAATCTAATCTAATACATCTAAAAAAGAGGATGGGATATGGACAAGAGCTTCATAAATATGACTTAAAAAGCTATGAAAATGTTAGACGGTGAGTCAGTTATTGTGAGCCACTGTTTTATTTTAATGTAAAAATAAACTAATATGTATTTTATACTAATGCAAAGCTACCAAATCATACAAATTTTTTATGTATAAATATATAAAATGTGACATAGATTTGTACTCAGACCCGTCGTTCTACTGAACTTACAGCTGGAAGTGTTTTAGGGCTTGTTTTTACCAGCCTCACACATTTAGAAAGTTAAATTGTAGCTCGAACTCTGTCAGCTTGGATGGAGAATGAAGGTCACTAAGTTTTGCCACTTAGTCTCGATTAGAGTCCAGCTTGGACTTTGACTGAACCATTGCAAGACCATTTTCTAATGATAGCCTCTTTAAGCTGAGCAATTGATCACTGCAAGTGAAATGAATGCTCTTGCCAGGCACTTTGCAGCAAAAAAAGAAGAAGACAAAAAGAAGCTCTATTGAGTTTTCTGACGATTCAGCACATCAGTTTTTGCTTTCTGATTTGTATTTCTATGTCTGTGCAATGCTCTAAAAACTAATCAAGAGGAGACTAGTACAGTGGGGCTACAAATCTGTGCATCTAATTTCTGTCCAAGGTGCTGAAATCTGCTGCCCCGGGCACGGATCACATAACTGCGCTTCCTCCTGCCTTCTGAGGGCAGGATGCTAAGTGTGCGCGCGCGCGCGCGCGCTCTCGTGCACGCGGGCAGCTCAGTGCCTCATCATGAGCGCTCGGCAGGGCTGCTCTGACACGGCGTCGGGTCCTCCGTAGTATGCCCGCAGCGTGGAGAGCTTCGAGCGGTGTGGATGCGCCTCTGTGACTCTGAGCGCGCATCTTGTTCCCCCACTTCAGCGCCACAGTTTTTTTTTGGGGGGGGGGAAAGGAGCGATGAGGGGAACTCGGGAGCGGGCTGAAGGTGCCCACCAAGTCTGACTGTGCTTCGGAGGAACAGAGTCTGAAGAAAGATGTAAGAATCCGCAGGCGAGCCTCACGGATTCCCAGCCAAAATGCAGAAAGGGATGAGACTCAACGATGGCCACATCACCTATTTGGCCCTTTTGGCGAAGAAGGACGGGACGAGGCGAGGCTTCTTGAGTAAGAAAAGCTCAGACAACACAAAATGGCACTCGAAGTGGTTCGCCCTGTTGCAGAATATGATGTTTTATTTCGAGAACGAGTCCAGCTCACGTCCCTCCGGACTGTACCTGTTGGAGGGATGCGTCTGTGACCGGGCTCCGTCACCGAAACCGTCTCTGTCAGCGAAGGAATGCTTAGAGAAGCAGGTAGGAGACTGATCGGAGGAATAAGAGTTTGGATGGGTTTGTTTTGCTACCTTTAAACTTTTTCTTTTTTTTTCAGATAATTTCAGCAGTTCCACCGACTAAACCGCAAACACCGTTGTATTATTTATTATTATACGAACAGTATCACGCAAGCAATTGCAATTTTGGCTCACTTGACGTGGGTTTACGTAACTGCGTCATCCAGACAGATTGTTCGTGTCAATTCTGCACTAAAACAATCTGTTCAAGCAGCAATTTGTTTAAACTTAGCAGTGATGACGCAAACATCCAAGTTGGATGTCCATTTTTTTCAGTTGCATCTCTTTTCATAACTTTCGTCTTTAAAGCATTCCGAAACACGCAAAAAAAAAAAAAAAAAAAACATTTTTAGGGAAATCAACTGTTGTTTGAAACGAAAACTTAAGTTGCGTCCAAACGCAACTTAAGTTTTCTCGTCCGGCTTGCGGACGAGAACTGCTCCTTTTGCTTGGCGTTTTGACGTATTGATCTAATTCTCCGTCTTGATATTAATAGCATCCTACCTTGGCAACTGTATCTTCCCGCTTTATAGCGGCGGTCCATTTGATAGCTGCCTCATTATCATGAGGTGCTAACGACAGCAGGGGACGACAACCTAACCGTGTCGGGTTAGGCTCCCTGTTTGCCTCTTAACATGCCCACTTTGAGTTGTTTTCTTCGATTTTTTTTTTTATTTTTTATTTTTTTAGAACTAGTTTCGAAAACATTTTTGTTTCATTCAATGGAATCTGACTGTTGATGGAGGAATTAAACACTGGCATCCAATAGAGAAGTGACAAACCGGCTATGAGCTATACGTCAGCAATCACCTGAAATCCAGCTGCGGTCTCTTTAGCTTTCATCTAAAACAGAAGATAAAGACAATCAATTATTTTTTTTCCCTATTTTCATGTTGTTCGACGGAATAAGTGATTTTTTTTCAATGATATATGCACTTTAATTTTTTGCTAACACGCTCATAATTATATGTGCGTGCATATAATTAGCTTAGTCAGTCTGTATTTTTAAACACTTACATTAAACGAGCGCAATACAAAGTACTTTACTTGAGATAAAAAGAAGACAATGAAAAAAAATGTCAAAAAAAAAACTTAAATTTAAGTACAAATTTACAGAAATTTGTACTTAAAACTGAAAGACTAGGAGATACATTAGTAGGTGTATTCATGGACTAGATTGTTTTGGTGTTCTGTCTGCTCCACTTTCACATCAGCTTCAAGGTTTTCAGGTCTTCTCCACTGAACGTAAGACATTTCTTTGAAATGACACCTGTTCAGAAAAAAAAAAAACTTCCTTGCAACCATTGTTTTGTAGTCAATCAACACCTAAAAACAACAAACTGACTCAAACTGTTTTAGTAAACCACAAAACAAAGATGGCGGTGTTATGCAGCCTCTTAAAGTTTGCTTTTGTTGTGATTCTCTTGGGGTTGAGGATTAGGTGTTTTTGGAATATTGCGCTCAAAATTTAAATATACATAGGTTTTTACTGGCATTTTCTAATTTTACAGTCGCTCTATTCTTTACATAAAAAGCTGTGAATTTCCAGATCATTAATTTAAAAAACTCTCTTTAATTGGCCTTAAAATATGGCATATTAATTTGCCATATTAATATATATATATACACATATATTCAAGGAGAGACAAAATTGTTTCCTATGCAGAAGTCTGTGTGTCAAAAGTGATGGCTTAGGGGTATTTGGATTACACTTTAGAGATATCCTAAAACCCTCAAACCATCACTGCCACACACACACACACACACACACACACGCACGCACGCACGCACGCACGCACGCACGCACGCACGCACGCACGCACACACACACACACACACCCACACACACACACACACACACACACACACACACGCACGCGCACGCACACGCACACACACACACACACACACACACACACACACACACACACACACACACGTGCAAACACACACAGTTCTGCATAATGGAAACATGAACAAGAACAGTAACTGGAGGAGTCGTGAGTTTTTGTCTCTGTCCGAGGTGCTGAACATCACGTCCTCTTGCTTATTCTTTCAGATTTATGTCAAATTTGATGCAATGATCCATATGAGCAGTCAGAAGTTGCTACTAAAGGAATATTAGTAGTATTTTGAGATTATAAATATCTGCAGACAAGCACATGTGTTGGCTGTTTGTTGAATATTATTTTTGGCCAGGCATAGCCTGTTGTCATGCATGAAATGTGTACCGAGTGACATCTATGACAACAGCCGTTCATGCAGACTGCTTCAGTGAATTTATTTCAGCAGTAGATTAACTGATTTGGAAAGCCTTCAGTTAGCGTAACGCAGTTCAGCTTGTGTTTCCCTATATGTTATGTTAGGAATAAATGTACTTCTTTTTTTTTTTGGTTTTCTTTCCGTCGTCATCCAATCACATGCGAACATCTTGAAGTCTCCCTGTATAGTACTGCATGTACCAACCAGGGTCAATCTATAAAGCCCATCGGCTCCATGGAACAGGTGAAACAAGGACACAAAAAGACTACGGTAATCGATGTTCCATGTGTCTTTGAGCATACAGATTCCCTTTTCCTTTTCCACCTCTCTGATAAAAACAGAGGGTGACAGCGGAGTCGATGAGCAGACTGCAGAGGTCATCGGAGGGGACGCTACTGTACCCCTCCTGACATTAAACCTGTTAAAGATTAAAGCAGGTTTCACCTTTTTTTTTTTTGTAGTGAGCCTTGTGTCCATGTATTGTGTGTGTGTGCGTGCGTGTCGAAACTGCAGGAGGGATAGCCGGGAGGGTTGCTGGATCTTATCTGTGTGTGTCAGGGAGAGGGACAATGCAGCGGATAGATGCCAAGCCAACTGCCACTTCGCAGGGCTACGCTGCTTTTTATAGCCCAGCACTCCTTATAAAAGGCAAAATGATCTCTCCCTCCCTCCCTTCCTACCCGTCTGTCTCTGCGTTCTCATTGTATTCTTTGGAGTGTTCTACTTTTTAAATGTTCTTATTCCTCATTTAGAAGGCGAGCTACGTTTAAGCCCACAGTTACCATGGCAACCTGTATTTGCATCTGAAAAAGTGCATTTGAAGGGGGCCAACGAAATGTGCAACAATATTTCTTAGCATTGTGCTCCATTTAGTGAGCATAGAAAACACCGGTGTATGAAAAATAAGATTCAGGTCACCTTAGTTGCTCAAATGGTGGGCTATGCTTTTTTTGTTGTTGTTTACTTTAGATCTTAATAAATATCTTTTTATCATTTATACCCACTCTCTACCGTCTAATCAATCATTTAAATGTTGCTTTGTTGACACTTTTTATCAAAGAATATGCTCTCCCGAGTTAGAAGTGCTACTGATGTTTGTGCCTTGTGAACAAGAACTGCTTTGTGCAAACAAACAAAACAAGCACAATTTATTTCGAAATAGTACAAAAAAACCAGATATGAGTATTCCAAGACGTTTTTCTTTCTTCCTTAGATAATTCTAACTTTCTATGAGCATTTTCAGTAAATACTTCCTTCTTTCAACGTTGTCTCATTTTACCACAACAAACAATAATTTAGCGATGCATAGTTAAATTTATCCGCCTAAAAGGTTTGACGCACCAGCTCACAGGAGGCGAGATGGGAAGCACATTATTGACGAGGGCCTGTTCTGCTGCTCATCAGGAAATATGGAACATTACTCTCCTTCACCAATGAGTGCTCTCTCACATTTTAAAGGGAAAGAAAAAAAAAAAAAAAAAAAAACGAAAACAAATCCAATATATTGGATTTGTGGGGGTCTGTTTACGATGCATCACTGTTATATAATTTGACGCTTTTTGACTGCAGATAGGCTATTTCTAATATTTGTGCTATGACCACCACTTTATCCCATGAGCCTTTTAGAAAACAGTTCAACATAATGCACATTAAAATAATTGCTATAAGTGAACCTATACGGTTGCAAATTGCAGTGAAGGAGAGAGTGTTTATGTCACTGGCAAATCAATAGAACAAACAAAACAAAATGGCTAAAGCCTGGAGGCTGTTAATTCATAGGTGAGGCTACACAAACACAACACACATATTTTATCGTGAACCTCCTGTGACCTTTTCTACCTTCTGCTCATTCACACACACACACAGAGGTGCAGGCAAAGTTGATTGTATAATTTGTATATTTGTATGAAGACTTAAAAGGAATTCAGATTTTAAATGCACATTTCTTTCTTTTTTTTCTTTTTTTGAAATTCAATGTTTAGTTTGAGTAACTTTACTTGAAATCCAATGTTAGGACTTAATTATTTTTAACAAAAGCAGTTGCTGCCCTCTTGTTGATACCCGTAATAATCTCTTTGAAACAAATTTAACTGCAGCTTTTTAAAAAAAAAAATTATTTATGCTTTATCTTTTTAAATTGGTCAGTTTTTTAGTAGCTGTTATTTCACAATAATTGCTTTACTGAACTGAGGCTAGGTGTAAATTACAAAGGAGGTACAAAACTTTTAAAAAGAATCATGGCATCATCAGTTCTCCATAACAGCAATTTTATGTGATTTACAGGCCAAGCAGTTGTTTCAGAGGCGTGTCAAGAAAACAAAGACATTTTTCTGCCCTACCATCACAAATGTAAATGTGTGGAGTTCATTAAATGCTTCAAGAATTTTGCTTGCTTCCCAAGGAGCCTGAGAACTTTTCTGGATCACATGAAATTATTAAACCACAAATAATTTTTATTCAACATCTCATTGTGTCTGCCAGAATACTGAAAATGAGTCAGAAAAATTATCCCAAAAAGTCGGTGAAACAATAATGAAACTGACTTTCCAAATAGAATCAAACATTGTTAGATGTGAGTGTTTTACCCACTAAATAAATGTTTTCATCTTGAAAGTTAACTGTTCTCCATTCAGTAAGTTTCACCTGAGAATAGTTAAATACAGCTTTTATTTTATTTTTTTCATTTTTGCAAGCTAACTTTTTAGCTTTCTGCCATCCTTTGTATTTTCCAGTTCTACTTCACCGTCACTTTCAGTCATGAGAACCAGAAGCCTTTGGAGCTGCGCACAGAAGATGTCAAAGACTGCGATGAATGGGTGGCTGCCATCACACAAGCCAGGTAAGTTACACACACTACCCTCCACCTGAATCAGCAACTTTGAATAAATTGCAGCAAAACTTGACTCATGTCGGTGTGTGAAGCTGTGGTCCATCACTATTTTAGACTCAAAACTGATTGCCAGGAACCTTTCAAGTTCTCACATGTCATTTTAAGAGAAAGTGTCTTCCAGTTTGGACAAGTTTGCCAGGAAGAAAACCTTTTCACAAACACATATGGAATGACTTAAACTTAAAATATTATGTACCTGCTATAGATACATTCATCAGTACCTGCTGATGAATGTAAACAGTAACCAAATTAAATTGACCACCTTATGCCCTTGTTCTGTAAACCCTAAACCTAAAATATATTTACAAATGAACTTGTCCGCAATTTCCCCTCATTTAGGATTACAATTTATTTATTTTTTATCAGGAATCCTGTGGTGTGTGTCAGGTAAATATTAGTTCAGCTGAACTGTGTATATTTTATGAGCATAGTGCCGAAGGTGCAATAGTATTGATGAAGCAATATAATGAGAGAAACAGCTTTGATGGGAATTTGGAACAGCAGTGTAATGAAAGCAGTCCTCAAATGTTGACAGGTAGCATTTGCTGAGCAAAAGGTCAATGGATTGAACTCAGTCAAGATTATATTGATTAGTGGTCAGTCGATGCAGCAGCAGTGACTGTAAAGGGGCAAGCTGACCTGTAGTAATATAGTAAACAACAAGGAGAGGAACAAGTGTTTGGTGTAAAAATCTATTGTATATCTATATAATTACTGTTTCTGTGTATTCTTTAAAAGATGAATAACTTGTTCTGTGAAAGTGATTAACAAATGTATGAAGATATAAACCAGTTTTCCAAAATGCAACACCTTTATTTTTCTTTCACGTGAAATATAACATGTAATACATCCTTCTTTGTGTTTGACACATCTCAGAACATACTATATACTCCCTGTAGCTCGGGTTATGGAGTACCTCCACATATTCCACCAAAGGTTTGCTGATGCTCTCAACATGACCAACGTCCATTAAGGTCAAAAAGTAAATAGCATTAACGTATGTAATATTTTACATTGAAATTCTACCACTGGTTAAGTGTGTTTTCCAGGAACATCAACATGTGGTCAGAAAGAAACTGGGATGGAACCAATCAGCTACTCTTCCCACAGAGTCACAGTCACTCCCAAAAGTGTGAATAACACATCACAATTTCATCCCAGCTTAATACAGAGACGACAAAAGTTTGTGGTTTTGTTCTTAAATATGCAGGTTTCAACTTTAGTTCTTTCACTTACATTTACTTGAATTTGGGTTTTATTTATGTAGCACTTTTAAAACATGGATGCCACTCACCCAATAAGACATAAACGTAAACCATAGTGAAATCAGAGAGGAAAGATACTAAACAAAATCAATTCCAAATCTGTGATATTCAAAAACATTAGGTTCTCTAAATCAGGACTGGAAATGCCACCGTTTACAGCCTCGTTCTCGTAAACAACAAATGTTCGTGTTGTTGTTCCTTATGATATGTTTCTTGATATTGAATGTCATTGTAACGTTATTCCTTTGAATCATCTTGTCTTTAATTTGTGCTTTACAAATAAATTTGTCTTGCCTTCTGACCGCATGTCTGCTTTTGTCTTTAGGAGTATTTAAAAAAATCCAGTGCAAAATGCATTGATGTGTCGCTCACAATGGTTGGATGTGTGTGCTTTTACAGTTACAGAAATCTGGCCACAGAGCATGAGACCCTCATGCAGAAGTATCTTCATCTGCTCCAGATAGTGGAAACAGAGAAAACTGTAGCCAAGCAACTTCGACAACAGATAGAGGACGGGGAAATCGAGATAGAAAGGCTGAAATCTGAGGTAAGCTGCCTCCTAATTTCATTTGTCAAACTTATGCTTGCGTATGTCTGTATTTGTTTAATTGCACGGTACACAGTGGGCAGAGTGAGAGTAACAATGCGACTAAAAGTAATGAGGCAGAGAGCACAAAGTGTTCACAGGACAAAGGTCCTGACACAGATTTCAAACCGTAGTGTTATGAATTCATGATGAGTGGTAGCTTGCAGTGCCCCCTAGAGACTCTATTATACTGTTGAATGTTTTGTATCCTCATTATTCAGCCTAAACTAGATCAAATGTGTTTCTCTTTAAAGTGCTAATGGAGGTTTCAATTGAATCCAGCGTTTTCAATATGCATGAGTCAGCTTTTGTTGTTCATGATACTACAGGGTGCACTACAAAATAAAAATCTGCTTTCTCCCTTTTCATGGCCAGAGTATTCACCCGTAATGGATGTTGCTTATTATGAGTTCTTTATCAAAAGTTTTCATATTCATATGCTGAGTGCTGAGAGAGTGAATGTAGCAAGCTTAAATAACGTATGCCAAACGTTATATTAATGCAGTGTTTGCATTCCGTAGGCCTCTAAATTAAATAATAAACCAAAAGAAAGTTAATCAAAGTTCATTTTGCAGCACAAAAATTTTTTAATAATCTTCCCAAATAGTTAGAACATTTTGTATGATTGAAATAAAAACTCAGATTCCTTGGAAAAAAAAGATCTTCCCTGGAAATATTTTATTATTTTGGAATAAATTGTTGTATTGAAACTTTCATTTAATAATTTATCCTGGCTTTGGTTTTTGACATTCTTTTTTTTCAGATTATCAAAAGAAATGCAATATCAGACAAATAAATCTGAATAATAAAAATGTAAATGGTAAATGGCTTGTTCTTGTTTTGCACTTTATCAAGTCCTGAGGACTTCAGAGCAGTCATTCACCCATTCACACTCATTCATTCATCTTGAGGATCTGAAAAGTTCCAGTTGGACAAAAATGCAGTCAGAAGAAATCTGTAAAGGCAAAACTTCAAAACAATGTAACTAAGATTTAGTTTCTTAAAAATGAAGTTAAGAGCTGGTTGCTGATTTTAAAAAGTTCAAACTGTTGAAGTATTAAAAAAAAATAAAATGCCTTACCCACATTTTTGTAATCATGTCAGAAATGTAGAACAGGACATAAAACACTAAACAGAGTTCTTCCCAACCTTTTTAAATTAGTTAATGTCTCCCTTAATTTTTTTAGATTTCTGGGATTCTGAGGGATAATGAAAAGATCCAGTCAAACCCAGAGGTGCCCCCCAGCGAGGATGACACAGAGATCAAGAAGATCAAGAAGGTAACATGCAGCTGTTCAGTGATACAATTTTTAAGGCGGAAGAAGATTCATAGTTAGTCAGATGGAAAAAAAACAAGTGTAAATTCATATAGTTAGGGAGGGGAAAAGATCAACAGCTTAGGCAAATATGAGTTTTTAAAATTGTATTGAACAAAAATTCCTCCATATTGCACATGCCTAACCTTATTTTAACTAGTGGAGAGAGTTAGACAGAGTGTGCCAGAAACACTTTAACTTGTAAGTTCGTAAATGTGTTTTAATTTAAAATAGGCAAATTGAATAACTAGTTGAACATCAAGCAGATGTAAAACAATGAACTTAAAATCTTGATTATTTTCTATATGTTTGTGGTATTAGGTAAGTCCCAAACTTAATATCATGCTGCACAATGCTCAATTAACACAGTCATTAAAGCCAGTGCACTTAGAAAAATGATGTTGAAAATAGTAAATTTTTAAAACCTTTTTTTGAAGGAGCAAATAAGCACGAGTGCTATTTGCAAAATTGCATCTATATATATATATATATATATATATATATATATATATATATATATATATATATATATATATATATATATATATATATATAATTAAACTTATAACTAAAGTAATGTGAATTTATATATCATGTATTTGAAGTTGCATGCCAATCAACCCTTATGCAATACTTTTCTCTCTCAGGTGCAGAGTTTTTTGCGAGGTTGGATTTGCCGCAGGAAGTGGAAAACCATCATCCAGGACTACATCCGTTCCCCCCACGCCGAAAGCATGCGGAAGAGAAACCAGGTGGTGTTCAGCATGCTGGAGGCAGAAGCTGAGTACGTCCAGCAGCTCCACATCTTGGTCAACAACTTCCTGCGGCCGCTCCGCATGGCAGCCAGCTCCAAGAAACCCCCTATCACCCACGATGACGTCAGCAGCATCTTCCTCAACAGGTTGCTCCTAATTCTCTTTTAGTCATTTCATCACCAAGAGAAAGAGAAATCAAAAGTGTTTTACTTAATAAGCATTTACCTGTTTGTCTGCATCTTTTCTTAGTGAGACCATCATGTTCCTCCACCAGATCTTCTACCAGGGCCTGAAGGCCAGGATAGCCAGCTGGCCAACACTGGTATTGGGTAAGACACTGAGAGACTCTATGACTCTTTACCTCTATATGGATGTATGCAGACTTAAAAACTAGAAATAACTGTTTCCACAAAGTATCTCCATGGTACGATGCTGCCTGAGTTGCGGTTCTCTGTAGTTCTTAAAAAGCTTCTAAACTACTTCTGTCAGTGCTTTTCTTGCCCATTCTTTTAATTTAAGCAGACAGCAACCTGTTGGATGCAGTTGCATCATAGTCTTTTAATATTCAAAGCTTAGGATATTGTGTATTTATCCTAATAATGCTGTTAATTCTCCCCAACTTTATCTTTGAACTATCTCCTTTGTTCCTCAGTCTTCATAGTTCTCTCTTAGTTATAGAGTGTATGTATATTGAAATTAAATTAAACACATGAAGAAGTTACTTATAAGGTAACTTCTGAAGGCAACTGGTCTTTATTTATGGATATCAGAGTGAAGGGAACTGGATAAATAGTGAATGTGTGTGAGATGTGACAAAAAAGTGTTAAAGTTCTAGCAATCTTTGGAACTTCTATTTCCATGTTTTCATTTTCAGCTGACCTGTTTGACATCCTGCTGCCCATGCTGAACATCTATCAAGAATTTGTGAGGAACCATCAGTACAGTTTGCAGATCCTGGCCCACTGCAAGCAGAACAGAGACTTTGATAAACTGCTGAAGCAGTACGAGTCCAAGCCTGACTGTGAGGAAAGGACGCTGGAGACATTCCTCACTTACCCCATGTTCCAGGTAAAATTCACTTTTGCAGCATGAGGGGGAAAAAACATAAAAGAAAAAAAAATACACACAATTTTAAAAAGACTTCAATTGAGTATTAGTGGCAAATTAGCTTAGTTTTGAAATTAAACAAAATTAAACACTTGTTGCCCGTTGGAAGACACTAAAAACACAGATGGAGCATTTTTCTGATATTTTGTGCGATCTATCACAGTTCAAGCAACCAACAGAGCCGTGTTAAAAAAAGCCACATCTTTCCTTTTTAATCTGTGACTGTATGCTAGTATGCTAAAAATGAGTGAAGAGATGTTTGTTACCAATTCACCTGACAGCTTCTCCAACAAACTGGCATTAGAGGAGGTTTTCAAACTTCATCACAAGCACATCAATCATTCTGAGATGTACCTTTTTATACACTTGATGGCTGCTTAATTTATTTGGAACTGGTTAAACTGAGTTACTGGTACTTTAATTGGTAGAATGTTTTAATTCAAGGAACATGCTAAAAGTCAGACTAAACTGAAACATATTTCCTTCGTCTTTTCAGATCCCTCGCTACATCTTGACATTGCATGAGTTACTGGCTCATACTCCTCATGAGCATGTGGAAAGAAACAGTTTAGACTATGCCAAGTCAAAACTGGAAGAATTGTCAAGGTAGAGTTATTTGTTGTCCGTCTTCTTTTGAGAAAATCTACAATTCAAATAATGACTGACTCCAGATTCATTGAGACAATTCAAAGATGTACAGCGTGTAGACTAAGGTGCCTATTTTCTAGTTATACCTCGCTAAGTCACTTAATGAGATGCAACTGGTTTGGACGCTATGCCAAGGAGGTCAAAGTCACTTAAAAAACTCTTTATTGGAGTTTTTGTCACAATCCTTTCAAAGCTGCAACAACCTAATGTTGCTTGTGTATTTTTTTCATCTCACTTTTTCCTTCCACTGAATGTTCAGCATTCTGAACTTAAATAAACAGTAGCCTGTGAACAACAACATTCTCTAGCAATAACTTTTTGTGGCTAAGCCTCCTTGTGAAGGGTGTTAATGAATCTGCTGGACAAAAAGTCAAGTCAGTCGTTGTCCAAGCCACAATATGGCCATTTTATTACAATTAAATATAAATTAATTCCTGTAAAATATCACTCTTTGTGTAATCAGTAAAATATATGGTGTGAGTTTCATTTTTAAAATGTAATTTCTGAAATAAATTAGATTTGGATATTGCAATCCAATGAGATGCATGAGTATTTGTTGTTCCTTTTAGAATCATGCATGATGAGGTGAGTGAAACAGAGAACATCAGGAAGAACCTGGCCATCGAGCGCATGATTGTCGAGGGTTGTGAAGTGTTGCTTGACACCAGCCAAACATTTGTGAGACAAGGTAAGGGAGGTTTGATTGCTAGCTTGAAGCACTGATTCTGATTAATAAATAAATAATCCAAAATAGAAAACATACACACTGCACACAACAACTTGAAACACAGAAAAAAACTACTGAAAGCCTGGTAAATCAAATAATAATGAATGAATAATGTAGAAAAGGTTAGAATATTTGCATGTTAATGTTGCATAATTTGATGTATGTGTATGTTTGGACAGGTTCTCTAATTCAGGTGCCAATGAGTGAAAAAGGGAAAATCACAAGAGGCCGCCTGGGTTCTCTGTCTTTGAAGAAGGAAGGGGAGAGACAATGCTTCCTGTTCTCCAAACATCTCATCATTTGTACCCGAGGATCAGGAGGAAAACTTCACATCACAAAGGTAAAACATGGTTTGCACTTATAAAGGTCTAAAACTAGAGAAACAAAATACAGATTAAGTAAGTCGGGTATTGATTTGGAGTTTAGAAAGTGACTTCCATGTGTTTAGAGCCCACAGCACAGACCAAAATCTGTTCATGCTGTCAATCAAATTAAGATACTTCATTACTAATCTTCAGGAAGGGTTTAAAATGTACGAAAAAACTTTTACCTGTGGCCTGTCAATCCTATCATAGAATGGAGTGGTGTCTCTCATAGACTCTACCCTGATGGAGGAGCCTGAGGGAACAGACGATGAGTGTAAGTTACTATTTCTGGTTTATCCAATCTTATCTTTTTAAACAAGGTAATCACAATGCATATGCATGGGGAAAAACACAGATGCTATAATTTCAGTAAAATCTGTAAATGTTTTGGGCTGCAATGTGACAAAATATGATCAAATTTAAAGTTTAAGTTTATTTTTGTAAGAACTTGCATGTCTATAGTAGAATTGTGTTTATTGCATGCAGCTTTATTCTACATAGTGAAAGCCGAGGGTGCATAAGAAACAAACTATTTTGTGAATTTTAATAGTAGAACATCATGTTCGTCACAACACTTCAGGAGGTTTTTCAAATGTATTGTTTTCTAGCCAAGTTCTAATAGATCAAGTGAGTCATAAAGAGTACAGTCAGTAATTATCCATTGTTAGGACACGCTTAGTTTTCAGGTTAAACCTTTTGCAGCAATAGTTGCCATTGCAAGGCTTCTAACATTTTTTGACCTGCTGGTTTGTTGAACTGCAGCCAAAGGGGAGCGAAGCGGCCAGGATGCAGAGCATCTGGACTTTAAAGTTATGGTGGAGCCCAAGGAAGGCCAACCTTACACTGTCATCCTTGTAGCATCATCACGACAGGAGAAGTCAGCATGGACAAGTGACATAAGTCAGGTAGGTTTCCCCTCAAGGTGCATAAATATTAATCAACCTGGGGGGGCTAAACAAGGAGCGAGAACAGTTTGCCTATTCGTGGGCATGTTTAATCAGCATCCTCAAAACTCTTTGTTTATGGAGACTTGAAAGTCAAACAAGGATGCAATCAGGGAAGAAAAGTCCATCATAAATCAGCGACTCTTTTGCATCGTTGGTCAAGAGGAAGCAAAGAGACCCGCAGCATCAAAAAGTTTCTGTATTTCTGCATCTTCATGTTGACAGACAGTAACATGAAGATGTTTACTTTCTGTCTTGCAGTGCATCGACAACATCCGCTGCAACGGTCTAATGATGAACGCCTTTGAGGAAAACAGTAAAGTCACAGTGCCACAGATGATTAAGTAAGAGTCATGTGCATGACAATGCACATATATGGTACAAACACAAAGTCAAAGACTGACGTTAGGGTTAGATAAAAAATGACCAGAGCACAAAGAATTTGTTAACTAGGAGTGCAAAATCTGATCTGATCAACGGCTGTAAATCACCGTATTTTGAAAATATTCATGTATCTCTTCTTTTATGTTTAATGTCATTGTACTTTTCTTGGTCAAAAAAACAAATATGACATAAAACTTTATTGTTTCCCAGTTGAACTTTCTAGTTTTCAAGAGCATGCATATATAAATATACAGTAAGTACATTGTTTTTAATTTTTTAAGAGTTTATCATTTTTTAATTAAGATAATTAGCTGGTTCATTTAGGTTTTTCACCAAAGCAATTATATTTTCTCTACGGCTATAAAAGACCTTCATAGTTAAGGTGAATTTCATTCAATATCAGTTAAGACCTAGGTGTGTTTTTCTTGACTATTACAAATTAATCTTATGCTGTCCAGTTTTAACTGAAAGCCTTAAAGTCAAGCATTAAATCAAATACACATAAAACAATAAAATTAAGCTAAATAAAGCATCCCTGATGTAAAAGATATCATTTGCATTTTCCAAAAGCCTTGGGTGATTAAGGTTGTGCTTTTAACCAATTGAAATCGTGTCAATTTCTGGTAGAATAAACAAGATATGTTTTTTCTAAAACTTTGTAGAAAATGCAGTCTGCTTTTACATTATGTACAGCAGTGAAATCTCTCTCTCCTTTTTGGGGAAATAAACATCTATGAATAAAAATAGGAAATTCATACATGGATCTAGAAGCTCTCCCGAAAATTGGGTAGCATTAATGCAGGGAACGTGAGCCAAGAGAGCAACATTTCCTCCCTCTAATAATATCTAATGCTCTATAGGTCAGATACCAGCTTGTACTGTGATGATGTCGACATTCGCTTCAGCAAGATGATGAACTCATGCAAGGTACTGCAGATCCGCTACGCCAGTGTGGAGCGCCTGTTGGAGAGGCTGATCGACTTACGCTTTCTCTCCATTGACTTCCTCAATACCTTCCTTCACTCATACCGCGTCTTCACCAGTGCGGACATAGTCCTGGACAAGCTCATCACCATCTACAAGAAACCAATCAGTGCCATCCCTGCACGGTATGTAGGATTACTCCAAAGTACATTTTAAGTTACTGGCAAAGACTCTATCATCTTTGCCAGATAATAGAATCTCAGCTCTGTGTGTTCACTGCTCAGCTTTAAAGGTACTTAATGCATAAAAATGGGGTGGCATTGGTTGTGGGTTTCAGGGAACATAATTTTATAAACAATTTTTAGCAGGTGGTGACATGCAGGAAGTGCAGCTTACATTATTACTTCACATAGATTTCTGGGTTGAATCTTTGCTTGGACTTTGGACAATTTGTTCTCTTGGATTTTCAAGCGATTAATTGTGTTCCTCAGTGTATGCAGAGTCCACAACACACTAAAACATGTCGTAGTGATTATTTGTGTTTCATGTAGAATAAACATTTGACACTGGTGTTCTTCCGTCTTCTAGTAATGTGTATCAACACGTGTGTGGTAGAGGAATGCCCAATTGCACCTTTTATAAAAAGTTTGTAACTGACTTTTAGTGTAGCCTCTTAACAATTTTACATCTTTTAAATAGATTAAAGAAAAATCTATTGAAGACTATTTCCACTTTCCTCATCCAGCCTACTTTAAGACTTGTTTTTTTTGTTTTGTTTTTTTTTTTACCTAAGGAGACTAGTAAAATTTATCCTGGCATTATTTGAGTGAAAGCTACAAGATCAGAGTAATTTATAGAAAGTTTCACTAGAGGTGGCACGTTAAACTGGGCGGCAGCAAAAAGGAAGGCATAGCCTCAGCTCCCTTTGCCAGACCCCACACCACCCCCTACTGTACATCATTATTAACTTCACAAGATGAATTCCTATTTATCTTATAATCAGGGCAAATAAATCAGACTCAAACTTCACTGCACACTTTTACATTGTTTGGATTTTTGCATCAGGTTTATACACGTCGCCTTTTATTTGGTCGAACTTGGAGAAAGCGTACGGTTTGGCTACATTGAACTCTTACTTGGTTTACTTGGCCATTGTTCACCGTTTGAGATTCCCTTACTCTTCCACCTGAGGATGCAGTAGCGGCGCTGTAATGCTGCAGTGAAGAGGTGGGACTTCCCCAGTGACTGAATTAGCCTTTGCTCTCACATGGACTGTCTGTGAGAAACCTCATCATGCTACCATGCCCAGTCCGGCTGAGGAGGGACTGAGGCGGAGGCAGTGAGAGGTCACGGCAGCACACCTTCTCTCCGCCATCACAGTTAATTGGATCCTGTGTCTTCCCGGTTCTTCCCTCTCCTTTCTCCCATTCCCCGTCTTACCCTTTGCTGTTCTCTTGCTTTTATTTTTCTTTCCGTGAGTCTGACCATCCCTCTCACTGCAGCGCTGTCACCATGGCAACCTTCTACTCTGCTGCAGGACCCCACCCTCTCCCCCCTCTCTCCTGTCTTCCCCATCATCTGCAACAGCTCCATGATATTAAATATTGATGTTGGTGTTTTGCACCCTGCTCTCTTCTTCTCCTCCTCCTCCTTCTTCCTTTTTGTCACATTCCCCCTCTTGTTTTCTGGTCAAAAAGCATGCAGTCTTTGCCTCTTTTTGCACTCTTTTACGCTCTTGACTTTTTAGTTTCATTTCATCTTCTTTTCAGTTCACTTCTCTCTCACCTTTCCTCTACCCCACTCGGTCTCATCGTTTCAAATGCTTTCCCCTCTAATCTCCTCGTTGAAGTGTTTCTTAAATTTCGACACGGAGACACGCTATGACTGCAGCTAGCATCATACAGGGCTGGAGACTTCCCATTCGCCCACTCGCAGCCAGCAGCCTGCGCTGTGGTGGAATCCATATCAACTATGTTGCTCCCCCTCTGGTGCCCTCCCTCTCTGTTTTCAGCCTTGCTTGTCTTGTGTTATTACTGAAGCCCAGTCTCTTCCTCTCTCTTTCCCTCTTTTTTTATTTGGCTCCCCTTTCTCTCCGCTTCTCTATCCCCATGTCTCTGTGGGCCTCCCCTGGGCTGGTTGCTGTTGGCAGCACCCGTGCCTCCCACACTGTCACTTGACATGCTATTTATAGGCCTTCAAGGGGGTGGCTCTCAGAGCAAGGAGGATGCTGTCTTAAACAAAGTAGCTTAAATAAAAGAGGCAGGAGCTCCCAAGGAGCCTCGTGGTTCCTTGTCTTCTTCTGACACCTAGTGCCGCCCCATTATAGCCATTGTTGTTTCACTCTCCTATTGAGATCATCTTGTCTTCAAACCGAAGTTTAAAATCTAACAATTCACCCTTTGTCTGTGGTCACCTGTCTCTGTCTCTCCCCGTTTCCTGCAGCTCGTTGGAGCTCTTCTTTGCCAGCAGCCAGAACAACAAACTCCTTTACGGTGAGCCACCCACGTCGCCACGTGCCAGCCGCAAGTTCTCCTCGCCGCCTCCTCTCTCCATCACCAAGAATTCCTCTCCGAACCGCCGACGCAAACTTTCACTCAACATCCCCATCATCACTGGGGGCAAGGCCCTGGACCTTGCAGCACTCAGCTGCTCTCCCAATGGCTATGCAAGCATGCACACAACCATGTCACCCTTCAGCAAGACCACACTTGACATTAACAAGCTCTACGTGTCCAGCACAATGGCCAGCAAAATCCCTGACGAGGGAGAGTCCAAATCTGAGGGAAAAGCTGAAGAGTCCGTCCCTGGCAAGCAAGGTCAGAACTGCTGCCGGATTCAATTTTTTGAGTGTAGTTTCCCATTTGGGCTGTTTGAGTTCAGGGAGGATTGTTTTTAGATATCAACAGAGTTGTTCAAGGTCATTTTATCAAGGTCATTTTAGTTGTGATTTTATCGTGTTGTTTCCTTTTCCTCTCTTCACATTTTGTGCTCTTCCTTTTATTTGTACTCCCCTTTGAATTCTGGATCCAGATCGGTCTGTCAGAGAGGAATGCGATGAAGAGCAGAGTCAGAGTGATGAGGCAGAATCAGAAATGTCTCCTCCCAAGTCACCGTCGACACCCAAGAATGTCAAGTCAAAAAACTCAGGTAGAGTGCAGCTTATCACCGTTAAGCTCTTCCTATTCTTGAGCTTGTTCGTCTTTGAACTCAACCAGCTCAACATTGTCTCTACAATGTCCACATATATAGAAAGAACATATAGAAAACTACTCTTTAACAGATACCTAAATGTCAGTCATATGGGAAATATTGCCACATATTCTCCATTTTATTTAAGCGTGGGCTTTGACTGGGCCATTCTAACACACATGTATGCTTTGATTTACTGTAGAAATACACCAATGTCTCAAGTTCTGTGAAGGCGCTAATAGATTTTCGTCCAGAGTAGCCCTAGCTCAGTCCATCTTCCAATTAACTTCTCCTGTGAAGAAAAATATTCCCACAGCATAATGATGCCACCACCCTGTTTCGCCATGGGAATAATGTTAAATTGTTCTCTCATTTGTCCAGAGTACTTTCTTCCACATGTTTGCAGTATCTCCTGCATGGCTTTTGGCAAACTTTAAAAGATACTTGAGTAGAAGACTAGAACAATCTGTTGACAGGGACAGTCTGTCCCGTCTACAGATTGTTACATCTGAGCTGCTGTGGGTCTTTGCCTATCCTCCAGAGTTACCTTGGCCATTTTATGCTTCTTTAGTGAATCCTCATATTTCCCAACTTGATTTTTCTTCCACTTCATCTATCACATGAAAGCAAAAAAAAAACAAAAAAATCATGTTTGAGCTTGAGATTGTAATGAGATAAAATTTGAACATTTCAAGAATATAACTGCTTCTGCAAGATAATTTAACTGCAATGTGCAACATTAAAGGGCTGATTTTTTCAAAATCTGAGAAAAAAAGTTGTATCAGATACAGTTAATACCTCAAATTTCAGGTTCCTGATTTGATGCGCAGTGTAAAAAGTCTGATTTTAATGTCATCTAATGCGACAAGACTAAAAAGGCAGCACCACTTTTTCTAGCTGCGCAAAGTAAATAAAGATAGCATCAGCAAACTTGGAACAAACTTCTTTTTGTTTTGGAGAAAGAGAAAGACAGGTACAGCCAAATAAGGTCTTGATAAAAACCACCCACGGCATCCTGGCCCTCCCCATGTCATATAGCGAGGGAGCATCCACCCCGTAGGTAGTCAAGCACAATCCATCCCCAGTGTGTTCTCTTCCCACGTTGCTGGATATAAGGGAAGCCAGTGCCTTGTGTGAGTAGGTGGAAGGAAACCTTGTACCTTAGCAACGATGTGCGTGTTCTTCTATACCGCCCCCGGCTGAACGGAGGAAGGCAGAGGGGGGAAGAAGTGAGTAATGGAGGGAGGCAGAGAGGCAGGCACAGTGGAGCGTTCACCGTCATTGCCGTGAGATGCAGGACACACTGTTCTACATCGGTTTCAGCTCGTGGTTGCCCTCCAACGGTCAACAGTTTGATTATACAGCCTAAAATTAAAGGGGCTAAAATTTTCTCCTTAGAGAAAACCTTCTTTGGTGTAATATATATTTGTGTGTGTGTGTGTGTGTTTGTGTTTTTTCAATAAATTAAATGTTTGCAATTTTAATGTTCCCATATTTAGAGTTTTCCCTGTTTTCCTTCAACAATGGCATGGTGGTGTCATCCTGCCGGGAGCTTGAGAATAACCGCAGTGCCCTATCCGCTGCCTCGGCCTTTGCCATCGCCACAGCTGGTGCCAATGAAGGAACGCCGACCAAGGAAAAGTACCGCCGTATGTCCCTCGCCAGCACAGGTCAGTAACATACCGTAATTGGCTGGCAGAGCTGCTTCTACAACACTGTCTGAAGCACTTGGATACTGAAAACGATGCTGGGTGCTGACCAAGAACAAAACCCCCTCTTCTTAAATTTAACAAGAAGCACTTTGGGTAGTCCCACCGGAGAAAAGCTGTATGGTAAAACAAAAGATTTTTTTAAAACACTAAAAATATCAGATTGACTCTCAGGGATGGTGGTGGTGGTGTGATGGTTGGGGCTTTCTTGTTGTCATGGCAACTGGTGCTTTGAAAAAAGACAGAAGAGCGACTACCTTCAACATCCCCACAAACCAACAAATACATGGTTGAACATAAGTGGCATCAAAGCAGTGATTCCAAATAATGGAAAAACAGGTAGACATTAAGCAATAATGCACAATAAATGTACAGAGATGAATACTTTAGTAGAATTATTCCAACAATGTGTAGAAGAGCAGACCACAACTTGCTGAAAGACTAAATTTATGAGGGAAATATCTATCAATTTGAGCTTGTATGCATAATTTAAACCTGTGTGAAAAAGGCTGAGCCCAGTATATCAAAATGTTGCAGCTACTTCTGCTTTTATTTAGAAATAAAACAATATATACTTTATAAAATAAATGGTTGAGACCCTAAAGTGAATTTTGACACTAAGCTTCATGTTGTAGGCGTCTGTGGGAATATCAACTTCTGAGCACAACAAGGAAATTAATTAAATAAATTCCACTGGATTGTTTTGTAAACATCTCAAATCTTTATTTATTTCCAACTATTTTACTTGTAGGGAAACATTTTCATCTGTTTCACGATTGTTTTTATTTTCATTTTCTGTGACATTTAGGGTGAATAAATGTATGTGGCTTTATTACATCCTGACATTTTGGGAGGTTCAAAAAAGTTTGAACCAAAACAATGTTTATATTTCTTGTCCTACGTTTAAGGAGCAGTTTTTTAGCTGCAGCAGAAGCAAATTAGTGAGGCATTAGTGCAGGAGCAGGTTATTTAAGAAAAAGAAATCCAACTGTATTAACCCGGATTCCAGGTTTTCCTACAGATCAGAGGAACGGAGACAAAGAGTTTGTTATTCGCAGAGCTGCTACAAATAGAGTCCTGAATGTGCTGCGTCACTGGGTGTCCAAACACTCACAGGTGAACTTTGACCCCTTTCTTTTCTTTTTTTTTTCCTTCTGTTTTTGAAGCAGTACAATAAGACCTGTGTAATAACACTGTGGTCGTTCTTGTGTGTTTCCACAGGACTTTGAGCTGAACACAGAGCTGAAGATGCGGGTAATTGGCTTCCTGGAGGAGGTGATGCATGACCCAGAGCTCCTGACACAGGAAAGAAAAGCAGCTGCCAACATTATCAGGTTGGTTTTCCTTTCTTCACTGCATGATCAGATGCATTGTCATATGCGATGAATCTCTGTGAAAGAACGGTGTAGAAAAGAACATTTTTGAAAGAACATAGAAAGATTTGTTCACATAATGAATAGCTTAGTTGGAAATCATGGGTTAAATGTTCCTGGACAGTAACTGCAAAGACACAGAGAGCAGAAAAAAAGGCAAACCCCATTCTGAAAAAAAGGACAGTGTTAACGAACCGGCGGGGTAAAGTCAGTCTTGTTGTTGTGGTGTGACTAAATCTTTTAACATGCAGGAATGCTGAGTAGCTCTTAAGTTGTTGTATAAAAACTAAATCCTCTTTGAAGAAATTGCTGAAGCAGGCGTCACTTTTATTTGCATGCAGGACTCTCACTCAGGAGGATCCTGGAGACAGCCAGGCCAGCATTGAGGAGATCACCCAGATGGTAGGCGTGAGAAATCTCTTTGAATCCGCCAGACGGTTGTTTAGCTATGATTACTGCTTTAGGATTAATAATGACTTGGTTGTGTGTGTGCGTGTGTGTGTGTGTGTTTAGGCTATGGAAGAAAGTAAGACTGAACCTTTTGAGAACCATTCTGCCTTGGAGATTGCTGAGCAACTCACAATGCTGGACCACCTGGTCTTTAAAGTTATCCCTTATGAGTGAGTAGCCTACGTGCAAACTTTTGAATAGAAACAAGACAAGAACTACTTTTAGCAAAGGGAGATTGAAGAATGCACAGAGTTCACTTGATGCTGAACGAATATTGTGTTTTAATATTCTTTTTGTGACACGTGTTTCTTCTATAGGGAGTTCTTTGGACAAGGCTGGATGAAGAACGACAAAAATGAGAGGACACCATACATAATGAAAACAACCAAGCATTTTAATGATGTATGTGATAACGTCCTTCTTTATATATTTATAAGTGATCTTATTAAATAGAATGTCATTAAAACATGTATTTATGTTAGTAATTTGATGACAAAAAATGTATTCTATTATTTAGATTCTGCCACAGACTGCCGTGGTGTTAAAAAGCCAAGGTTACTTTAATAGCATCCTTCAGTTTATGTGCAGTTCTGCATATGGTTTATTTTGTCCTTCTCTTAACAATAATCCCTAAATTCTCTACGGGTTTAGGGCAGGTGAGTTCGCTGGTCAATAATACCATGGTTATTAACGTAGGCATTAGCACTTTTGGTTGTGTAAGCGGGTGCCAGGTACTGCTAGAATCTGAAATCAGGCTCTCCAGAAAGCTTTCCAGATCGAGGCATGAATTTCTCTAAAATCTGAACATCAAGTAAATCAGATTCTGTGCCTCTTCACAGTCACTTCAGACTCACATTTTGATTTCCACTGACTCTGGCCACAGTCTACAATCTTGTGTGTCTTTTCTTTCACGATCCTGTCAAGGCTGTGTGATCACTGTGGCTTGTGCATTTGTGTTATATACTATTTACAATATGAAATTTTTCTGCGACACTGAATTTGCTAATTTCGTTACCCATTAGCCAGAATCAAAAGCATTATTAGATGTGTATGTGTGTGTTTCTTTTTTAGATCAGTAACAGGATCGCCTCAGAGATCCTTCACTGGGATGATGTCAACATGAGGGTGGCTGTGATTGAGAAGTGGGTGGCTGTGGCGGACATTTGCCGCTGCCTCCACAACTACAACGCCGTTTTGGAGATCACGTCCTCGCTCAACCGGAGCTCCATCTTCCGCCTCAAGAGGACCTGGCTAAAAGTGTCCAAGCAGGTACAACATGTGTGTCTGTTCAGTATCTTTTGCCTTTTCTTAGTTTTTTGGAGACTTTCTGATTCGTATCTCATTGTTGTCAGGGGTTCCTCCTAACTTTAGCGTATGAATTATTCAAGCTGAAAAATATTCCTCAACTCATGTGACAAATTAATGTAGTTTTAATAAAATGGCAAAAAGAAAACTTCTAGAAAGATAACAGTGTAATAAATAGATACAACATATTAAAAATCATCTTAGAAAATAACATAAAAAAATCTGAGTTCAAAGAGATCTTACAGGTGGTAACAAGTTAGCTGTGATTCACTTTCTAGACAAAAACTGTGATCGACAAGCTGCAGAAGCTGGTGTCGTCAGAGGGCCGCTTCAAAAACCTAAGGGAGGCTTTGAAAAAGTAAGTATTTGTCTATTTGTATCGCTTTGTTGAACTTTTTAGTTTTTTTGGTTTTGTTTTACATCCGTCTCTTTCTGTGACCTGTGCACTCTTCTCAGCTGTGACCCTCCATGTGTTCCTTACCTGGGAATGTATCTGACTGACTTGGCCTTCATTGAAGAGGGAACACCAAACTACACAGAGGACAACCTGGTCAACTTCTCCAAGATGAGAATGGTAGACAAAAATTGTCATATCATTTACATTTGAGGCGAAGCCCTTTAATTTTACAATAACAATTTGCTATAAGATGGTTCAAAATGACACAAAGCTGTTCCATTTGCCTCCAGATTTCGCACATCATCAGAGAGATCCGACAATTTCAGCAAACTGCTTACAAGATAGATTTTCAGCCTAAGGTGAGAAAACAGAAACGATTAAACATAAAATAAATTGATCATTATCATTTATCTCATTTTTTAAAAAAAATATTCACCTGAATGAAAAAAAGTAACTGTCACTATTAGGCAGACATTTATTAAAATGATCTAGGCATAAACATTTCTAAGAACCATAGTAACATAACTGTTACATAAGTAACAGTTTAACAAGTGAAGAAGATAATATCAAGATAAATGTGGGGAAAATGTGACATATTATTTCACAAATAAAGTCAAAATATCAAACTAAAATAGAAGTAATATTCTAAAAAGACAAAATGCTAATGACTGATCCAGTGGGTTGATTTAATAATTGATGCTTTTTTGTTCTCACCATTGCAGCTTCTTTCTTTGCTTTTTTTATTTTTGTCTTATGTGTAAATACATTTTGATATTTTGACTTAATTCTTAAGATATATTTTAACAAAGTTTTAAGTTTGCTTTAAACTATTTCTAAAAAAAATAAAAAAATTATATATATATATATACATATATATATATATATACATACATATATATATATATATATATATATATATATATACATATTCTCTAAAATGGCAACTTTTTCTTCAAGTTAATCTTCTTTCTCCTCATCCTTTGACTTTAATCTCAAAATGGGACATCAACAAGATTCAAAATGACACAAATGACTCTACTACTACATTATATAGTTCAATGTATGTTCATTTCTTCACAAGAAAATTTCAAAGAAATGTCTACTTAAAAGCATTTGTCATAATAAACATGCAGGTATGCTTTATTTGTCTTCCTAATGGACTCCTGTCACAAATAAGAAAATGCTAGCCTTTTAATTTAGTTTTAGTTTGTTTGACCTTCTGATGCAACTGTCCAAGTTGCAAAGAAAAGTGATTTCTCAACCACAATTATTCTTTCATCAAATGTCCATTCCAAAGGAAGAGCCTAAAAGTTAAACAAATTCCTTTCAGTGTACTATGTATGTGCTTTTTGTTGCTGCAGGTGGCAAAGTACCTGCTGGACAACAGCACAGTGATGGACGAGGAGAGCCTGTATGAAGCTTCTCTGAGAATTGAGCCCAAAACTTCATCGTGAAGAGAAATTATGTCATGATGATCAGATAGAGACTTTAAAGAAGGTTTCAACGTGTATATTTATCATTATTTGTATTAGACACAATAGGCTGTGCCCTCCTTGTATTTGCTTCCTAATGAATTCTGTGTATTATTGTTATTAGAGACCGAATAGAAGCCCACAGAGGTTTTATTTCTATAGTTATAAAGTATTTATATGTTCTATATTGTCTTAAATGCTAATTTATGACCTGTTTATTTTGCACTAGAGAGCAGATAGAAAGGAGTGTTTACAGACTTGATATTTTAGTATATCTAAATGGGCAACTGGAGTGTAACACAAATTTCTCATTCATGAGAAAACGGCACTTTGTAGGAAGTCAAGAGTCTGCGGGAACTCGGCTTCATGAAAGTTCCTGTTACAAAATTATTCAACTTGTCAAAAATCACACAAATGTGATTTTCAAGTGGCTGTACAATCACAGATTGTACGTGGATTCTTAAGATAGCAGTCCACGTTGAACGTGACACTGCATATAACAGTCAACAAAGTAGCAAACTTAGAGGTTACTTTCCCAGAACTTAAAGATTCATTTTCCAAACTCAATAAACACTTTGCTGGAACTTTGACCAAACATCATACTGACTTTCCTAAAACTGAGCAGGTGCTTTCTAGGACCTTACTACTTACTAAGCCTGAGCTCAAAGGTCACTTTCTGGAAAATACAAGAGACTTTCCTGGAACTTTGAGGTTACTCCCCTGCAAGTACTAGGTACTTTCTCAGAACTTGGCAGTTATTGTCCTTCAGCTTCTTAGAAATTAGAGGCTACTTCCCAGAAATATGTTTCTTGTAACTTAGTAGTTACATTCCTGGGACTTACCAGGCACTTTTAATAGGTTTTTATGGAACTTTTTGGTTTTTTCGCCAAAGTTACCACATACTTTCTGGACGATAACTCAAAAGCAATACATATTGTTATAAACACATGATTAATATCAATAGGTAGTACGTCCAATTCAGTGTTCGCTAATTTCACTGCACAGCATTCTGGGGTATGTATGCGGAGGAAAGGCTTTAACTGCTGAACATTTCACTTCCAGCGATACAAGTGAGTGGCATCAACTAACTCACTCACTCTTTGCTTACCTAGCAACTACCTGTTGTGCAGCAGCAGTTTATGGTTTCACCAATGTTTAAAAGTGCTTAAAAGTAACAAAAGACATAAAAAAAAAGGCTATGCCACCAGTTAGGGAGTATTTCACATACTTAAAACAATAACAACAACAACAAAAAAAACCTAATCATTAATTATCAATATTGACTGATGTTTCAGCCATATTGTACTTTCTGGACATAGACAGGACTTTACAAATTTTAAATGTTATCTTTTAGAACATACTTAGTACCTTACTGGAGGTTTTTTGGAACAAACTAATTACTTTCCTTGAACTTTCAAAGTGCTTTCTTGGAACCTCCTCGGAATTTACTGGAAAAAAAATTCTGGGTACTTTTCAGAAGCTAACAGGTACATTTTGGAATTTAGACAGTTTACTTTCTAAAACTTACAAGATTTCTTCCTGTAATGTTCATGGAAATTCCAAATTACTGGATTTTCCCACTTACTTCTTTAAATTTTGGTTACTTTACTAAAGTTCTAGAGAGTTCCTGGTAAGCTTAGGAAAATAATGTTTAGGTACTGGGAAAGGATTTCTGAGTTCTAGGAAAGTATGTGATGTATTATGTAGTTTTAAAACTACTAATGCATGACTGTTAATTTATATTAATTTTGAAATGCTTTAAAGCTGTTGTTCTCAGCTGATTAGAGGGAAAAGTGGGACTAAGGCAGTAGCGAAAGTTGAATCACAATCTGTTTTATGTAACCACTGGCTGATTAACGTGTAAGAAAAGATTACAGAGAAACAAAAAGTTTCTTTATAGTTTTGGATTTTTGTTTTTTAATGCTTTGCTTACTTTATTCCCCTGGTGGGGAGCGTCATGTATATATAGTATAAGCACCAGGCAATGTATGTAGCAAATGTAACAGATTTTGAGCCACTTACAGAAGTTAAAATTCTCAGCTTCAATATTCAGACACAGAAAGTGCAGTCTTTCTGGTAAAATCCTCTTTTGTTAGTGCATTATGATTTTGCCTTAATCATGAAATGGATTATATTCCACAAAAGTATTTAAACTTCTTTGTTCTACAATTTGCCAATAAAATAAATTGACTGCATACCGTATAATGTACAGACGGTCTGATGCATTTCCTAACATGCAATGTGTTCAAAGACACATCCCTGGAAATGTGTTATCCTTATGATTGTTAAATGCTATAATTACTCTCCTGTCTACGCCACTTTGAAACAAATGTTTAAGGCAACATTAGTGTACTACATCCTATTCCAACGTGTTAGCCGGAGCTACACTGTAGTATTATTGTGCTTCTTGAAATATTTATATGTATTTTTTACAGGCTTTATATAGAGAGACACCTAAAGCTTAAGTGGCAGGCATGTACCACTTTTATGTGTTCAGATCAAATATATATATATATATATATATATATATATATATATATATATATATATATATATATATATACAGAATGGTATGTGTATTGTATTTAAACCCTGCCTTTGCACCCTTCAATCCGTATCCTCCAACAGGAACACCAGATGTTTGCAGTGAGCAATACCCAGTGACATGAGAATTATCTTTCAGTCTATTTCAACAGCTTGAGTAGTATTTCCAGTTTTGTATAAAAGTGTACTCTTTCCTGATTACCTCTTGTTAATAAATCTGTTTTTTCTCAGGGGGCGAAATGTCTCTGGGCGTCTGTTTGTGCTTTTAAGTTTGACCTCGACATTCGAACTGAACAATAATGTTTTGCTTTAGTACACTCAATGTGGGAGTTTGAAAATAGGGTCTATAGACTGGAAGTTGGTTTGAGTTTGCATTGTGGTTATTTTATCTACAATTAACATAGATAAAGACAAAATTTGTTATCTTTAAAAATGACTGCAGCATGGAAATGTGCATACAAAAGTGTTTATACTACAAACATTTTAGTGTGGCTATAACAATTTGTCATTTTACACCCATAAACTGTAACATTTATTGGTATAACATGTGATAGCAGATACGACTAACTTTCTGTCGCACAATTAAAAATCATTAAAGGCCTAAGATGGAAAATTGATCATTCTTTGATAAGTCAATATGTTTTTGGGAACATTCCTTTTTCTTTATTCAATAAGATAGATTTCTAGAAATGGCAGACTTTTCTCTGTTACACCTGAATGATGTATATCAATGTATTATTGTACATTACTCATTTCCTCTGTAATAATGTTTGATATTGTGTCACATTTTAGCTGTTTTAATCTCAGACTTAGAAAAGCAATCTATGTATAAATTGAGTTAATTTCATATCAGAGAGTGAAAAAAAAATTTGTGAGGAAATTAATGTAAGATAATAATAAAAGTACCCCTGCTGTTAATCAATGTTGTACAAACCCCTTTTCACTTTAGGACAGTTCTTAGCTACACACAAAATATAAAAATAAAATATTCAAAAATATTGTATCATTCGGAGACAGGCATTTTTCCACAATATGTTTTAATTTGCAGTGTCTCTTACATAGAGGATTTTTAAAATCATGTTTAGTTGAAGTTGTGGCGTGTAAGTTAATTTTGGCAGAGAAAGCCCATTGATAAATGCTTACTAACTGTACCATTGCTAGCTAATTAAGACTTCATTAAAAGCTGAACAGAACAAACAAAACTACTACAGCGAGATTTAGGCCGAGTCTTCCTCACCTTCCTCATCATATTCACCCTCCTCAGCAGTAAAATCCTGTTGCTGCTGGTCAGACACCTGATCATTCATTCTCCACTTCAGTGAACTCCATCTCATCCACACCCTAGACTGCGTATCATCGGATGAAAGCTTTGTGCCTGAACATAGCACTGAACGTCTCAGAGTTCCAGAGATATGCTCTTGGAAGGCCGCACTGTTGCCACTAAATGTGGCAGCCATCTTGAGCACAGGAAAAGGAATGCCACGACTTCAGTCTTGACGTTGTCTGGGATTCAGACAAGAAACACAGTCCCTTTAGTTGCTGTTGTCTTTCTCAGTGCCATTCAACACCACCTTCTGAAAGCCAGCTGAACAGTGCACTCACCTCGAAGTTTGGGATGAACTTTGGAAGGTTCTGCACCATACTGAAAAACCTTATCAGTGATGCTTTATCCTGTGAGTTTTGGCATTTCTGCAATAGCTATGACCTTTTCTTTGTCTAGCTTTGGGCCTTCTGTGCTGAGAGTATGACCAATATACTGAATTTCAGCTATTCCAATCTTGAATTTGTCTTTGTTAAGCTTGAGGTTGATGCTTCTTATTCTAATAGCTGTCTCACTCTTTTGCCATGTTGTTTTCTGCCTTTTTCCCACTACAGAATATTGTCCATGATGTTCACAACCAAGGGCGTAGGAACAAGTTTATTATTGGGGGGGAACATATCGGAAACTTGAAAGATCTGTAAATAGCTTAAGCAAAAAGGTCAAACAATGGTGTCATCAACGTGTTACTCTAACCTGACCCCTTGTAACGCGTAATCTAACGTGTTACTATTTACAATCCAATAATCAGATTAAAATTACGTATCCAAGTTAAGTATTTGTGATTATTTTTAGAAAACACATATTGTTGCTTTCTTCTTTTTCCTTGCGGAGATAGGTTTCATATGTAACACCAGCGACACAAACGTAAACGATGGAGGGAAAAGAGATGCACATTTTCTAGCTGATGGATGAATTTTTCATTGAGTGATCAAATGACTCTTTCAAAGTAACTATGCCATCCATGGCAATAAACTAACTACACTATAAATCATATGTGTGTAGACCTGTCACAATAACAAATTTTGATTTTTGATAAACAATATTATTGTTGTTTTTAGACCATTTTTAAGTACTAAATGTTAATGGGAAAATTATAATGCAAGAACACAATCTGAAAGATCAGTAAACTTTAAATTATAATGAACGTTTAACACTGCAACTGGAAGGCATTTCAAATATCCTAAATAAATAAACAAAACGACGAATAAAATTAATTTTGAAATCTTTGTAAATAAAATTTTTCTTCAAAAAAAGGTTTAGCTGAGACCAAAGCACCAACCTGAAAGCTTTTATCATACAGTTTTTTGTAGAAAGAAAGAGAAATAAAAAGAGAAGTGATAAATCATGCCAATGGAAATTATTGAATTTCTTTTAATTTATCATGAGCACGAAGCTCGGTTTGTTGTGCGCGTTGAAGCGGACACGCAGCGGCATTATTTCGAAAGAGTTTATGTTTTATAAACTATATAACTTGTTAATTTGGTTTTAAGAGATAAGCAGGGTATTTTTCTGATAACGAACTGCCACAAAGTCTAAATCGAGATTTTTACTTTTGTGTTGAATGTGTTACATTTATGAACAATTACAACAAAAAAACTATTCTGCAAAATTCACCAACTGCACAATTCTTTGTTAGTGTAAAATAAGTGGTATTTCAAAAGAGCGTGAGAAACATATTTTTTTACGCTGTTAATCTGTTGCTTAGAGATGATCGCGTTTTCTGGTAACCAAGTTTCACAAAGTTCCATAAAGTAAACGTCTGAGAGCGAGCAGAAGAAATCCTGTTTTTTGAACAATAACAATTTTTGTTGCTAATCTGTTGCTAAGAGATGAGTGTGTTTACTGGTAACTAGGAGCCACGAAGTGAACTTCAGATATTTACTTTAGCGTAATTTGCCAACGGTAAATGTCTTGTATCTAATCAGGTAAGCGTTATTTCGAAAGAGCTTTTGTTCTATAAACTACTTGTTATTAATTTATTTGGTTTTAAGAGATAAGCGGGGGTTTTTCTGGTAACGAACTGCCACGAAGTATAAATCGAGATTTTTACTTTTGTGTTGAATGTGTGTTTAATATAGCCTATTTGCCCTTAATGACAAAAAAAAAAAATACTTTTCTGCAATATTGACCAACTGCACAATTCTTGTTAGTGTAAAATAAGTGGTATTTCAAAAGAGCGGGAGAAACATTATATTTTTTTTATCAGTAATAATTTTTGTTGCTACGCTGTTAATCTGTTGCTTAGAGATGATCGCGTTTTCTGGTAACCAAGGTCCACAAAGTTCCATAAAGTAAACGTCTGAGAGCGAGGAGAAGAAATCCTGTTTTTTTGAACAATAACAATTTTTGTTGCTAATCTGTTGCTAAGAGATGAGTGTGTTTACTGGTAACTAGGAGCCACGAAGTGAACTTCAGATATTTACTTTAGCGTAATTTGCCAACGGTAAATGTCTTGTATCTAATCAGGTAAGCGTTATTTCGAATGAGCTTTTGTTTTATAAACTACTTGTTATTAATTTGGTTTTAAGAGATAAACGGGGTTTTTCTGGTAACGAACTGCCACGAAGTATAAATCGAGATTTTTACTTTTGAGATGAATGTGTGTTTAGTATACTAGCCACTGCAAAAAATAACTTTTCTGCAAAATTCACCTACTGCACAATTCTTGTTAGTGTAAAATAAGTGGTATTTCAAAAGAGCGGGAGAAACATTATATTTTTTTTATCAGTAATAATTTTTGTTGCTACGCTGCTAATCTGTTGCTTAGAGATGATCGCGTTTTCTGGTAACCAAGGTCCACAAAGTTCCATAAAGTAAACGTCTGAGAGCGAGGAGAAGAAATCATATGTTTTTTGAACAATAACAATTTTTGTTGCTAATCTGTTGCTAAGAGATGAGTGTGTTTACTGGTAACCAAGTGCCACGAAGTGAACTTCAGATTTTTACTTTTGCAAAAGTAAAAATCAAAAAGCAGAGCACAAACATTTCTAATGTAACTACTGCCCACATTAAAAGTAGGCTTTTTCCTAAAATAAGCTTTTTAGCCATTTTGTTTATTTATTAACCATGTTTAGCACACTGAATGGAGGAAGTCAATGTAAGACAACATGCTAGTTATAGCCCACATGCCACTGGCTGCATTTAGGCTAATATTACCATTATTCGATATTGATATAGCCTAATGTTTCGTGATACTAAGTATAGGCTACAGAACAAAGACAGAAATATTTACAGAAAGAGATGTTTAAGCAGAATCATCGCAAAGGCAGAAATGAGAAAAAAAAAACACCATTCATCTTAAACTCCTACTGTAGAACTGGCTTTAATTCTTCAGTTAAAGGAATTCTATTAAAAAACAGAAACACCTGCTTTACAAGCAGACTTAAAATGTTCCTTTCTGTGAGCACCCTATGTATCATCTGATATTGTTCGGACAGGTTCAGATCTGATATCACTTGCCTTGTTAAATTTCCTGTTCCTAAGTTCTCTGTAGAGGCCCAGAAATTTGGTAATGAGTCAGATTTCTAAGTTTTAAAATGTTATCAGAAAAGTAGAAAGTTTTCAAATTATTTTCCTTACACTTTACAGTTATGCAGCACTTTGTGTTGATCTGAAGTAATCATCTTTGTTGTAAAATATCTTGGAATTTGTGGCTGCAGCATTGCAAATGCTAGAAATAGTTATGGGATGTAAGCACTTCTGCACATTATGGTGCTTGTTAGAGAGCCCTAAATATAATGTTATTTCCTTCAGTTACTCAACATATACTGTTACAGAAACTCACAGTTTCAGTGTTGGGGTCACATTGTATTTGGGAAACGTTTAATAGTTGTGCACATAAGAAAAAAAAATAATGCAGCTTTTTCCAGCCATTGGTAGGATTTCCTGATATCAGCCACTTCAGTTATTTGTCGGTGGTACATCCCATGTAGGGGCTTGTCCTCCCATGATGGTACCTCCAGCACCTCATCCTCTGTTCCCCATTGTCTGAGACATTTATTGAGCACATTGCCTGTTGAGACCTTGTCCTTGGTGTATTTATGGATCTTGGATGTTTCATCCTGGACAGTGGCTCTCATACTCACTAGTCCTCTGCCTCTTTCCTTGTGGCTAGTCTCAGGGTGCTGGATTTGGGGTGGGACCCTCCATGCATGGTTAGTAGCTTCTGAGTCTTAACATCCGTGGCGTTCATCTCCTCCTTTGGCCAGCTAATTATTTATTTATGTATTTATTTTTATTTCTAACAGACAGAAAAGACAATCAAGAAAGAAAAAAATAAAATAAAATATAATGAAACAGACTAGAGAAATAAGAGGTAAAACAAATCATTATGCCCAAGTGACATGCAAATTTTATATTTTCTGTTTGAAAAGGAGCAGGTAGAAGATGTAATATCTTATAATGTCCTGACCCTTTCATACTTATCAATTTATAATCAATTAACTGTCAAAACATCAAAACGAGACAACTTGTTTCCATTTTACATGACATTTAAAGATGTGGCATTATTTAAAAAGTATTTATATCATCAATAGTATTTACAAACTTTAAAACAGTCATCTTATACATTTTGCAATAAGCTCCTTTTTAATCAGTTTTTTAAGCTGGTTTATATTTCTACTTTTTTGAACTCATCATCATTCTATACATCTACTCCACGCACCGATAAACAAAAACTCTGCATGGTTGTTCTAATACATTGGTTTTTCAAATGTCCATCACCTCTTAAATTATAACTTCCCTCTCTGTCACAAAACATTTTCTGTATATTGGGCGGAAGTTGCTGATTTCTGACCTTAAACATGAATTGTACAGTTTTAATATTACTGGTAAGGCATAGCTGTTTATTGCACTGATCTTGTTCTTGCCATTGAGCTGACTTCTCAGGACTTGCCTTATTCGTTGGAGGTATTTGGCTGTGACTCCTTTCCTTGTGACCTCATCGAGGTTGCCATTTGCTTGTGGTATTCCCAGGTACTTGTAACTGTCCTCAATGTCTGTCAAGTTCTTTTTTAAACTGTGTAACTTCCCCACTTGAAAAGGAATGGATGACCCCACGCAGACTCTTAATGACAGGGATTTACTCGAAGGATCAAACAGTTTGTCTTGCTTTTACTTCCATTTATTTCAGTGTATAGACATGTTCACCGTTGATCCAGAGGATTCAGGTAAAAACCTTTAAACAAACCCAAAAAATAATAATTACTAATCTGTGTAAATTAATTCCACTCAATTACAAAAGAAATGGCAAATTATATAGGTAAATACCAAGCAACAAAGTAATCAAAATTAAATACACAAGTAACTAAACTTATGTTAACTTTAAACTTAACTTTAAAGTGCATTTCAAGTTAATATTTATATTTACATTTCATACATTTAACATACAAACATAACTTCTCAGCATTAATAATAAATATTTATTATAAATTTAGCTTTAAATTATTTTTTGAAGTTGATGATAAATTAATAAACAGTTGAACTTGGTACCAAATCCATTTCATCAACACAACAAACAACTTAATCATAAAAGTCCATCAATCAATGAACGGCAAGTGTCACCGCCGCAACCCACCACTTCAGTTCGCTGTCACTAATGATCCGATCGGCCAAACTGGACACTTTTGCGGTCCGATTTCATATCAACACAGTTTATTTCTTACCGGCTGCCTCTCTGCTCATCAAAAGATCATCCAGTTGTACACAGGTTGGATAGGATCTGTGATTCAAAAGTCCGCAAACTCCTGTCCTCTTTGGCGGTTCTCACTCAAGTACACCTCGCTGCAGCATGCAGAAAGGGGCGGGGACGGACCACTGTCAGCCTCTTACCTTATATGGAAATGGGACCATTGCAATCCGGAAGTGAAGGGGGCGCTAGTGGCGCTATTTCCTGTACCAGCCGCGTTAATAATAATAATAATAATAATAATAATAATAATAATAATAATAATAATAATAATAATGTAACGTGGTATGTCCCTTTAAAAAAATAATTAAAACTATTGTTTTTTAATGTTAAAATCACATTAGTAATAAACAACTTAAAACAAGCAACAATAATGAATTATTATGTATATGTATTTATCTATTGTCACCCAATCTAGCTGAAACAAAAGGCTTAAAAAATATTTAGGAACACATTTATCCATCCATTAATTATCATACACGCACGCATAACCCTGGGCAGATCACCAGTCCATCCTAGATTAAGAAAACAGATACCAAATACTTCAAGAACGCTGTAGTTCAATTAATAGATTGTGATGTAGTGAAACGTACTCTTATAATAAATAAATTTAAATCTAAAATATAACTAGTGCCAAAAACTATTATGCTTGGTTGCAGGTGAGCTCAACTATTGTCATTGTTTACCATAAAGTCTCATTGGAAACCTTTCCTGTAAGGACTCCAGCTTAACCAGTAATCTGATAAAAGACACTGGACTGGTGTCCCACTATTCAATTTAGAAATTCTATATCAACTCTACCAGTTGTATTTGATTCACAAACTGCGCTCAAATATTCAATTGTTGCAAAACCCAGAGAGATTTTTGTAAAACTTTAAATGTAGCTTCAAACTGGAAACACTCAGAGAAAGTAGGTTTTAGAAAGTTTATTTGACAAGAGAATGATCCACTGTGGATTAATCATTGTTTCTGTATGAAAAGCTTCTTTGAAGTCACCAGATAAATAAATCAGGCTTATGTGTACATTCTAACGCTCTTCAATTCAGCCAATCAGCTCATCATGCGCCTCCGTCTCAGCCTATCGGCGCCGGTCTCCTCATCTTCTTGAATTACCCTTCATAAAGTCCGGCTTGATGTGAAGAACTGCTCCTCACCCGAGTTTCCATCACCTCCACCCGGTCTCCACCGTCGCTCAGCATACCTTTAATCTTTGTATTATGGTATGTTTCTAACTGAACATGTTTCTGTATTTGGTTGCTTTATTTAAATAAAAACTGTTGATTCTGATTGCTAAAACATAAACGACTGAGGTTTGCAAAGACAATTTTTATTTCTTCCAGTCATTGTTAAAGTATATGAAACGTTACACATGAAATACTGAAAGGTATTATCTTTGCTTGTATTTCAAAATTTTAAAACAAGGTTATCCAATTGTTAAACAATGCTGTTACAATATATTTACAACTACTTTATTGGTTCTACTTTCTCTTTAATATATTAGAGCCACAATGTTACTTTTCCTGGAAACAACAGTTCTACCAAAAAACTAAACAATATAAATCAACTGAACTACAACAAAAGGAACACTAAAAATGTACATAATGTTTAAAGAACACATTGTGAAAAACTAAAGGATGACAGAACAAATCCAAATGTCAGCAGAACAGATTTACAAAGATGTCACCAAAAAAGAACAATGTGTGACAACTGAAATGTGTGAAAGACTGTGGAAAACAACTATTATTCTCCTTGCATTCAGTACTGACATCCAGGGCAGTGTCCAGGTCTGCCATCACAGTAGTAACGAGGGTAATCTCCTCGTCTTCCATTTCCAGTGAAGCCCACACAGTCTTTATATTGCCGGTTACAGGAAGAACACGTAACAACTGCAAAAGGAATCCGGTTTTCTGCCTTGAATGACTTTGAAAATTTACCCCAGTTGATCTCACCTGTAAATGAATGATAAATTTCATGTAGTTTAAATCTAATTTAACATGTTTTATGTGGAAAAAAGTCAAAGGTTCTTACCATCCAGCCAAGCAAAGCGAGTCCTCTTCCTGAACACTGGGTCAGACACAATGGCTTTAAAGCGCTTGCAGGTTAATGCCAAGGTGAGGTAAGCTGCATCTCCCTGTGCTAGTATCACCTCTTGGAGAACAGCTTCCAGTACATCCAAAGGCATCTGAAAATTACAGAAAAACAGGTGCATTGCAAGACTATCACCAGAATAATGGCTATGACGCATATGATTATGAATGTATCTTTACCTGCAAAATTGGTGGCATCATTTGTACCTGCATGGTGAGAAGCATAAAACAGTAATTAACACTTTGTATCTCTCAGTGTCTTACCCTTTCCATCTCTACTGTCGTAAAAAAATGATGTGCAAAAAATATATTTTCCTGTTTAAAAAAAATCATTTCTGGTTTAAATACAAATCAAAAATAATAGTTATGTGTACATTTTAAAAATTAACCTCAATTTGTGCCTCAGTTGCTTTTGCATAGGTGTGGTCATCAGCACACAGAGTCTGTAAAAAATATAGATATTTTGAAAGTGAAAGATGAGCCCAAGTCCAAACAACATCAAAACAGTTTCAACCTTTTTAACTGTCCTATCCTGATTTTGTTTCATATTTAACAATCAAGCATTGCATAAAACTGCATTGTGAACGGACATAATAGAAATTACATGATTCAAAACTACACACTGATGAATTTGAACTAAACCATACCTCATATTTTGCCCCCTCATGAACTTTTTTCCGCTTTCTCTCCTTTTGTAGTTCTTCTTTGGACCTTTTAAAAGGACAAATTGAAGATTTTCTTTAAAAAACTGACTTATGTGTATGATGATGTGGTATATTGCACCATTATTCTTACTTCACAGGGAAGTTTCTCAGGAGAGTGAGAGTCCACCATCTTCGTATTGTCATCATGTCATTCTGTGGACATGACAGGTTCGCATTTAATGACATCTCCAACAGAAAGCATGCAGTCTTATCTGTTTCCTTACCTCCGTGAAATCAAATGGTGCTTCCATCACAAAGTAGAGAGCATACTGTGGAGAAAAATGTGATTATGTCTATACAAACAATACAACAAAATGGTGGGAGGAAGTGGATGTTACCATCACTACAAACATTCCACAGTTGTTGGACAGTCCTTGTTTAGGCAATCCCTGTGGTGTTTGAGAGAACATTCAAGAAAAGAGGGAAAATTTAAATTACTTTAACAATCAAATTAATGTATAAGACAACAGCCTTACCCACACTATTGACTGTAAACATTGAACGGAGGAATGATTGGAAATAAGCAGTCTGGTAGCTCTAAAGAACTATAATTGTCCAACAATAACATCTCACTTATATTAATATTTTTAATTTCCATTTTTAAAATAACTATCAGTGCACATACCTTCATTTTAATTCATGTCTGCAGAAATAAATGGGTAATATTACACTGCACATTATGATCAGTAAAACCGTACTTAATAGTAGATATATCACCTAATACTGTTACTCTTACTAGTGTTTTTTGCAGTTATTTACTACTATAAATATATGAAGTAGAGGGAACTACACCCACCTATGATGGCAGCTTTTAGTTTATAAAAAGTGTTAGACTTTCCAGAAATGTTGGCGTGCAAAAACATATTTCAAAAGGATTAACCTTTTTCTAGTCTTTTTTATGAAAAAAAAACCAACTACAAAACTGTTAAGAAGGTAAATAAATAAATGATAGTGTAAGTGTAGCTTTACATACCGTTATGTTGAACCGTAGCAGTTCTTGTTATGTGATTCTGTACCTTGAACGACTCATCGGCTTTGTATGAGCAAAGAGGACAGAAATATCCGTCATTCGTGCAATACGGAATAATCTTCTCTCCGTTACGAATGTTACAAATAGAAACGTGGATCTGTTAAATAAAATAAAAAACAAAGTTTGAGCATAAATACACTTATCAATTATACATTTTATTTACTTTTCTATTTTTATCTAATGGTGCCCTGCAGGGAAATAATTAGCTATGCTACATGCTAAATTTAACCTTACCTTCTATGAATTACGCATTTCAATAGTCTACAGCTGTTTATTATATGCTCAACGTCATCTAGAAAAGCGTATTGATTTACTATGTGATAAAAATTTTAAAGAAGGTAAAAATACCTTTTGCTGACTTTGCGCCTTTTCCATTTTGGATCGTGTGCCGAACACATGAACCCTCTCAAAATTCTTTCAATCGGCATCTCAAACCCGCTTCTTTAAGGTATTTATACTAGAAATTAGGAAAATAGCGCCCCCTTCACTTCCGGAGTGCAATGGTCCCATTTCCATATAAGGTATGAGGCTGACAGTGGTCCGTCCCCGCCCCTTTCTGCATGCTGCAGCGAGGACCTTCTCTTCTCACTTGCATTTTCTTTTTTTTTTTCTTGTCCGTCCCTCTTTTAGGTCCGTGTGGAAGCGCATGGCTTTTTTTTTTTTCCATCATTTTTTTTTCTTTTCTGATTTGACTTCACAATGTCTGCTATTGTTCCTTCTGGGAGTGAGACCCCTTCTGTGTGGACGACCTTCCCTCCATCCGACCACACTTCTCTAGTCCGCATAACATCCCAATGTCAGTGCTGAAGATCCTGGTGGTGTGTATTAGTGAGTCGATGTCTCGCTCGCTCTTGGCGTACAGCTTAATGTCATCCATTAAGTTAGGGGTTAGGGTAACATTAATGGTGGCCCCATTCTTGAGTCGGTATCCGTAGCCAGTCTTGTTGGTGATTTGGCTGAGGGGGTTCAGATGCAGAACAGCAGTAGACACTTGTGCAAGTGGTTTGCAGTATATATTTCAAAAATAAAATAAATAAATAAATAAAAAACTGCCCTGCGACAGACTGGCGACCTGTCCAGGGTGTACCCCGCCTCTCGCCCGGAACGTTAGCTGGAGATAGGCACCAGCACCCCTTCCCAATCCCACTAAGGGACAAGGATGTAAAGAAAATGGATGGATGGATGGAATAAATAAAAAACTGCCCTGCGACAGACTGGCGACCTGCCCAGGGTGTATCCCGCCTCTCGCCCAGAACGTTAGCTGGAGATAGGCACCAGCACCCCTTCCCAATCCCACTAAGGGACAAGGGTGTAAGAAAATGGATGGATGGATAAAAAACTGCAACTGCAAACCAATTGTGCAGTTTGCAGTATATATATATTAAAAAAATAAAAAATAAAAAAACCTGCAACTGCAAACCACTTGCACAAGTATTAATCAAATGGGGCAGAAATCAAAAACTCTGGAAAGAATCATAATTCTTTCCAGGAAACTCTCTGCCCCCACTGCTGTTCTGCATTGGTCTGAATCCCCTCAGCCAAATCATCAACGCGAGCCATCCCGTCCTTCCAAACAGACTCCAGGATGGTGGCTCATAGGATCCTCCCGGTCAGAGCCGTCATGCACTCCCGCGACATCTGCCCCCGACCCAGAGTCGGTTAGGCACCTTCTGTGGGAGTGCAGCGCTGCTGTGGACCTGTGGGCAAAGACCGGTGTTATGCCCAGAAAAGCCCCCCTGCCCAAATTTGCATCCCCTGTCGCGGGAGCGCGCATCGCTCTAAGCTCTCGCATATTGACGAGGAAACGGATAAAAATATGACCGAAGAGGAAATTTTTAAGATATTTGTAACATTATCACGTTTCCTAACCATGTAATCCCTAATACGGTGGGTTTTATTTCGCAAATTATTTGAAATAAATACGGTTTTTACACTTTTATTGACACATATGAGTCGAACTTTTTTTCAGTCCGTGTCTGTTGTAAACGTTCTCCGCAAATGGTTTGAAATTCTCTGCTTTGTCTTTTGATATCATAATAGCTCAAAAGCATTACAACAGAGACCCATTATGTAGAACATTTTATATCATGCTTCACTTCTAGTCTGTTAATGTAGGAGGAAATGCAACTTAATTTATGAGCCTGAAAATATTGGCATCCGTCTTGTTGATATGAAACTTATAGCATTAGCTCAGAGAACAAGTGTCATTACGTAGAAGAGATTAAATCATTTCAACTCTTTATTTCCCCCAATTAGCACAGGGATGCATGTTTTGGCAATATAGATTTTGAGCCTGCCACAATATGCATCCCTTCTTTATTCCCCACAAATATTATCCTATCGATATAAAACATGTACCAGCAGTTCTTGGAACTACTCAGATTATGTAGAAAAAATTATTTCACTATTAACTCTTGAATTCTTTAAATTAGCACAGGGATGCATTTTTGGACAATATGGATTTTCAGCCTGCCAAAATATGCATCCCATATCTATTCCCCTCAAATATTATCCAATTGATTTAAAACTTATAACAGCAGTTCTTGGAGCTACTCTCATTATGTAGAAATAGTTATTTTACTTTTATCTCTTTATTTCTCAAAGTTGGCACAGGGATGCATTTTTGGGCAATATGGATTTCCAGCCTGCCAAAATATGCACCCCTCTCTATTCCCTTCAAATATTATCCTATTGATTTAAAACTTATACCAGCATTTCTTGGAGCTACTCTCATTATGTAGAAATAGTTATTTCATTCTTAACTCTTTATTTCTCAAAGTTAGCACAGGGATGCATTTTTGGGCAATATCTCCAGCCTGCCAAAATATGCACCCCTCTCTATTCCCTTCAAATATTATCCTATTGATTTAAAACTTATACCAGCATTTCTTGGAGCTACTCTCATTATGTAGAAATAGTTATTTCATTCTTAACTCTTTAATTCTTCAAATTAGCACAGGGGTGCGTTTTTGGGCAAATTTCCAGCCTGCCAAAATATGCACCCCTCTCTATTCCCTTCAAATATTATCCTATTGATTTAAAACTTATAACAGCAGTTCTTGGAGCTACTCTCATTATGTAGAAATAGTTATTTCATTCTTAACTCTTTATTTCTCAAAGTTGGCACAGGGATGCATTTTTGGGCAATATGGATTTCCAGCCTGCCAAAATATGACGTTTTTTTGTAATTTCTTTTTTTTCCCTCTGATTCGCCGCTCTGTCGCTTTTTTTTCTCTCTGCGCTCTTCGTCTGTGCTGCAGAGGGAGATAGACTCGTATTCTCGATCTTTCTGCATTAGCTTCCCGCCGCTGTAGCAAGATAATAGCATAGTTAGCCGAAGTAGAACTAACCAAACTATTTAGTTTGACTCTGTTCATTCTGGTTGGTCTTTGTGTTCTGTGTGGTTGTTATTTTCATTTGAAGAAATGGATCCTAAGCTTTTTGAAATTATTTTTCAATATAAAGTTCATGGTCATCACGACAGTAGTCTGTCAAAGGCTCAAAAACATGAAGTTCGTCGAAAAGCGAAGAACTACGAAGTAGTTAAAGAAATAACTTTTTCAACATAATGAGAGTAGCTCCAAGAAATGCTGGTATAAGTTTTAAATCAATAGGATAATATTTGAAGGGAATAGAGAGGGGTGCATATTTTGGCAGGCTGGAAATTTGCCCAAAAATGCATCCCTGTGCCAACTTTGAGAAATAAAGAGATAAAAGTAAAATAACTATTTCTACATAATGAGAGTAGCTCCAAGAACTGCTGTTATAAGTTTTAAATCAATTGGATAATATTTGAGGGGAATAGATATGGGATGCATATTTTGGCAGGCTGAAAATCCATATTGTCCAAAAATGCATCCCTGTGCTAATTTAAAGAATTCAAGAGTTAATAGTGAAATAATTTTTTCTACATAATCTGAGTAGTTCCAAGAACTGCTGGTACATGTTTTATATCGATAGGATAATATTTGTGGGGAATAAAGAAGGGATGCATATTGTGGCAGGCTCAAAATCTATATTGCCAAAACATGCATCCCTGTGCTAATTGGGGGAAATAAAGAGTTGAAATGATTTAATCTCTTCTACGTAATTACACTTGTTCTCTGAGCTAATGCTATAAGTTTCATATCAACAAGACGGATGCCAATATTTTCAGGCTCATAAATTAAGTTGCATTTCCTCCTACATTAACAGACTAGAAGTGAAGCATGATATAAAATGTTCTACATAATGGGTCTCTGTTGTAATGCTTTTGAGCTATTATGATATCAAAAGACAAAGCAGAGAATTTCAAACCATTTGCGGAGAACGTTTACAACAGACACGGACTGAAAAAAAGTTCGACTCATATGTGTCAATAAAAGTGTAAAAACCGTATTTATTTCAAATAATTTGCGAAATAAAACCCACCGTATTAGGGATTACATGGTTAGGAAACGTGATAATGTTACAAATATCTTAAAAATTTCCTCTTCGGTCATATTTTTATCCGTTTCCTCGTCAATATGCGAGAGCTTAGAGCGATGCGCGCTCCCGCGACAGGGGATGCAAATTTGGGCAGGGGGGGTTTTCTGGGCATAACACCGGCTCCTTGCAATTCCCATACTTGCCAGTAAGGGAAGTCCTCGACACGAAGCTAGTGCTGCACTGGGTGAGCCACCGGAAAACATAAAAAAAGGCCTCATGGAGATGTGGCTCACCCTAGCCACCATATGGACCTCCAGAAACCTGCTGGTAAGCAGGCGCAGGCAGATGCCCACCCACGTTTCTGTGATCCGAATGGTGGCAAAAAAAGAGAGAAAAACATACAGAGCTACAGGTGGCGCGCCTGTAGCTCAAGGACACAGGCACAAAGAAGAATCGCCTGCGCCTCTTTGGATGAAGGAGCCGGCGCTCCATGGACAGAGGTCCCAGCAGCGGCGGCCTGGCTCTCCGGGTGAGGCAGGTGGGAAGGAGCAATGGGGGAGGAAAGCCCCTCTGAGCACCATCACTGTTTGGAAGAACGGGATGGCTCCAAACTTCAACCAGACTGGCCACGGATACCGACTCAAGAATGCAGCCACCAAAAGTCTCCTCCTCTACATGGATGGCGTCAAGCTGTACGCCAAGAGCGAGCGAGACATCGACTCACTGATCCGCACCACCAGGACCTACAGCACTGACATTGGGATGTCATTCGGACAAGGGAAGTGTGGCGGATGATTACAAAGAGAGGGAAGGTCATTCACACAGAAGGGGTCTCACTCCCAGAAGGAACAATAGCAGACATTGAGGACAGTGTACCTGGGAATACCACAAGCAAATGGCAACCTGAATGAGGTCACAAGGAAAGGAGCCACAGCCAAATATGAGGGGGTACCCAAAAGTTTCCAGAATGACGCTGCTGTTTTCGTAGTACACGATTCTGCCTCTAGGTATTTGTTCAACCACGCCTTCTCAATCAGTGTGCCAAGCGGCGTTGATGTGGAAGGTTTCATCTACCCGCAGTGAATTTTCTTGTAAGAGCTGTTTTGTCCAGCCGTCGTTTTTCTTCATGGAGAAGTTTGCGTGGCTGAAGCTTTGCTTCCTGCTCAGGAAAAAAGCATCGGAAACCGTTCAAATGTTGAAGACCGCTTACAAGGATGACGCTATGTGTCAAGCTCAAGTTTACGCTCTGCTAATGCGCTATTGTGGGCCTTCAAAATAAAAGCATGCGAGTGGAAGATTTTAAAATTCTTCGCAACTGAGGTGAAATTATTGAGGGGGATGAATGTGACTCTCTTCAATCTTGGGGGGGGGGGGCATGTCCCCCCCGTCCCCCCGCTTCCTACGCCTATGTTCACAACTACTTTGAGTTCCTCAGGTCTTTGAGCCACGCACTTCTGAAAAATGTATTTACTAATGAGATTCCAAAAGGCAGTGTTTTGAGTCTGCATTGACCAGTGTTAAATGTGCACAATTCAGAAATCTCTTCACAGTTGAATTTGCCAAAATCCATGGTTTAGGTCCAACTCTGAAAAGCTCTTTGCATTTTGCATCTTTGCAATGATGTCTTTCACTGCTCAAAGTGAGAGGTCTTACCTCTATGTCTTTCAAGGGGAATCAATAGAAATCCCTTTGTTTTTGTCTTTTGTAATGTTACCATACTGTTAATTCAGTCAGGCTCTGTTTGTTTTTTAACAGTAAGTGCCTCCATTATTTGCCATTCATCCTGATCAGCTTTGATGTTTTTCTTAATGCCAAATGATTTCATGGATGGATGCACTACTGGAGTAACTGTGTGATCAATCTGAATGTGATGTCTTCCCAGTACACAGCCTAATCCCAAAAACACATCTAGCTACTCTTGCAGGACGTTTCTCCTTTAAAGTTCACTTTGAATATTCTCTCTATCAGTCCATAAGTATACATGAATTTCCTCCCAATATAGCAGGTAGGCTGGCTTCTATCATCTGAAACTCCAACTCATGTACTTTGCTGTAGCAGTGACATTTCAACTTTACAATAGCACCATCTTGTGACAAGAATATGTCAGAAACCTAAAGCTAGATGCTACATTATCTATAGTTTCTTTTATCAAAATTGTACCAGGGAGAACATTGCAGTCTATCCTAGTATTAAGTCTGAAGATTAAATATATTGGGGAAACAAACAGGAAGATGTGGAAAAAATATAACAGGTCAGATATAGCAGATTCCTCAGTAATGATCAGTGCAGACCTTCTGAGAGGTTTTGGAGTGCAGGAGTCGCTTCTGAATACCTTTTTTTTGATTCGGTGGTGGCATTTGTCATATTTTATGATTTAGTAAATTGAAGTAGCAGCCTATCTACAGGTGAGAGGAAACGGTTAGATGAGCTAATCAGGAAGACCATCTCTGTCATATGATGCCGCCTTGATCTACTGCAGGTGGTGGGAGACAGAAGAGCTCTTGATAAAGTATTGAATGTCTTCCACTTCATCCATAAATTTGTTACAGAACTGAAGAGATCCACCAGATAGTTTTCAACATTATTTTTTTTTCACTTAATGTAAATAGTACTAATGACTTTGTATACAGTTTTCTAAATGACTGCACAATATTATTTTTCTTGTATATTTGTCCTAACTGCATTCTCTTATTCTTCTTTTTGTTTCACTGTTTTGTGAATATGGACGCTCCCACTGACGTTTTATTAACTTGGTGTTGTGACACTGGAATTTCCCCACCGTGGGACAATAAAGGATATTTCCATTCCATGCAAAAGTCTAAAAGTTCCAGAAGAAAAAAAAAACAGAACTAATAAAAAGCCTTTTAAGAAAGTTTCTGTAGATGTGTGTTATTAGATTTTTGAAGAAAAAAAAAGGTTACTTTTCAAGTTATCCGATGTTAACTAGATTTCAGAATATAGTGTTTCTTTTTAGCTTGCTTGAGCTGATTCCTATTCTTAATTTAACCGGTAGGTGGTAGTATTGCGTCAAATTGTTGTTTGCTAACCGCCATTGCAAAGCAAGAAGAAGCAGGCTCCTCCTCCTCTTCCTCCTTTTGTTACGCAAGAGAAATGGGAGGGATTTGTTACAAAACTTATACACCGTGTGGCGGCAAACAATTTGCTCCTCCGTCTACTGTGAATGTTAAAGTCCACAGCTGTGCAATCAGCTTTAACAGCTGGGATTTATTCACCCAATTTACTGAGTCCTTACGGACATGTCTACCAGACAAACAAAACGTGAAGCTGCTATGAAGGTACAGCAACTGTCTGTTTCTTTGACTCCTTTTATGTGATGAACTTTTGTGTAACACATTTCTCTGCTTACGGGTGAACAGTACTTGACTCCAGATACCAATGCAGCAGTCCGACGGTCATCTCGGAGGGCTGTCGCCCCTAAACGGCTCGACTTTTCTCCAGACATAGCAGATGAAAGGGTGGCGAAAAAAGTAAGTTCAGGCAGGGAATGGTTTAGTCAGTTATGTTGGAAATCTGTTCGGTAATAGGTCTTCATTTTGTCTCGATAGAAGGCAAAAACCAAAAAAGAAATGCCAGAGAAGAAGAGGATAAAGGATGAAGATGAATTGGTCCAGACAGTAAGTACCCCGAACTTTATACCTTTGTATCAGATGTAATGGCTGACGTATATTCTGTGTGTGAATGTCTGGAGGCTGTATGGATGATGTCAATATGGTGTCTTTGCATAACAGAATGATGGAGGGCTGTCTGCATATGAACTGGAGCGCCTTGAGAACATCAGGAAGAACCAGGCTTTTCTGTCCTCCATCAACTTACTCCAGGTAGATCGACAGAGGAAATGTTATCTCCTCTGTTAAAAATCATAACTTTCACAAGCAGGGTACTGAGTAATAAAAAGGGAAACTTTGAATTTTAAACCTCAAGTGCAACCAAGCCAGATTAAACATGATGCATTGTCATTTACCTTTGAATTCGTATTGGTACTTAACATGCATAAAATCAAAGGCATTCTTATAGCGAAATAAAGGCATTTATTGCTGGTAAATATGTAGCTCTGGTATGACATGTCTTTAATATTGGATCCCTGAATCAAGGTGCTTTTCATATACTTTTATTGAAGATGTCAACAACTTGCCTGCAGCTTTATTTCAGATTTGTTTCACTGTGACAATTGTAGAGATTGTTCCAGATGTTGTTTTTTGACGTGAAATACAACTGGTGTTTTCTTTTTTCATAAGGCCAGAGAGGATTTGCATCGGACCATACGACCAAAGCCATCGCAGCGAGGTTTGAGGTATGGTCAGCTAAAACTCTGACTGCTCATTTCAGAATTCAACTTTAAATTATTTTCTGGTTGAAAGAAATTTGGGTAAATTTTTGTTATTTTAGTCAGCAATGGTTGGTGAAATGCAAACTTTGTTAAATGGCACAATTTGTCTAAGTTTTATGGCTTTTCAAAGTACTATTTATTTATTTATTTTTAATGCTGTAAAAATATTCTCTGGCTAGCTTTTGCATTATGTTTTACCAGTCCTAGCTCTTTTAAATTTCTTTTTGCATGTTTAATTTTAACATTTATAGTCTTTATTTGCAGGCCTCAGCCAGCTGTTAAGGAAGCACTTCCCCCTCGTAAATCTCTGCGCCTTCAGAATAAACCAGCAGAGAAGTTGACTCTTCCCAAAGAGCCTATTGATTCGCTTCACCCTGATCTGGTATCATGTGATAAATGTGTACTATCCCTTCAGTAGTTGTGTATTGCATTCACAATACACAACTTACTTATTTAGTTTTTTTTTTTTTTTCATTCCACTAAAGGCCAGGGTATTAAGGAAGCCCAGTGGCGCTCTTCACATGAATCCCATAAATCAGGAAGTGGGTTTCAAGCTGCCATCAGAGCTTCAACAGCTCTGCTCGGAGGCAAGAATTACATATGTTTCCTTCTTATTGTAGTGAATTAACCTTTTTATATGCTTTACTCTGAATATCAAAACTTTTCTCTTGATTTTCTTTTAAAACTTAAGAAGCAAATAATTTCAGCTTGAAATGTATGTAGAAAAGTTTTGTCTTGGTTTTTGGTTTGAAACAATGTTTTTTTTTTTTTTAAACAGGACTCAACGGAGAAGATTAAGCTTGATCTAAAAGAGTGAGATTATGTTTAGTTTTTGTTATTTTAATTTAGTGCATTTTTGACAATTTCTCAGGTGACAAAGATGTTCTGCTCCTGGCAGGGAATGATAAATGGCTGTAATGTCTGAACACAGGTACATTTCTGCTCTGAAAAGCCTTAAGATGAGAGAAGACGACGTGGTGAAAGTGGTGAAGGATCGCATCTTCTCTGCAGCCTTCCATCCTTGCAGCAGCAGCCTGTTGCTCGCTGCTGGAGACAAGTGGGGGAAAATAGGACTGTGGAATATGGTAAGTTGCCCTTTTTCCTTGGTAAGACAAAGATTTGCAAAGGTTTTCTCACCCCTTTAACATTTTGTGAACTTACATTTTTATGCGACATAATTTGCAATAAAAGCTGGACTTGCAGCTTTTTTTCAACAACAATTTTTTCTTGCCAATTTCCCACAAAATCCAGACTTACAAATTTTACTGCCTATAGATTCTCCCATCTTAGTGGTTGATCATTGCAGCTCCCTATGATTTACCTGAGGTCCTTTGGCTACTTGTTTTTTAAGACTTTAAGAGGGATGCATTCATTTATTTATTTTATACAATTTAAAACGATCATAAGCCATTCCCTACCGTGGATAAAGTTTTTTTTTTTTTTGTTTTTAAACTGTTCTGCTGCTTTGGGAGACATTTTTCAGGCTTAATTTATTAAATATGTGTGCATATTTCAAACTTCCTGACCTAGAAATGATCTATAATTCAGTTTCACAGGAAGCATAGCAGAGGGGATGTAATCAGTGAGAATGCATTCTGCATTCTCACTTATAGTGTTTCTGTTTTTCTTTATCAGTGAGAATGCATCCTGCATTCTCACTTATAGTGTTTCTGTTTTTCTTTATTATTATTATCAGTGAGAATGCATTCTGCATTCTCACTTATAGTGTTTCTGTTTTTCTTTATCTTTATCAGTGAGAATGCATTCTGCATTCTCACTTATAGTGTTTCTGTTTTTCTTTATCTTTATTATTATCAGTGAGAATGCATTCTGCATTCTCACTTATAGTGTTTCTGTTTTTCTTTATTATTATTATCAGTGAGAATGCATTCTGCATTCTCACTTATAGTGTTTCTGTTTTTCTTTATCAGTGAGAATGCATCCTGCATTCTCACTTATAGTGTTTCTGTTTTTCTTTATCTTTATTATTCTGACTTCCGTACGTTTTTTGTCGCTTAACTACTTTCACTATCTTTCACTAATTGTACTAATTTATATATCAAAACGTTCAGCTCCTTCAGGAGAATGGTGCTATGACTTTTGGTAACCTTCACTATTGCACTTTTTGAAATAATTGCACTTTTGTGCAAATATTTTGCCCATTGAAATGAATGGTGGAATTCGGCAGTTACTAGAGTGTGCACTCTAGTAACTGCCGTTTTTGAACTTTTTCTGCTGTTTGACAAACAAAATTATGCTGTTCACACATATTTCACTGTAGAGAAATATTTTATGCATTAAAATGTAGCCACTAGTGTCTACTTTATGGAATTATTACCATTATTGAAACAGGATTTACTGTTTTTTGTTAAACTCCTCTGGAGTACAACCTTGTCACACTTTCTCCTATTCTTTCAATGTATTTTCTTCTTGTGCTCTGTTTTGTCTGTTTCTATGCATTCTGCTTGTCTACTTTTCTGTTTGCCTTCTGGTTTTACTATCTTTTAAGATCTTCTACAATCTTTAATCAATTTTATAAATTCATATATCAAACATTTCTTCTTCTTCTGACCCTTTTTGCTTTTGGTTTTCCTCTGTTTTACTCCTTCAAATATTTCTGGTTTACTGTTTCCACTAATGTTTTATACTTATTACGGTTTCACTATTCAATTGTTTCAACTATTCCTGGGATTGCACTAATTTCCTGTTGTTTCAATTATGCTCTTTCTTAAACTCTGTTTCACTTTTTCACTTTTTCAAATAATTCAGCTTGCACACAAACTCCTGATTCTGCTGAATTCTGCTATAATTTATATATTATATAATTTATATAATTTATACAGTATAATTCACTATTAATTCACTATTATATTATTAATATAGTATATTCACTATTCAACTGATTCAACTATTTCTATGTTTCTATGCATTTTGCTTGTCTACTTTTCTGTATATTCCTTTGATTCTACTGGTTTTACTGTCGGCAAAGGTCTTCTGCAAACTTTTATCAATTTTATCAATTCACATATCAAACTTTTCTGCTTCTTCTGACCCTTTTGTTGTTTCAACTATTCCTGGGATTTCCCTAATTTCCTTTTGTTTCAATTATGCTCTTTTTTAAACTTTGTTTCACTTTTGACTTTTTCAAACAATTCAGGTTGCACACAAACTCCTGCTTCGTCTGCTGAATTCTACTATAATTTATATAATATATTATATAATTTATATAATTTATACAATATAATTCACTATTAATTCACTATTATACTAATAATATAGTATATTCACTATTCAATTGTTTCAAGTATTTCTGGGTTATATCCTAAAACATAAAGTGGCATTATTGTCAGTTGCTATGGCAGCGAGTCTGCGTAGCTTGGGGAAAACAGATCACTTTGCTGTGGATCATAGCACGAAATTAATACCTACATTTAAGTTTCACTGAGTTAACGCGGCTATAGATGACATGTAAAATATTAGTCTTTTTGCCCACAGCGTTGTATGCATGCGCGAAATTTCCGTAGGTCCAATAGCATGCATGGTGTCTAAGTCATAAGTCAGTGCCTCACCAGCAATGAACCTCACCGTACGTCACTGATATATAGTGTGTGTGTGCCAAACTGGTGCCAAATCTTTCGAAGTGAAATATCCAAGTGCTCCTGAATGTCTCTGACGTTCTGCTTGGCGTTCTCTGCCGTTACGTTCTCCCTTCTTCGTTTGTGGAGTTACAATATCTGGGTTCATGAGCGCCCCCAGCGATGAGGCAGAGAACTGAATACCTCACCTCGAATCTGTATGGCGTTTGCCGTCTCGAGTAACATGCCGTTTCGATCGCTCCTCAGCACACGAAACACGTTACACACACAGTTGGTGACTATAAAAACAGTACATTAAATACTTGGAATTAATTATGGGAAATCAGTTAAGACATTAAATGTTTTTAACCATGTTATTTGCGACGCACAGACAGACGGAGCATGCTCTCATAGAATAACAACCAGTGCAGTTAGCGAGAAGTTGTGCAATCCCAGGTGCTGCATCACTGGCTTTGCTTGTTATACTTATTACTGTTTCACTATTCAATTGTTTCAACTATTCCTGGGATTGCACTAATTTTTTCCTGTTGTTTCAATTATGCTCTTTCTTAAACTCTGTTTCACTTTTTGACTTTTTCAAATAATTCAGGTTGCACACAAACTCCTGCTTCTGCTGAATTCTGCTATAATTTATATATTATATAATTTATATAATTTATGCAGTATAATTCACTATTAATTCACTATTAAATATATTAATATAGTATATTCACTATTCAATAGTTTCAACTATTTCTATTTCTTCCACTATCTTCGGCTTTCTTCTGCTTTCTTCTACTTTCTTCTACTTTCTTCTACTCCTTAAACTTTTCTCTACTTTTTCTTGCATTTCTGCAGCAGTCATTCTGCAAATATGCATTCTCACGGCTGTTTCGCTAGGAACAGCTATTTTTCTAGTTATTATTATTATTATTCTGTCTTCCGTACGTTTTTTGTCGCTTAACTACTTTCACTATCTTTCACTAATTGTACTAAATTATATATCAAAACGTTCAGCTCCTTCAGGAGAATGGTGCTATGACTTTTGGTAACCTTCACTATTGCACTTTTTGAAATAATTGCACTTTTGTGCAAATATTTTGCCCATTGAAATGAATGGGGAAATTCGGCGAACTGCCGTTTTTGAACTTTTTCTGCTGTTTGACAAACAAAATTATGCTGTTCATACATATTTCACTGTAGAGAAATATTTTATGCATTAAAATATAGCCACTAGTGTCTACTTTATTGAATTATTACCATTATTTCAACAGGATTTACTGTTTTCTGTTAAACTCCTCTGGAGTACAACCTTGTCACACTTTCTCCTATTCTTTCAATGTATTTTCTTCTTGTGCTCTGTTTTTATCTGTGTCTATGCTTTCTGCTTGCCTACTTTTCTGTTTGCCTTCTGGTTTTACTGGTTTTACTATCTTTTAAGATATTCTACTCTCTTTAATCAATTTTATAAATTCATATATCAAACATTTCTACTTCTTCTGAACCTTTTTGCTTTTGGTTTTCCTCTGTTTTACTCCTTCAAATATTTCTGGTTCACTGTTTCCACTAATTTTTTATACTTATTACTTTCACTATTCAATTGTTTCAACTATTCCTGGGATTGCACTAATTTCCTGTTGTTTCAATTATGCTCTTTCTTCAACTCTGTTTCACTTTTTGACTTTTTCAAATAATTCAGGTTGCACACAAACTCCTGCTTCTGCTGAATTCTGCTATAATTTATATATTATATAATTTATATAATTTATGCAGTATAATTCACTATTAATTCACTATTAAATATATTAATATAGTATATTCACTATTCAATAGTTTCAACTATTTCTATTTCTTCCACTATCTTCTGCTTTCTTCTGCTTTCTTCGGCTTTCTTCTGCTTTCTTCTACTTTCTTCTACTTTCTTCTACTCCTTAAACTTTTCTCTACTTTTTCTTGCATTTCTGCAGCAGTCATTCTGCAAATATGCATTCTCACGGCTGTTTCGCTAGGAACAGCTATTTTTCTAGTTATTATTATTATTCTGTCTTCCGTACGTTTTTTGTCGCTTAACTACTTTCACTATCTTTCACTAATTGTACTAAATTATATATCAAAACGTTCAGCTCCTTCAGGAGAATGGTGCTATGACTTTTGGTAACCTTCACTATTGCACTTTTTGAAATAATTGCACTTTTGTGCAAATATTTTGCCCATTGAAATGAATGGGGAAATTCGGCGAACTGCCGTTTTTGAACTTTTTCTGCTGTTTGACAAACAAAATTATGCTGTTCATACATATTTCACTGTAGAGAAATATTTTATGCATTAAAATATAGCCACTAGTGTCTACTTTATGGAATTATTACTATAATTACTACAGGATTTACTGTTTTCTGTTAAACTCCTCTGGAGTACAACCTTGCCACACTTTCTCCTATTCTTTCAATGTATTTTCTTCTTGTGCTCTGTTTTTATCTGTGTCTATGCATTCTGCTTGTCTACTTTTCTGTTTGCCTTCTGGTTTTACTGGTTTTACTATCTTTTAAGATATTCTACTATCTTTAATCAATTTTATAAATTCATATATCAAACATTTCTACTTCTTCTGAACCTTTTTGCTTTTGGTTTTCCTCTGTTTTACTCCTTCAAATATTTCTGGTTCACTGTTTCCACTAATTTTTTATACTTATTACTTTCACTATTCAATTGTTTCAACTATTCCTGGGATTGCACTAATTTCCTGTTGTTTCAATTATGCTCTTTCTTAAACTCTGTTTCACTTTTTGACTTTTTCAAATAATTCAGGTTGCACACAAACTCCTGCTTCTGCTGAATTCTGCTATAATTTATATATTATATAATTTATATAATTTATGCAGTATAATTCACTATTAATTCACTATTAAATATATTAATATAGTATATTCACTATTCAATAGTTTCAACTATTTCTATTTCTTCCACTATCTTCGGCTTTCTTCTGCTTTCTTCTACTTTCTTCTACTTTCTTCTACTCCTTAAACTTTTCTCTACTTTTTCTTGCATTTCTGCAGCAGTCATTCTGCAAATATGCATTCTCACGGCTGTTTCGCTAGGAACAGCTATTTTTCTAGTTATTATTATTATTCTGTCTTCCGTACGTTTTTTGTCGCTTAACTACTTTCACTATCTTTCACTAATTGTACTAAATTATATATCAAAACGTTCAGCTCCTTCAGGAGAATGGTGCTATGACTTTTGGTAACCTTCACTATTGCACTTTTTGAAATAATTGCACTTTTGTGCAAATATTTTGCCCATTGAAATGAATGGGGAAATTCGGCGAACTGCCGTTTTTGAACTTTTTCTGCTGTTTGACAAACAAAATTATGCTGTTCATACATATTTCACTGTAGAGAAATATTTTATGCATTAAAATATAGCCACTAGTGTCTACTTTATTGAATCATTACCATTATTTCAACAGGATTTACTGTTTTCTGTTAAACTCCTCTGGAGTACAACCTTGCCACACTTTCTCCTATTCTTTCAATGTATTTTCTTCTTGTGCTCTGTTTTTATCTGTGTCTATGCTTTCTGCTTGCCTAATTTTCTGTTTGCCTTCTGGTTTTACTGGTTTTACTATCTTTTAAGATATTCTACTATCTTTAATCAATTTTATAAATTCATATATCAAACATTTCTACTTCTTCTGAACCTTTTTGCTTTTGGTTTTCCTCTGTTTTACTCCTTCAAATATTTCTGGTTCACTGTTTCCACTAATTTTTTATACTTATTACTTTCACTATTCAATTGTTTCAACTATTCCTGGGATTGCACTAATTTCCTGTTGTTTCAATTATGCTCTTTCTTAAACTCTGTTTCACTTTTTGACTTTTTCAAATAATTCAGGTTGCACACAAACTCCTGCTTCTGCTGAATTCTGCTATAATTTATATATTATATAATTTATATAATTTATGCAGTATAATTCACTATTAATTCACTATTAAATATATTAATATAGTATATTCACTATTCAATAGTTTCAACTATTTCTATTTCTTCCACTATCTTCGGCTTTCTTCTGCTTTCTTCTGCTTTCTTCTATTTTCTTCTACTCCTTAAACTTTTCTCTACTTTTTCTTGCATTTCTGCAGCAGACATTCTGCAAATATGCATTCTCACGGCTGTTTCGCTAGGAACAGCTATTTTTCTAGTTATCAGTGAGAATGCATTCAATGCATTCTCACTTATAGTGTTTCTGTTTTTCTTTATCTTTATTATTCTGACTTCCGTACGTTTTTTGTCGCTTAACTACTTTCACTATCTTTCACTAATTGTACTAATTTATATATCAAAACGTTCAGCTCCTTCAGGAGAATGGTGCTATGACTTTTGGTAACCTTCACTATTGCACTTTTTGAAATAATTGCACTTTTGTGCAAATATTTTGCCCATTGAAATGAATGGTGGAATTCGGCAGTTACTAGAGTGTGCACTCTAGTAACTGCCGTTTTTGAACTTTTTCTGCTGTTTGACAAACAAAATTATGCTGTTCACACATATTTCACTGTAGAGAAATATTTTATGCATTAAAATGTAGCCACTAGTGTCTACTTTATGGAATTATTACCATTATTGAAACAGGATTTACTGTTTTTTGTTAAACTCCTCTGGAGTACAACCTTGTCACACTTTCTCCTATTCTTTCAATGTATTTTCTTCTTGTGCTCTGTTTTTATCTGTTTCTATGCATTCTGCTTGTCTACTTTTCTGTTTGCCTTCTGGTTTTACTATCTTTTAAGATCTTCTACAATCTTTAATCAATTTTATAAATTCATATATCAAACATTTCTTCTTCTTCTGACCCTTTTTGCTTTTGGTTTTCCTCTGTTTTACTCCTTCAAATATTTCTGGTTTACTGTTTCCACTAATGTTTTATACTTATTACGGTTTCACTATTCAATTGTTTCAACTATTCCTGGGATTGCACTAATTTCCTGTTGTTTCAATTATGCTCTTTCTTAAACTCTGTTTCACTTTTTCACTTTTTCAAATAATTCAGCTTGCACACAAACTCCTGATTCTGCTGAATTCTGCTATAATTTATATATTATATAATTTATATAATTTATACAGTATAATTCACTATTAATTCACTATTATATTATTAATATAGTATATTCACTATTCAACTGATTCAACTATTTCTATGTTTCTATGCATTTTGCTTGTCTACTTTTCTGTATATTCCTTTGATTCTACTGGTTTTACTGTCGGCAAAGGTCTTCTGCAAACTTTTATCAATTTTATCAATTCACATATCAAACTTTTCTGCTTCTTCTGACCCTTTTGTTGTTTCAACTATTCCTGGGATTTCCCTAATTTCCTTTTGTTTCAATTATGCTCTTTTTTAAACTTTGTTTCACTTTTTGACTTTTTCAAACAATTCAGGTTGCACACAAACTCCTGCTTCGTCTGCTGAATTCTGCTATAATTTATATAATATATTATATAATTTATATAATTTATACAATATAATTCACTATTAATTCACTATTATACTAATAATATAGTATATTCACTATTCAATTGTTTCAAGTATTTCTGGGTTATATCCTAAAACATAAAGTGGCATTATTGTCAGTTGCTATGGCAGCGAGTCTGCGTAGCTTGGGGAAAACAGATCACTTTGCTGTGGATCATAGCACGAAATTAATACCTACATTTAAGTTTCACTGAGTTAACGCGGCTATAGATGACATGTAAAATATTAGTCTTTTTGCCCCACAGCGTTGTATGCATGCGCGAAATTTCCGTAGGTCCAATAGCATGCATGGTGTCTAAGTCATAAGTCAGTGCCTCACCAGCAATGAACCTCACCGTACGTCACTGATATATAGTGTGTGTGTGCCAAACTGGTGCCAAATCTTTCGAAGTGAAAATATCCAAGTGCTCCTGAATGTCTCTGACGTTCTGCTTGGCGTTCTCTGCCGTTACGTTCTCCCTTCTTCGTTTGTGGAGTTACAATATCTGGGTTCATGAGCGCCCCCAGCGATGAGGCAGAGAACTGAATACCTCACCTCGAATCTGTATGGCGTTTGCCGTCTCGAGTAACATGCCGTTTTCGATCGCTCCTCAGCACACGAAACACGTTACACACACAGTTGGTGACTATAAAAACAGTACATTAAATACTTGGAATTAATTAAGGGAAATCAGTTAAGACATTAAATGTTTTTAACCATGTTATTTGCGACGCACAGACAGACGGAGCATGCTCTCATAGAATAACAACCAGTGCAGTTAGCGAGAAGTTGTGCAATCCCAGGTGCTGCATCACTGGCTTTGCTTGTTATACTTATTACTGTTTCACTATTCAATTGTTTCAACTATTCCTGGGATTGCACTAATTTTTTCCTGTTGTTTCAATTATGCTCTTTCTTAAACTCTGTTTCACTTTTTGACTTTTTCAAATAATTCAGGTTGCACACAAACTCCTGCTTCTGCTGAATTCTGCTATAATTTATATATTATATAATTTATATAATTTATGCAGTATAATTCACTATTAATTCACTATTAAATACTTTTGAAGGGTTTGCTACTTTTGAATATAGTATATTCACTATTCAATAGTTTCAACTATTTCTATTTCTTCCACTATCTTCGGCTTTCTTCTGCTTTCTTCTACTTTCTTCTACTTTCTTCTACTCCTTAAACTTTTCTCTACTTTTTCTTGCATTTCTGCAGCAGTCATTCTGCAAATATGCATTCTCACGGCTGTTTCGCTAGGAACAGCTATTTTTCTAGTTATTATTATTATTATTCTGGCTTCCGTACGTTTTTCCTGGTTTAACTACTCTCACTATCTTTCACTAATTGTACTAATTTATATATCAAAACGTTCAGCTCCTTCAGGAGAATGGTGCTATGACTTTTGGTAAACTTCACTATTGCACTTTTTGAAATAATTGCCCTTTTGTGCAAATCTTTTGCCCCATTATTTCCTATGGTGGAACTCTGTAACTGATTTCAGTTACTTGAGTGTACACTCTAGTAACTGCCGTTTTTGAACTTTTTCTGCTCTTTTATAAACAAAATTATGCTGTTCATACATATTTCACTGTAGAGAAATATTTTATGCTTTAAAATGTAGCCACTAGTGTCTACTTTATGGAATTATTACTATCATTGTTACAGGATTTACTGTTTTCTGTTAAACTCCTCTGGAGTACAACCTTGTCACACTTTCTCCTATTCTTTCAATGTATTTTCTTCTTGTGCTCTGTTTTTATCTGTGTCTATGCATTCTGCTTGTCTACTTTTCTGTTTGCCTTCTGGTTCTACTCGTTTTACTATCTTTCAAGATCTACTATCTTTAATCAATTTTATAAATTCATATATCAAACATTTCTGCTTCTTCTTATCCTTTTTGCTTTTAATCTGTTTTACTCCTTCAAATATTTCTGATTTACTGTTTCCACTAATTTTTTATACTTATTACTGTTTCACTATTCAATTGTTTCAACTATTCCTGGGATTGCACTAATTTTCTGTTGTTTCAATTATGCTCTTTCTTAAACTCTGTTTCACTTTTTGACTTTTTCAAATAATTCAGGTTGCACACAAACTCCTGCTTCTTCTGCTGAATTCCTCTAAAATTTATATATTATATAATTTATATAATTCATACAGTGTAATTTACTATTAATTCACTATTATCTTATTAATATAGTATATTCACTATTCAATTGTTTCAACTATTTCTATGTTTCTATGCATTTTGCTTGTCTACTTTTCTGGATATTCCTTTGGTTCTACTGGTTTTACTGTCGGATAAGGTCTTCTGCAAACTTTGATCAATTTTATCAATTCATATATCAAACTTTTCTGCTTCTTCTGACCCTTATTGCTTTTGGTTTTGCTCTGTTTTACTTCTTCAAATATTTCTGGTTTTTCTGATTCCGCTAATTTAAGCTTTTTGATGTTTCACTGTTCAATTGTTTCAACTATTTCTGGGTTTGCACTAATTTCCTCGTGTGCTAATTGTGCTCTTTCTTACGCTCTGTTTCACTTTTTGACTTTTTCAAATAATTCATGTTGCACACAAACTTCTGCTTCTTCAGCTGAATTCTTCAACACTTTTGCAAAGTTTCACTACTTGGCAAAGGATTTCTACAAAGTATGACTAGCTTTCTTATGCTTTTCTTACTCTTTGTTCTCAAGTTTCTTATATTTCTCCATCAATCATTCTGCAAATATGCTTATTTGGCTCTTGATGTTAAGTTTCACTTCTTCAAATATTTCTGGTGGTGTACTAATTTCAGCTTCAGCTAATTTCTTCAGTTTGTTTCATTTCACTGATCAACTGTTTCAACTATTTCAATTTCTTCTGCTTTCTTCTACTTCTTAAGCTTTTCTGTACTTTTTCTGGCATTTCTGCAGCAGTCATTCTGCAAATATGCATTCTCACGGCTGTTTCGCTAGGAACAGCTATTTTTCTAGTTATCAGTGAGAATGCATTCAATGCATTCTCACTTATAGTGATTCTGTTTTTCTTTATCTTTATTATTATTATCAGTGAGAATGCATTCAATGCATTCTCACTTATAGTGATTCTGTTTTTCTTTATTATTATTATTATTATTATTCTGGCTTCCGTACGTTTTTCCTGGTTTAACTACTCTCACTATCTTTCACTAATTGTACTAATTTATATATCAAAACGTTCAGCTCCTTCAGGAGAATGGTGCTATGACTTTTGGTAAATTTCACTATTGCACTTTTTGAAATAATTGCCCTTTTGTGCAAATTTTTTGCCCCATTATTTCCTATGGTGGAACTCTGTAACTGATTTCAGTTACTTGAGTGTACACTCTAGTAACTGCCGTTTTTGAACTTTTTCTGCTCTTTTATAAACAAAATTATGCTGTTCATACATATTTCACTGTAGAGAAATATTTTATGCATTAAAATGTAGCCACACGTGTCTACTTTATGGATTTATTACTATCTTTGCTACAGGTTTTACTGTTTTCTGTTAAACTCCTCTGGAGTACAACCTTGTCAAACTTTCTCCTATTCTTTCAATGTATTTTCTTCTTGTGCTCTGTTTTTATCAGTGTCTATGCATTCTGCTTGTCTACTTTTCTGTTTTCCTTCTGGTTCTACTGGTTTTACTATATTTGAAGATTTTCTACAATTTTTAATCAATTTTATAAATTCATATATCAAACATTTCTACTTTTTCTGACTTTTTTGCTTTAGTTTTTGCTCTTTTTTACTCTTTCAGATATTTCTGGTTTACTGTTTCCACTAATTTTTTATACTTATTACTGTTTCACTATTCAATTGTTTCAACTATTTCTGGGATTGCACTTATTTCCTGTTGTTTCAATTATGCTCTTTCTTAAACTCTGTTTCACTTTTTGACTTTTTCAAATAATTCAGGTTGCACAAAAACTCCTGCTTCTTCTGCTGAATTCCTCTATAATTTATATATTATATAATTTATATAATTTATACAGTATAATTCACTATTAATTCACTATTATCTTATTAATATAGTATATTCACTATTCAATTGTTTCAACTATTTCTATGTTTCTATGCATTTTGCTTGTCTACTTTTCTGGATATTCCTTTGTTTCTAATGGTTTTCCTGTCTGCAAAGGTCTTCTCAAACTTTTATCAATTTTATCAATTTATATATCAAACATTTCTGCTTCTTCTTATTCGTTTTGCTTTTAATCTGTTTTACTCCTTCAAATATTTCTGGTTTACTGTTTCCACTAATTTTTTATACTTATTACTGTTTCACTATTCAATTGTTTCAACTATTCCTGGGATTGCACTTATTTCCTGTTGTTTCAATTATGCTCATTCTCTTACTCTGTTTCACTTTTTTACTTTTTCAAATAATTCAAGTTGCACTCAAACTCCTGCTTCTTTTGCTGAATCCTGCTATTATTTATATATTATATAATTTATACAGCATAATTAACTATTAATTGACTATTACATTATTAAAATAGTATATTCACTATTCAATTGTTTCAACTATTTCTATGTTTCTATGCATGTTCCTTGTCTACTTTTCTGTATATTCCTTTGGTTCTACTGGTTTTACTGTCGGATAAGGTCTTCTGCAAACTTTAATCAATTTTATCAATTCATATATCAAACTTTTCTGCTTTTTCTTTCCCTTTTTGCTTTTGGTTTTCCTCTGTTTTACTCCTTCAAATATTTCTGGTTTTTCTGCTTCCGCTAATTTAAGCTTTTTGATGTTTCACTGTTCAATTGTTTCAACTATTTCTGGGTTTGCACTAATTTCCTCGTGTGCTAATTGTGATGTTTCTTACGCTCTGTTTCACTTTTTGACTTTTTCAAATAATTCATGTTACACACAAACTTCTGCTTCTTCAGTTGAATTCTGTAACACTTTTGCTAAGTTTCACTACTTGGCAAAGGATTTGTATAATGTATGACTAGCTTTCTTATGCTTTTTTCCAATTTCTTACTCTTTGTTCTCAAGTTTCTTATATTTCTCTTTCAATCATTCTGCAAATATTCTTATTTGGCTCTTTATGTTAAGTTACACTTCTTCAAATATTTCTGGTGGTGTACTAATTTCAGCTTCAGCTAATATCTGCAGTTTGCTACGTTTCACTGTTCAACTGTTTCAATTATTTCAATTTCTTCTGCTTTCTTCTACTTCTTAAACTTTTCTCTACTTTTTCTTGCATTTCTGCAGCAGTCATTCTGCAAATATGCATTCTCACGGCTGTTTCGCTAGGAACAGCTATTTTTCTAGTTATTATTATCAGTGAGAATGCATTCAATGCATTCTCACTTATCAGTGAGAATGCATTCAATGCATTCTCACTTATAGTGTTTCTGTTTTTCTTTATCTTTATTATTCTGACTTCCGTACGTTTTTTGTCGCTTAACTACTTTCACTATCTTTCACTAATTGTACTAATTTATATATCAAAACGTTCAGCTCCTTCAGGAGAATGGTGCTATGACTTTTGGTAACCTTCACTATTGCACTTTTTGAAATAATTGCACTTTTGTGCAAATATTTTGCCCATTGAAATGAATGGTGGAATTCGGCAGTTACTAGAGTGTGCACTCTAGTAACTGCCGTTTTTGAACTTTTTCTGCTGTTTGACAAACAAAATTATGCTGTTCACACATATTTCACTGTAGAGAAATATTTTATGCATTAAAATGTAGCCACTAGTGTCTACTTTATGGAATTATTACCATTATTGAAACAGGATTTACTGTTTTTTGTTAAACTCCTCTGGAGTACAACCTTGTCACACTTTCTCCTATTCTTTCAATGTATTTTCTTCTTGTGCTCTGTTTTTATCTGTTTCTATGCATTCTGCTTGTCTACTTTTCTGTTTGCCTTCTGGTTTTACTATCTTTTAAGATCTTCTACAATCTTTAATCAATTTTATAAATTCATATATCAAACATTTCTTCTTCTTCTGACCCTTTTTGCTTTTGGTTTTCCTCTGTTTTACTCCTTCAAATATTTCTGGTTTACTGTTTCCACTAATGTTTTATACTTATTACGGTTTCACTATTCAATTGTTTCAACTATTCCTGGGATTGCACTAATTTCCTGTTGTTTCAATTATGCTCTTTCTTAAACTCTGTTTCACTTTTTCACTTTTTCAAATAATTCAGCTTGCACACAAACTCCTGATTCTGCTGAATTCTGCTATAATTTATATATTATATAATTTATATAATTTATACAGTATAATTCACTATTAATTCACTATTATATTATTAATATAGTATATTCACTATTCAACTGATTCAACTATTTCTATGTTTCTATGCATTTTGCTTGTCTACTTTTCTGTATATTCCTTTGATTCTACTGGTTTTACTGTCGGCAAAGGTCTTCTGCAAACTTTTATCAATTTTATCAATTCACATATCAAACTTTTCTGCTTCTTCTGACCCTTTTGTTGTTTCAACTATTCCTGGGATTTCCCTAATTTCCTTTTGTTTCAATTATGCTCTTTTTTAAACTTTGTTTCACTTTTTGACTTTTTCAAACAATTCAGGTTGCACACAAACTCCTGCTTCGTCTGCTGAATTCTGCTATAATTTATATAATATATAATTTATATAATTTATACAATATAATTCATTATTATTTCACTATTATACTATTAATATAGTATATTCACTATTCAATTGTGTCAAGTATTTCTGGGTTATATCCTAAAACATAAAGTGGCATTATTGTCAGTTGCTATGGCAGCGAGTCTGCGTAGCTTGGGGAAAACAGATCACTTTGCTGTGGATCATAGCACGAAATTAATACCTACATTTAAGTTTCACTGAGTTAACGCGGCTATAGATGACATGTAAAATATTAGTCTTTTTGCCCCACAGCGTTGTATGCATGCGCGAAATTTCCGTAGGTCCAATAGCATGCATGGTGTCTAAGTCATAAGTCAGTGCCTCACCAGCAATGAACCTCACCGTACGTCACTGATATATAGTGTGTGTGTGCCAAACTGGTGCCAAATCTTTCGAAGTGAAAATATCCAAGTGCTCCTGAATGTCTCTGACGTTCTGCTTGGCGTTCTCTGCCGTTACGTTCTCCCTTCTTCGTTTGTGGAGTTACAATATCTGGGTTCATGAGCGCCCCAGCGATGAGGCAGAGAACTGAATACCTCACCTCGAATCTGTATGGCGTTTGCCGTCTCGAGTAACATGCCGTTTTCGATCGCTCCTCAGCACACGAAACACGTTACACACACAGTTGGTGACTATAAAACAGTACATTAAATACTTGGAATTAATTATGGGAAATCAGTTAAGACATTAAATGTTTTTAACCATGTTATTTGCGACGCACAGACAGACGGAGCATGCTCTCATAGAATAACAACCAGTGCAGTTAGCGAGAAGTTGTGCAATCCCAGGTGCTGCATCACTGGCTTTGCTTGTTATACTTATTACTGTTTCACTATTCAATTGTTTCAACTATTCCTGGGATTGCACTAATTTTTCCTGTTGTTTTAATTATGCTCTTTCTTAAACTCTGTTTCACTTTTTGACTTTTTCAAATAATTCAGGTTGCACACAAACTCCTGCTTCTGCTGAATTCTGCTATAATTTATATATTATATAATTTATATAATTTATGCAGTATAATTCACTATTAATTCACTATTAAATATATTAATATAGTATATTCACTATTCAATAGTTTCAACTATTTCTATTTCTTCCACTATCTTCGGCTTTCTTCTGCTTTCTTCTACTTTCTTCTACTTTCTTCTACTCCTTAAACTTTTCTCTACTTTTTCTTGCATTTCTGCAGCAGTCATTCTGCAAATATGCATTCTCACGGCTGTTTCGCTAGGAACAGCTATTTTTCTAGTAGTGTTTCTGTTTTTCTTTATCTTTATTATTATTATTCTGACTTCCGTACGTTTTTTGTCGCTTAACTACTTTCACTATCTTTCACTAATTGTACTAATTTATATATCAAAACGTTCAGCTCCTTCAGGAGAATGGTGCTATGACTTTTGGTAACCTTCACTATTGCACTTTTTGAAATAATTGCACTTTTGTGCAAATATTTTGCCCATTGAAATGAATGGTGGAATTCGGCAGTTACTAGAGTGTGCACTCTAGTAACTGCCGTTTTTGAACTTTTTCTGCTGTTTGACAAACAAAATTATGCTGTTCACACATATTTCACTGTAGAGAAATATTTTATGCATTAAAATGTAGCCACTAGTGTCTACTTTATGGAATTATTACCATTATTGAAACAGGATTTACTGTTTTTTGTTAAACTCCTCTGGAGTACAACCTTGTCACACTTTCTCCTATTCTTTCAATGTATTTTCTTCTTGTGCTCTGTTTTTATCTGTTTCTATGCATTCTGCTTGTCTACTTTTCTGTTTGCCTTCTGGTTTTACTATCTTTTAAGATCTTCTACAATCTTTAATCAATTTTATAAATTCATATATCAAACATTTCTTCTTCTTCTGACCCTTTTTGCTTTTGGTTTTCCTCTGTTTTACTCCTTCAAATATTTCTGGTTTACTGTTTCCACTAATGTTTTATACTTATTACGGTTTCACTATTCAATTGTTTCAACTATTCCTGGGATTGCACTAATTTCCTGTTGTTTCAATTATGCTCTTTCTTAAACTCTGTTTCACTTTTTCACTTTTTCAAATAATTCAGCTTGCACACAAACTCCTGATTCTGCTGAATTCTGCTATAATTTATATATTATATAATTTATATAATTTATACAGTATAATTCACTATTAATTCACTATTATATTATTAATATAGTATATTCACTATTCAACTGATTCAACTATTTCTATGTTTCTATGCATTTTGCTTGTCTACTTTTCTGTATATTCCTTTGATTCTACTGGTTTTACTGTCGGCAAAGGTCTTCTGCAAACTTTTATCAATTTTATCAATTCACATATCAAACTTTTCTGCTTCTTCTGACCCTTTTGTTGTTTCAACTATTCCTGGGATTTCCCTAATTTCCTTTTGTTTCAATTATGCTCTTTTTTAAACTTTGTTTCACTTTTTGACTTTTTCAAACAATTCAGGTTGCACACAAACTCCTGCTTCGTCTGCTGAATTCTGCTATAATTTATATAATATATTATATAATTTATATAATTTATACAATATAATTCACTATTAATTCACTATTATACTAATAATATAGTATATTCACTATTCAATTGTTTCAAGTATTTCTGGGTTATATCCTAAAACATAAAGTGGCATTATTGTCAGTTGCTATGGCAGCGAGTCTGCGTAGCTTGGGGAAAACAGATCACTTTGCTGTGGATCATAGCACGAAATTAATACCTACATTTAAGTTTCACTGAGTTAACGCGGCTATAGATGACATGTAAAATATTAGTCTTTTTGCCCCACAGCGTTGTATGCATGCGCGAAATTTCCGTAGGTCCAATAGCATGCATGGTGTCTAAGTCATAAGTCAGTGCCTCACCAGCAATGAACCTCACCGTACGTCACTGATATATAGTGTGTGTGTGCCAAACTGGTGCCAAATCTTTCGAAGTGAAAATATCCAAGTGCTCCTGAATGTCTCTGACGTTCTGCTTGGCGTTCTCTGCCGTTACGTTCTCCCTTCTTCGTTTGTGGAGTTACAATATCTGGGTTCATGAGCGCCCCCAGCGATGAGGCAGAGAACTGAATACCTCACCTCGAATCTGTATGGCGTTTGCCGTCTCGAGTAACATGCCGTTTTCGATCGCTCCTCAGCACACGAAACACGTTACACACACAGTTGGTGACTATAAAAACAGTACATTAAATACTTGGAATTAATTAAGGGAAATCAGTTAAGACATTAAATGTTTTTAACCATGTTATTTGCGACGCACAGACAGACGGAGCATGCTCTCATAGAATAACAACCAGTGCAGTTAGCGAGAAGTTGTGCAATCCCAGGTGCTGCATCACTGGCTTTGCTTGTTATACTTATTACTGTTTCACTATTCAATTGTTTCAACTATTCCTGGGATTGCACTAATTTTTTCCTGTTGTTTCAATTATGCTCTTTCTTAAACTCTGTTTCACTTTTTGACTTTTTCAAATAATTCAGGTTGCACACAAACTCCTGCTTCTGCTGAATTCTGCTATAATTTATATATTATATAATTTATATAATTTATGCAGTATAATTCACTATTAATTCACTATTAAATACTTTTGAAGGGTTTGCTACTTTTGAATATAGTATATTCACTATTCAATAGTTTCAACTATTTCTATTTCTTCCACTATCTTCGGCTTTCTTCTGCTTTCTTCTACTTTCTTCTACTTTCTTCTACTCCTTAAACTTTTCTCTACTTTTTCTTGCATTTCTGCAGCAGTCATTCTGCAAATATGCATTCTCACGGCTGTTTCGCTAGGAACAGCTATTTTTCTAGTCAGTGAGAATGCATTCTGCATTCTCACTTATAGTGTTTCTGTTTTTCTTTATCTTTATTATTATCAGTGAGAATGCATTCAATGCATTCTCACTTATAGTGTTTCTGTTTCCCTTTATTATCAGTGAGAATGCATTCAATGCATTCTCACTTATAGTGTTTCTGTTTTTCTTTATCTTTATTATTCTGACTTCCGTACGTTTTTTGTCGCTTAACTACTTTCACTATCTTTCACTAATTGTACTAATTTATATATCAAAACGTTCAGCTCCTTCAGGAGAATGGTGCTATGACTTTTGGTAACCTTCACTATTGCACTTTTTGAAATAATTGCACTTTTGTGCAAATATTTTGCCCATTGAAATGAATGGTGGAATTCGGCAGTTACTAGAGTGTGCACTCTAGTAACTGCCGTTTTTGAACTTTTTCTGCTGTTTGACAAACAAAATTATGCTGTTCACACATATTTCACTGTAGAGAAATATTTTATGCATTAAAATGTAGCCACTAGTGTCTACTTTATGGAATTATTACCATTATTGAAACAGGATTTACTGTTTTTTGTTAAACTCCTCTGGAGTACAACCTTGTCACACTTTCTCCTATTCTTTCAATGTATTTTCTTCTTGTGCTCTGTTTTTATCTGTTTCTATGCATTCTGCTTGTCTACTTTTCTGTTTGCCTTCTGGTTTTACTATCTTTTAAGATCTTCTACAATCTTTAATCAATTTTATAAATTCATATATCAAACATTTCTTCTTCTTCTGACCCTTTTTGCTTTTGGTTTTCCTCTGTTTTACTCCTTCAAATATTTCTGGTTTACTGTTTCCACTAATGTTTTATACTTATTACGGTTTCACTATTCAATTGTTTCAACTATTCCTGGGATTGCACTAATTTCCTGTTGTTTCAATTATGCTCTTTCTTAAACTCTGTTTCACTTTTTCACTTTTTCAAATAATTCAGCTTGCACACAAACTCCTGATTCTGCTGAATTCTGCTATAATTTATATATTATATAATTTATATAATTTATACAGTATAATTCACTATTAATTCACTATTATATTATTAATATAGTATATTCACTATTCAACTGATTCAACTATTTCTATGTTTCTATGCATTTTGCTTGTCTACTTTTCTGTATATTCCTTTGATTCTACTGGTTTTACTGTCGGCAAAGGTCTTCTGCAAACTTTTATCAATTTTATCAATTCACATATCAAACTTTTCTGCTTCTTCTGACCCTTTTGTTGTTTCAACTATTCCTGGGATTTCCCTAATTTCCTTTTGTTTCAATTATGCTCTTTTTAAACTTTGTTTCACTTTTTGACTTTTTCAAACAATTCAGGTTGCACACAAACTCCTGCTTCGTCTGCTGAATTCTGCTATAATTTATATAATATATTATATAATTTATATAATTTATACAATATAATTCACTATTAATTCACTATTATACTAATAATATAGTATATTCACTATTCAATTGTTTCAAGTATTTCTGGGTTATATCCTAAAACATAAAGTGGCATTATTGTCAGTTGCTATGGCAGCGAGTCTGCGTAGCTTGGGGAAAACAGATCACTTTGCTGTGGATCATAGCACGAAATTAATACCTACATTTAAGTTTCACTGAGTTAACGCGGCTATAGATGACATGTAAAATATTAGTCTTTTTGCCCCACAGCGTTGTATGCATGCGCGAAATTTCCGTAGGTCCAATAGCATGCATGGTGTCTAAGTCATAAGTCAGTGCCTCACCAGCAATGAACCTCACCGTACGTCACTGATATATAGTGTGTGTGTGCCAAACTGGTGCCAAATCTTTCGAAGTGAAAATATCCAAGTGCTCCTGAATGTCTCTGACGTTCTGCTTGGCGTTCTCTGCCGTTACGTTCTCCCTTCTTCGTTTGTGGAGTTACAATATCTGGGTTCATGAGCGCCCCCAGCGATGAGGCAGAGAACTGAATACCTCACCTCGAATCTGTATGGCGTTTGCCGTCTCGAGTAACATGCCGTTTTCGATCGCTCCTCAGCACACGAAACACGTTACACACACAGTTGGTGACTATAAAAACAGTACATTAAATACTTGGAATTAATTATGGGAAATCAGTTAAGACATTAAATGTTTTTAACCATGTTATTTGCGACGCACAGACAGACGGAGCATGCTCTCATAGAATAACAACCAGTGCAGTTAGCGAGAAGTTGTGCAATCCCAGGTGCTGCATCACTGGCTTTGCTTGTTATACTTATTACTGTTTCACTATTCAATTGTTTCAACTATTCCTGGGATTGCACTAATTTTTTCCTGTTGTTTCAATTATGCTCTTTCTTAAACTCTGTTTCACTTTTTGACTTTTTCAAATAATTCAGGTTGCACACAAACTCCTGCTTCTGCTGAATTCTGCTATAATTTATATATTATATAATTTATATAATTTATGCAGTATAATTCACTATTAATTCACTATTAAATATATTAATATAGTATATTCACTATTCAATAGTTTCAACTATTTCTATTTCTTCCACTATCTTCGGCTTTCTTCTGCTTTCTTCTACTTTCTTCTACTTTCTTCTACTCCTTAAACTTTTCTCTACTTTTTCTTGCATTTCTGCAGCAGTCATTCTGCAAATATGCATTCTCACGGCTGTTTCGCTAGGAACAGCTATTTTTCTAGTCAGTGAGAATGCATTCAATGCATTCTCACTTATAGTGTTTCTGTTTTTCTTTATCTTTATTATTCTGACTTCCGTACGTTTTTTGTCGCTTAACTACTTTCACTATCTTTCACTAATTGTACTAATTTATATATCAAAACGTTCAGCTCCTTCAGGAGAATGGTGCTATGACTTTTGGTAACCTTCACTATTGCACTTTTTGAAATAATTGCACTTTTGTGCAAATATTTTGCCCATTGAAATGAATGGTGGAATTCGGCAGTTACTAGAGTGTGCACTCTAGTAACTGCCGTTTTTGAACTTTTTCTGCTGTTTGACAAACAAAATTATGCTGTTCACACATATTTCACTGTAGAGAAATATTTTATGCATTAAAATGTAGCCACTAGTGTCTACTTTATGGAATTATTACCATTATTGAAACAGGATTTACTGTTTTTTGTTAAACTCCTCTGGAGTACAACCTTGTCACACTTTCTCCTATTCTTTCAATGTATTTTCTTCTTGTGCTCTGTTTTTATCTGTTTCTATGCATTCTGCTTGTCTACTTTTCTGTTTGCCTTCTGGTTTTACTATCTTTTAAGATCTTCTACAATCTTTAATCAATTTTATAAATTCATATATCAAACATTTCTTCTTCTTCTGACCCTTTTTGCTTTTGGTTTTCCTCTGTTTTACTCCTTCAAATATTTCTGGTTTACTGTTTCCACTAATGTTTTATACTTATTACGGTTTCACTATTCAATTGTTTCAACTATTCCTGGGATTGCACTAATTTCCTGTTGTTTCAATTATGCTCTTTCTTAAACTCTGTTTCACTTTTTCACTTTTTCAAATAATTCAGCTTGCACACAAACTCCTGATTCTGCTGAATTCTGCTATAATTTATATATTATATAATTTATATAATTTATACAGTATAATTCACTATTAATTCACTATTATATTATTAATATAGTATATTCACTATTCAACTGATTCAACTATTTCTATGTTTCTATGCATTTTGCTTGTCTACTTTTCTGTATATTCCTTTGATTCTACTGGTTTTACTGTCGGCAAAGGTCTTCTGCAAACTTTTATCAATTTTATCAATTCACATATCAAACTTTTCTGCTTCTTCTGACCCTTTTGTTGTTTCAACTATTCCTGGGATTTCCCTAATTTCCTTTTGTTTCAATTATGCTCTTTTTTAAACTTTGTTTCACTTTTTGACTTTTTCAAACAATTCAGGTTGCACACAAACTCCTGCTTCGTCTGCTGAATTCTGCTATAATTTATATAATATATTATATAATTTATATAATTTATACAATATAATTCACTATTAATTCACTATTATACTAATAATATAGTATATTCACTATTCAATTGTTTCAAGTATTTCTGGGTTATATCCTAAAACATAAAGTGGCATTATTGTCAGTTGCTATGGCAGCGAGTCTGCGTAGCTTGGGGAAAACAGATCACTTTGCTGTGGATCATAGCACGAAATTAATACCTACATTTAAGTTTCACTGAGTTAACGCGGCTATAGATGACATGTAAAATATTAGTCTTTTTGCCCCACAGCGTTGTATGCATGCGCGAAATTTCCGTAGGTCCAATAGCATGCATGGTGTCTAAGTCATAAGTCAGTGCCTCACCAGCAATGAACCTCACCGTACGTCACTGATATATAGTGTGTGTGTGCCAAACTGGTGCCAAATCTTTCGAAGTGAAAATATCCAAGTGCTCCTGAATGTCTCTGACGTTCTGCTTGGCGTTCTCTGCCGTTACGTTCTCCCTTCTTCGTTTGTGGAGTTACAATATCTGGGTTCATGAGCGCCCCCAGCGATGAGGCAGAGAACTGAATACCTCACCTCGAATCTGTATGGCGTTTGCCGTCTCGAGTAACATGCCGTTTTCGATCGCTCCTCAGCACACGAAACACGTTACACACACAGTTGGTGACTATAAAAACAGTACATTAAATACTTGGAATTAATTAAGGGAAATCAGTTAAGACATTAAATGTTTTTAACCATGTTATTTGCGACGCACAGACAGACGGAGCATGCTCTCATAGAATAACAACCAGTGCAGTTAGCGAGAAGTTGTGCAATCCCAGGTGCTGCATCACTGGCTTTGCTTGTTATACTTATTACTGTTTCACTATTCAATTGTTTCAACTATTCCTGGGATTGCACTAATTTTTTCCTGTTGTTTCAATTATGCTCTTTCTTAAACTCTGTTTCACTTTTTGACTTTTTCAAATAATTCAGGTTGCACACAAACTCCTGCTTCTGCTGAATTCTGCTATAATTTATATATTATATAATTTATATAATTTATGCAGTATAATTCACTATTAATTCACTATTAAATACTTTTGAAGGGTTTGCTACTTTTGAATATAGTATATTCACTATTCAATAGTTTCAACTATTTCTATTTCTTCCACTATCTTCGGCTTTCTTCTGCTTTCTTCTACTTTCTTCTACTTTCTTCTACTCCTTAAACTTTTCTCTACTTTTTCTTGCATTTCTGCAGCAGTCATTCTGCAAATATGCATTCTCACGGCTGTTTCGCTAGGAACAGCTATTTTTCTAGTTATTATCAGTGAGAATGCATTCAATGCATTCTCACTTATAGTGTTTCTGTTTTTCTTTATCTTTATTATTCTGACTTCCGTACGTTTTTTGTCGCTTAACTACTTTCACTATCTTTCACTAATTGTACTAATTTATATATCAAAACGTTCAGCTCCTTCAGGAGAATGGTGCTATGACTTTTGGTAACCTTCACTATTGCACTTTTTGAAATAATTGCACTTTTGTGCAAATATTTTGCCCATTGAAATGAATGGTGGAATTCGGCAGTTACTAGAGTGTGCACTCTAGTAACTGCCGTTTTTGAACTTTTTCTGCTGTTTGACAAACAAAATTATGCTGTTCACACATATTTCACTGTAGAGAAATATTTTATGCATTAAAATGTAGCCACTAGTGTCTACTTTATGGAATTATTACCATTATTGAAACAGGATTTACTGTTTTTTGTTAAACTCCTCTGGAGTACAACCTTGTCACACTTTCTCCTATTCTTTCAATGTATTTTCTTCTTGTGCTCTGTTTTTATCTGTTTCTATGCATTCTGCTTGTCTACTTTTCTGTTTGCCTTCTGGTTTTACTATCTTTTAAGATCTTCTACAATCTTTAATCAATTTTATAAATTCATATATCAAACATTTCTTCTTCTTCTGACCCTTTTTGCTTTTGGTTTTCCTCTGTTTTACTCCTTCAAATATTTCTGGTTTACTGTTTCCACTAATGTTTTATACTTATTACGGTTTCACTATTCAATTGTTTCAACTATTCCTGGGATTGCACTAATTTCCTGTTGTTTCAATTATGCTCTTTCTTAAACTCTGTTTCACTTTTTCACTTTTTCAAATAATTCAGCTTGCACACAAACTCCTGATTCTGCTGAATTCTGCTATAATTTATATATTATATAATTTATATAATTTATACAGTATAATTCACTATTAATTCACTATTATATTATTAATATAGTATATTCACTATTCAACTGATTCAACTATTTCTATGTTTCTATGCATTTTGCTTGTCTACTTTTCTGTATATTCCTTTGATTCTACTGGTTTTACTGTCGGCAAAGGTCTTCTGCAAACTTTTATCAATTTTATCAATTCACATATCAAACTTTTCTGCTTCTTCTGACCCTTTTGTTGTTTCAACTATTCCTGGGATTTCCCTAATTTCCTTTTGTTTCAATTATGCTCTTTTTTAAACTTTGTTTCACTTTTTGACTTTTTCAAACAATTCAGGTTGCACACAAACTCCTGCTTCGTCTGCTGAATTCTGCTATAATTTATATAATATATTATATAATTTATATAATTTATACAATATAATTCACTATTAATTCACTATTATACTAATAATATAGTATATTCACTATTCAATTGTTTCAAGTATTTCTGGGTTATATCCTAAAACATAAAGTGGCATTATTGTCAGTTGCTATGGCAGCGAGTCTGCGTAGCTTGGGGAAAACAGATCACTTTGCTGTGGATCATAGCACGAAATTAATACCTACATTTAAGTTTCACTGAGTTAACGCGGCTATAGATGACATGTAAAATATTAGTCTTTTTGCCCCACAGCGTTGTATGCATGCGCGAAATTTCCGTAGGTCCAATAGCATGCATGGTGTCTAAGTCATAAGTCAGTGCCTCACCAGCAATGAACCTCACCGTACGTCACTGATATATAGTGTGTGTGTGCCAAACTGGTGCCAAATCTTTCGAAGTGAAAATATCCAAGTGCTCCTGAATGTCTCTGACGTTCTGCTTGGCGTTCTCTGCCGTTACGTTCTCCCTTCTTCGTTTGTGGAGTTACAATATCTGGGTTCATGAGCGCCCCCAGCGATGAGGCAGAGAACTGAATACCTCACCTCGAATCTGTATGGCGTTTGCCGTCTCGAGTAACATGCCGTTTTCGATCGCTCCTCAGCACACGAAACACGTTACACACACAGTTGGTGACTATAAAAACAGTACATTAAATACTTGGAATTAATTATGGGAAATCAGTTAAGACATTAAATGTTTTTAACCATGTTATTTGCGACGCACAGACAGACGGAGCATGCTCTCATAGAATAACAACCAGTGCAGTTAGCGAGAAGTTGTGCAATCCCAGGTGCTGCATCACTGGCTTTGCTTGTTATACTTATTACTGTTTCACTATTCAATTGTTTCAACTATTCCTGGGATTGCACTAATTTTTTCCTGTTGTTTCAATTATGCTCTTTCTTAAACTCTGTTTCACTTTTTGACTTTTTCAAATAATTCAGGTTGCACACAAACTCCTGCTTCTGCTGAATTCTGCTATAATTTATATATTATATAATTTATATAATTTATGCAGTATAATTCACTATTAATTCACTATTAAATATATTAATATAGTATATTCACTATTCAATAGTTTCAACTATTTCTATTTCTTCCACTATCTTCGGCTTTCTTCTGCTTTCTTCTACTTTCTTCTACTTTCTTCTACTCCTTAAACTTTTCTCTACTTTTTCTTGCATTTCTGCAGCAGTCATTCTGCAAATATGCATTCTCACGGCTGTTTCGCTAGGAACAGCTATTTTTCTAGTTATTATTATTATTCTGACTTCCGTACGTTTTTTGTCGCTTAACTACTTTCACTATCTTTCACTAATTGTACTAAATTATATATCAAAACGTTCAGCTCCTTCAGGAGAATGGTGCTATGACTTTTGGTAACCTTCACTATTGCACTTTTTGAAATAATTGCACTTTTGTGCAAATATTTTGCCCATTGAAATGAATGGGGAAATTCGGCGAACTGCCGTTTTTGAACTTTTTCTGCTCTTTGACAAACAAAATTATGCTGTTCATACATATTTCACTGTAGAGAAATATTTTATGCATTAAAATATAGCCACTAGTGTCTACTTTATTGAATTATTACCATTATTGCAACAGGATTTACTGTTTTCTGTTAAACTCCTCTGGAGTACAACCTTGTCACACTTTCTCCTATTCTTTCAATGTATTTTCTTCTTGTGCTCTGTTTTTATCTGTGTCTATGCTTTCTGCTTGTCTACTTTTCTCTTTGCCTTCTGGTTCTACGGGTTTTACTATCTTTTAAGATATTCTACTATCTTTAATCAATTTTATAAATTCATATATCAAACATTTCTACTTCTTCTAAACCTTTTTGCTTTTGGTTTTCCTCTGTTTTACTCCTTCAAATATTTCTGGTTCACTGTTTCCACTAATTTTTTATACTTATTACTTTCACTATTCAATTGTTTCAACTATTCCTGGGATTGCACTAATTTCCTGTTGTTTCAATTATGCTCTTTCTTCAACTCTGTTTCACTTTTTGACTTTTTCAAATAATTCAGGTTGCACACAAACTCCTGCTTCTGCTGAATTCTGGTATACCTTCACTAAGTTTCACTATATATATATATATATATATATATATATATATATATATATATATATATATATATATATATATATTGAAGTCATATATACTTCATATATGACTTCAAGCCTCTTTTTAAAAGCTAAAAAATAAATAATAATGATAATAAAGAAAAGCATTAAAGGTGAGTGTTCTCTTTAGCGTTGGCAAAAACCCAGAAATTATTATTTAATTTCTGGGTTTAATTGGTAGGCGGCACAGTGGCGCAGTTGGTAGAGCTGTTGCCTTGCAGCAAGAAGGTTCTGGGTTCGATTCCCGGCCTGGGGTCCTTCTGCATGGAGTTTGCATGTTCTCCCTGTGCATGCGTGGGTTCTCTCCGGGTACTCCGGTTTCCTCCCACAGTCCAAAAACATGACTGTAAAACCTCAGGAGCGAAGCCGGTGAGGAAGCAGCGAGCTTAGCCTCACGTGCTATTGCGCAACCTCTCGCTAACTGCACTGGCTGCCATTCTATGGGAGCCTGTCTGTACGCCAGCAATTAAATGGCTAAAAACATTTAATATATGGTCTTATTTTCCATAATTTTGCTTATGTATATAATGCACATTGTTTTTTGTCTCTAACTGTGTGTGTATCGTGTTTTGTGTGCGAAGGAGCGATAACAATCGGCAGAGAACAGACTCGAGGTGAGGCAGGCAGTTCTCTTGCCTCACCGCTGGGGGCGCTCATGATCCCAGATATTGTGACTGCACAACTGCAGAGTAATACACAGTGAGCTAGCCATGGAGCTAGCCACACAGTAAATAAGTAAAGTACAGCGATATATTTGTTTTCTTCTCTCCTCCGAACATGAAAGATTACATTTCTACCCTTAAACAGTTTTCTAAAGTGGATTTTCAATTGAAGCAGGAGATGATAACTAAAGGAAGACCAACACCGGAGCTGAAGGTTTTACTTCAAGACAGTTTGATGATTCTCAAACCGAGTAGAAAAGACATGCCGAGGATCAACTTGGCTTTGGATGAACAGATATTTTTGTGCAGAATTAGGGGTGCATGGATTTCATTGATAGGTAAAGGTAAGACAGCAATAAGATGTTTTTGTTTAGTTTTTTAATGAAATGTGCATTTGGTGGGCTACAGTTAATGTTTAAATAATTCAGTAAAGTAGAAGCGGTAGCTAATCTACCACAGCAATAATTTATTAATAAAACATTAAGCTTAAAACGTACTACAACAACAGACTGAATGATTTGTTGTGTGTGCAAAATTCTTGATTTTTTTTTGTGTTAAATCCTAAAACATAAAGTGGCATTATTGTCAGTTGCTATGGCAGCGAGTCTGCGTAGCTTGGGGAAAACAGATCACTTTGCTGTGGATCATAGCACGAAATTAATACCTACATTGAAGTTTCACTGAGTTAACGCGGCTATAGATGACATGTAAAATATTAGTCTTTTTGCCCCACAGCGTTGTATGCATGCGCGAAATTTCCGTAGGTCCAATAGCATGCATGGTGTCTAAGTCATAAGTCAGTGCCTCACCAGCAATGAACCTCACCGTACGTCACTGATATATAGTGTGTGTGTGCCAAACTGGTGCCAAATCTTTCGAAGTGAAAATATCCAAGTGCTCCTGAATGTCTCTGACGTTCTGCTTGGCGTTCTCTGCCGTTACGTTCTCCCTTCTTCGTTTGTGGAGTTACAATATCTGGGTTCATGAGCGCCCCCAGCGATGAGGCAGAGAACTGAATACCTCACCTCGAATCTGTATGGCGTTTGCCGTCTCGAGTAACATGCCGTTTTCGATCGCTCCTCAGCACACGAAACACGTTACACACACAGTTGGTGACTATAAAAACAGTACATTAAATACTTGGAATTAATTATGGGAAATCAGTTAAGACATTGAATGTTTTTAACCATGTTATTTGCGACGTACAGACAGACGGAGCATTGCTCTCATAGAATAACAACCAGTGCAGTTAGCGAGAAGTTGTGCAATCCCAGGTGCTGCATCACTGGCTTTGCTTGTTATACTTATTACTGTTTCACTATTCAATTGTTTCAACTATTCCTGGGATTGCACAAATTTTTTCCTGTTGTTTCAATTATGCTCTTTCTTAAACTCTGTTTCACTTTTTGACTTTTTCAAATAATTCAGGTTGCACACAAACTCCTGCTTCTGCTGAATTCTGCTATAATTTATATATTATATAATTGTATAATTTATGCAGTATAATTCACTATTAATTCACTATTAAATATATTAATATAGTATATTCACTATTCAATAGTTTCAACTATTTCTATTTCTTCCACTATCTTCGGCTTTCTTCTGCTTTCTTCTACTTTCTTCTGCTTTCTTCTACTCCTTAAACTTTTCTCTACTTTTTCTTGCATTTCTGCAGCAGTCATTCTGCAAATATGCATTCTCACGGCTGTTTCGCTAGGAACAGCTATTTTTCTAGTTATTATTATTATTCTGTCTTCCGTACGTTTTTTGTGGTTTAACTACTCTCACTATCTTTCACTAATTGTACTAATTTATATATCAAAACGTTCAGCTTCTTCAGGAGAATGGAGCTATGACTTTTGGTAAACTTCACTATTGCACTTTTTGAAATAATTGCCCTTTTGTGCAAATTTATTGCCCCATTATTTCCTATGGTGGAACTCTGTAACTGATTTCAGTTACTAGAGTGTACACTCTAGTAACTGCCATTTTTGAACTTTTTCTGCTCTTTTATAAACACAATTATGCTGTTCATACATATTTCACTGTAGAGAAATAGTTTATGCATTAAAATGTAGCCACACGTGTCTACTTTATGGATTTATTACTATCTTTGCTACAGGTTTTACTGTTTTCTGTTAAACTCCTCTGGAGTACAACCTTGTCACACTTTCTCCTATTCTTTCAGTGTATTTTCTTCTTGTGCTCTGTTTTTATCTGTTTCTATGCATTCTGCTTGTCTACTTTTCTGTTTGCCTTCTGGTTCTATGGGTTTTACTATCTTTTAAGATCTTCTACAATCTTTAATCAATTTTATACATTCATATATCAAACATTTCTGCTTCTTCTGATCCTTTTTGCTTTTGCTCTGTGTTACTCCTGCAAATATTTCTGGTTTACTGTTTCCACTAATTTTTTATACTTATTACTGTTTCACTATTCAATTGTTTCAACTATTCCTGGGATTGCACTAATTTCCTGTTGTTTCAATTATGCTCTTTCTTAAACTCTGTTTGACTTTTTGACTTTTTCTAATAATTCAGGTTGCACACAAACTCCTGCTTCTTCTGCTGAATTCTGCTATTATTCATATATTATATAATTTATATAATTTATACAGTATAATTCACTATTAATTCACTATTATATTATTAATATAGTATATTCACTATTCAATTGTTTCAACTATTTCTATGTTTCTATGCATTTTGCTTGTCTACTTTTCTGGATATTCCTTTGGTTTTACTGGTTTTACTGTCGGATAAGGTCTTCTGCAAACTTTTATCAATTTTATCAATTCATATATCAAACTTTTCTGCTTCTTCTGACCCTTTTTGCTTTTGGTTTCCTCAGTTTTACTCTTTTAAATATTTTTGTTTTTTCTGCTTCCGCTAATTTAAGCTTTTTGCTGTTTCACTGTTCAATTGTTTCAAGTATTTCTGGGTTTGCACTAATTTCCTCGTGTGCTAATTGTGCTCTTTCTTACGCTCTGTTTCACTTTTTGACTTTTTCAAATAATTCATGTTGCACACAAACCTCTGCTTCTTGAGCTGAATTCTGCAATACCTTTGCTAAGTTTCACTACTTGGCAATGGATTTCTACAATGTATGACTAGCTCTCTTATGCTTTTTTCCAATTTCTTACTCTTTGTTCACAAGTTTCTTATATTTCTCCATCAATCATTCTGCAAATATGCTTATTTGGCACTTTATGTTAAGTTTCACTTCTTCAAATATTTCTGGTTGTGTACCAATTTCAGCTTCAGCTAATTTCTGCAGTTTGCTACGTTTCACTGTTCAACTGTTTCAACTATTTCAATTTCTTCTACTTTCTTCCACTTCTTAAGCTTTTCTTCACATTTCTTGCATTTCTGCAGCAGTCATTCTGCAAATATGCATTCTCACGGCTGTTTCGCTAGGAACAGCTATTTTTCTAGTTATTATTATTATTCTGTCTTCCGTACGTTTTTTGTCGCTTAACTACTTTCACTATCTTTCACTAATTGTACTAATTTATATATCAAAACGTTCAGCTTCTTCAGGAGAATGATGCTATGACTTTTGGTAACCTTCACTATTGCACTTTTGAAATAATTGCACTTTTGTGCAAATATTTTGCCCATTGAAATGAATGGTGGAATTCGGCGAACTGCCGTTTTTTAACTTTTTCTGCTCTTTGACAAACAAAATTATGCTGTTCATACATATTTCACTGTAGAGAAATATTTTATGCATTAAAATATAGCCACTAGTGTCTACTTTATGGAATTATTACCATTATTTCAACAGGATTTACTGTTTTCTGTTAAACTCCTCTGGAGTACAACCTTGTCACACTTTCTCCTATTCTTTCAATGTATTTTCTTCTTGTGCTCTGTTTTTATCTGTGTCTATGCTTTCTGCTTGCCTACTTTTCTGTTTGCCTTCTGGTTTTACTGGTTTTACTATCTTTTAAGATATTCTACTATCTTTAATCAATTTTATAAATTCATATATCAAACATTTCTACTTCTTCTGAACCTTTTTGCTTTTGGTTTTCCTCTGTTTTACTCCTTCAAATATTTCTGGTTCACTGTTTCCACTAATTTTTTATACTTATTACTTTCACTATTCAATTGTTTCAACTATTCCTGGGATTGCACTAATTTCCTGTTGTTTCAATTATGCTCTTTCTTAAACTCTGTTTCACTTTTTGACTTTTTCAAATAATTCAGGTTGCACACAAACTCCTGCTTCTGCTGAATTCTGCTATAATTTATATATTATATAATTTATATAATTTATGCAGTATAATTCACTATTAATTCACTATTAAATATATTAATATAGTATATTCACTATTCAATAGTTTCAACTATTTCTATTTGTTCCACTATCTTCGGCTTTCTTCTGCTTTCTTCTACTTTCTTCTACTCCTTAAACTTTTCTCTACTTTTTCTTGCATTTCTGCAGCAGTCATTCTGCAAATATGCATTCTCACGGCTGTTTCGCTAGGAACAGCTATTTTTCTAGTCAGTGAGAATGCATTCTGCATTCTCACTTATAGTGTTTCTGTTTTTCTTTATCTTTATTATTATTATTATTATTATTATTCTGTCTTCCGTACGTTTTTTGTCGCTTAACTACTTTCACTATCTTTCACTAATTGTACTAAATTATATATCAAAACGTTCAGCTCCTTCAGGAGAATGGTGCTATGACTTTTGGTAACCTTCACTATTGCACTTTTTGAAATAATTGCACTTTTGTGCAAATATTTTGCCCATTGAAATGAATGGGGAAATTCGGCGAACTGCCGTTTTTGAACTTTTTCTGCTGTTTGACAAACAAAATTATGCTGTTCATACATATTTCACTGTAGAGAAATATTTTATGCATTAAAATATAGCCACTAGTGTCTACTTTATTGAATTATTACCATTATTTCAACAGGATTTACTGTTTTCTGTTAAACTCCTCTGGAGTACAACCTTGCCACACTTTCTCCTATTCTTTCAATGTATTTTCTTCTTGTGCTCTGTTTTTATCTGTGTCTATGCATTCAGCTTGTCTACTTTTCTGTTTGCCTTCTGGTTTTACTGGTTTTACTATCTTTTAAGATATTCTACTATCTTTAATCAATTTTATAAATTCATATATCAAACATTTCTACTTCTTCTGAACCTTTTTGCTTTTGGTTTTCCTCTGTTTTACTCCTTCAAATATTTCTGGTTCACTGTTCCCACTAATTTTTTATACTTATTACTTTCACTATTCAATTGTTTCAACTATTCCTGGGATTGCACTAATTTCCTGTTGTTTCAATTATGCTCTTTCTTAAACTCTGTTTCACTTTTTCACTTTTTCAAACAATTCAGCTTGCACACAAACTCCTGCTTCTTCTGCTGAATTCTGCTATAATTTATATATTATATAGTTTATATAATTTATGCAGTATAATTCACTATTAATTCACTATTAAATATATTAATATAGTATATTCACTATTCAATAGTTTCAACTATTTCTATTTCTTCCACTATCTTCGGCTTTCTTCGGCTTTCTTCTGCTTTCTTCTGCTTTCTTCTACTTTCTTCTACTTTCTTCTACTCCTTAAACTTTTCTCTACTTTTTCTTGCATTTCTGCAGCAGTCATTCTGCAAATATGCATTCTCACGGCTGTTTCGCTAGGAACAGCTATTTTTCTAGTTATTATTATTATTATTCTGTCTTCCGTACGTTTTTTGTCGCTTAACTACTTTCACTATCTTTCACTAATTGTACTAAATTATATATCAAAACGTTCAGCTCCTTCAGGAGAATGGTGCTATGACTTTTGGTAACCTTCACTATTGCACTTTTTGAAATAATTGCACTTTTGTGCAAATATTTTGCCCATTGAAATGAATGGGGAAATTCGGCGAACTGCCGTTTTTGAACTTTTTCTGCTGTTTGACAAACAAAATTATGCTGTTCATACATATTTCACTGTAGAGAAATATTTTATGCATTAAAATATAGCCACTAGTGTCTACTTTATTGAATTATTACCATTATTTCAACAGGATTTACTGTTTTCTGTTAAACTCCTCTGGAGTACAACCTTGTCACACTTTCTCCTATTCTTTCAATGTATTTTCTTCTTGTGCTCTGTTTTTATCTGTGTCTATGCTTTCTGCTTGCCTAATTTTCTGTTTGCCTTCTGGTTTTACTGGTTTTACTATCTTTTAAGATATTCTACTATCTTTAATCAATTTTATAAATTCATATATCAAACATTTCTACTTCTTCTGAACCTTTTTGCTTTTGGTTTTCCTCTGTTTTACTCCTTCAAATATTTCTGGTTCACTGTTTCCACTAATTTTTTATACTTATTACTTTCACTATTCAATTGTTTCAACTATTCCTGGGATTGCACTAATTTCCTGTTGTTTCAATTATGCTCTTTCTTAAACTCTGTTTCACTTTTTGACTTTTTCAAATAATTCAGGTTGCACACAAACTCCTGCTTCTGCTGAATTCTGGTATACCTTCACTAAGTTTCACTATATATATATATATATATATATATATATATATTGAAGTCATATATACTTCATATATGACTTCAAGCCTCTTTTTAAAAGCTAAAAAAATAAATAATAATGATAATAAAGAAAAGCATTAAAGGTGAGTGTTCTCTTTAGCGTTGGCAAAAACCCAGAAATTATTATTTAATTTCTGGGTTTAATTGGTAGGCGGCACAGTGGCGCAGTTGGTAGAGCTGTTGCCTTGCAGCAAGAAGGTGCTGGGTTCGATTCCCGGCCTGGGGTCCTTCTGCATGGAGCTTGCATGTTCTCCCTGTGCATGCGTGGGTTCTCTCCGGGTACTCCGGTTTCCTCCCACAGTCCAAAAACATGACTGTAAAACCTCAGGAGCGAAGCCGGTGAGGAAGCAGCGAGCTTAGCCTCACGTGCTATTGCGCAACCTCTCGCTAACTGCACTGGCTGCCATTCTATGGGAGCCTGTTCGTCCTGTCTGTACGCCAGCAATAAAATGGCTAAAAACATTTAATATATGGTCTTATTTTGCTTATGTATATAATGCACATTGTTTTTTGTCTCTAACTGTGTGTGTATCGTGTTTTGTGTGCGAAGGAGCGATAACAATCGGCAGAGAACACTCGAGGTGAGGCAGGCAGTTCTCTTGCCTCACCGCTGGGGGCGCTCATGATCCCAGATATTGTGACTGCACAACTGCAGAGTAATACACAGTGAGCTAGCCATGGAGCTAGCCACACAGTAAATAAGTAAAGTACAGCGATATATTTGTTTTCTTCTCTCCTCCGACGTCAACATGAAAGATTACATTTCTACCCTTAAACAGTTTTCTAAAGTGGATTTTCAATTGAAGCAGGAGATGATAACTAAAGGAAGACCAACACCGGAGCTGAAGGTTTTACTTCAAGACAGTTTGATGATTCTCAAACCGAGTAGAAAAGACATGCCGAGGATCAACTTGGCTTTGGATGAACAGATATTTTTGTGCAGAATTAGGGGTGCATGGATTTCATTGATAGGTAAAGGTAAGACAGCAATAAGATGTTTTTGTTTAGTTTTTTAATGAAATGTGCATTTGGTGGGCTACAGTTAATGTTTAAATAATTCAGTAAAGTAGAAGCGGTAGCTAATCTACCACAGCAATAATTTATTAATAAAACATTAAGCTTAAAACGTACTACAACAACAGACTGAATGATTTGTTGTGTGTGCAAAATTCTTGATTTTTTTGGTGTTAAATCCTAAAACATAAAGTGGCATTATTGTCAGTTGCTATGGCAGCGAGTCTGCGTAGCTTGGGGAAAACAGATCACTTTGCTGTGGATCATAGCACGAAATTAATACCTACATTTAAGTTTCACTGAGTTAACGCGGCTATAGATGACATGTAAAATATTAGTCTTTTTGCCCCACAGCGTTGTATGCATGCGCGAAATTTCCGTAGGTCCAATAGCATGCATGGTGTCTAAGTCATAAGTCAGTGCCTCACCAGCAATGAACCTCACCGTACGTCACTGATATATAGTGTGTGTGTGCCAAACTGGTGCCAAATCTTTCGAAGTGAAAATATCCAAGTGCTCCTGAATGTCTCTGACGTTCTGCTTGGCGTTCTCTGCCGTTACGTTCTCCCTTCTTCGTTTGTGGAGTTACAATATCTGGGTTCATGAGCGCCCCCAGCGATGAGGCAGAGAACTGAATACCTCACCTCGAATCTGTATGGCGTTTGCCGTCTCGAGTAACATGCCGTTTTCGATCGCTCCTCAGCACACGAAACACGTTACACACACAGTTGGTGACTATAAAAACAGTACATTAAATACTTGGAATTAATTATGGGAAATCAGTTAAGACATTAAATGTTTTTAACCATGTTATTTGCGACGTACAGACAGACGGAGCATGCTCTCATAGAATAACAACCAGTGCAGTTAGCGAGAAGTTGTGCAATCCCAGGTGCTGCATCACTGGCTTTGCTTGTTATACTTATTACTGTTTCACTATTCAATTGTTTCAACTATTCCTGGGATTGCGCAAATTTTTTCCTGTTGTTTCAATTATGCTCTTTCTTAAACTCTGTTTCACTTTTTGACTTTTTCAAATAATTCAGGTTGCACACAAACTCCTGCTTCTGCTGAATTCTGCTATAATTTATATATTATATAATTGTATAATTTATGCAGTATAATTCACTATTAATTCACTATTAAATATATTAATATAGTATATTCACTATTCAACTGATTCAACTATTTCTATTTCTTCCGCTTTCTTCTGCTTTCTTCTGCTTTCTTCTACTTTCTTCTCCTTTCTTCTACTCCTTAAACTTTTCTCTACTTTTTCTTGCATTTCTGCAGCAGTCATTCTGCAAATATGCATTCTCACGGCTGTTTCGCTAGGAACAGCTATTTTTCTAGTTGTCATTAAATCTTGATTTGGTATTCTCGTGACAATGTTTTTTTTAAAGATATTTTAACTTCTTCATGTAGTTCACATACACTGAATTAAGAGATTTAATTTTTTTTCTCAGTGCTTGAAGTTTAATCAGATCAAACTTCTCTTGTTTTTTGGCTCAGTCAGAATTGCAACATTTTTATCCATTTGCTAAATGCCACAATAACAAGAGAAGGAAAATGTCAAGGATTTCTTATCTTCAAATCCAGAAGTTTATTCTTCATTGTAGCATTGCCTTTGAACTCTGACTTGGGTCAAACCTTCTGGGTTTCTTTCTACAAGCAAAATAAACATGTGTCCTTTTTGACACATTCATGCTTCACATACAATCCCAGCTCATACTGTGTCTTCAGCATAATCCCAACCACACTCTCTACTCTCTTTATTTCCAGGCCAATATTTAGACAATTTTCTTCAATCATGTTTGATGTAATTATTCATTGTTCTGCGCATCAGGGTGCTGAATGGGGCGATGACGGTGTTCTGCTCTTTGAGCCCCACTCTCGTCCGGTGGGCAGCATGGCGTTCTCCAGGTGTCAGCCTAACCAGCTGCTGAGCGCCAGCTACGACGGATCCTTGCGCTGCATGGATGTAGAGAAGGCCGTATTTGATGATGTACGTACAGTTATAAGCCATCAAGCACATTTGTTCAAAATATAATGTTGATTCAGAAGTTATCCACACCTCTGGTAACTCTATCCTCCTTCTGTTGCCAAGATATTTAGACCTTATGTGAAAGTTTTTTTTTTTTTAATTCTTTTTGTTCCAGGTGTACGAGATTGATGATGGCCTGAAAACGTTTGCCTTTATGTCACATGACTGCTCAACACTTCTGGTAGGGAACTGGTTTGGAGAGGTTGCCATTGTCGACAGGCGGACTCCAGGGTAAGGCTTCACTGTTCACAATAAGTGTTCATGTTCGTTTCTTTTTTTATTTACCGTTTTACTCCTGAAAATTGTAATTTTTCTCAGTAAATCGTCTTTATAACAACTTCATTGTCCTTGAAGAAACTCCCATGAGTCTCTTCACTCCCTAAACACCAAGGCTGTTCGCTGCGTAGACGTCCATCCTCTCCAGATGCAGTACTTTGTCGCAGCAGAAGGCAGGTAATTATTGCATCACTGATTTCTTCCATCGTTTTGAGTTTCCACTTTTTCACACGATCAGATTGTTTTCTTTTTAAAACTTTTTTTTTTCCTACAGGACAGTAGGCATCTATGACAGCAGATACTTGAAGAAGACCCAAAGCAAGGCAGTGGCTCGCCTGAATGGGCACACTCTAACCATCACCAGTGCTTATTTCTCACCTTGCACTGGAAACAGAGTTCTCACCTCATGTCTGGACAACCACATAAGGTGAAGCAAACAAGCTGTTAAAGCACTGAGGGTTTTCACATCTTCTGTTACAACCACAAACCTCAATGAATTTTATTGGGTTTTATGTGATGGACCGACACTATTTGGAGCACATTTGTAATGTGGAAGAAAAAGAATATCTGCTTTTCAAATGTGGTAGACAATCTGGAAAGCTAATCGTTTGCAGTGCAATCACAGCTTTGTCTTTTGGGTTGAGCATTCCACATTTAGAGAGGGAAGCCTTTACTTATTTTATTTATTTTTTAACCTGATTGCTCAAACTCGGTCTGATTGAATGGAGAATGTTTGCGAAAAGCAGTTAAGTTTTGACTGCTTTTCTGCCACCACCGTGCTTCAACATAGAGCTGGTGTTTTCAAGGTAATGTGTAGTGTATGTTTTCTCTGAGGTGGTGAAAACTTATTTTTTTGTGGAGCCTACCCAAGTTTAGTCTTTGCCACTGAGATGTTTGGTTTGTCACTTGGTCTTTATGCTAAATGGTGTCAAATTTCTGAGGTCTTCTCAGAACAAATGTACAATATACGGAAATCATTTACCACACTGTTAAACTTTAATAATTCAGGACTTGTCAAGGCTATTAGATACTCTGATTTTTCTGTGGTTTATTTCTTCAAAAACTGAAACTGAAGGCAGCGTATCATTTTCTTTCTACTTAACAATTAGACATTTTATTTGGTCTGACAGAAAAATCTTTCAAACAATAAAATACATTGAAGTTGTGGGTTGTAACATGCCAGGAAAATGAAGACATTTAAGGGGTATAAATACTTAAAATATTCCAGGAACTGTCTTTTATATTATTTTGTTTTTATTAAATTTATAGGATATACGACACATCCTCGTTGACTACTGAAACTCCCTTGATTAAATCCATCAGGTGTGTTCAGGATTTACTTGCGTTTTAAATATTTTCCTGTGCTCCACGTTGGTTCCTGATCTAACTACGCAGCATGTTTCTCCCTCTTGAATTTGCAGTCATGACATGCAGACGGGCCGCTGGTTGTCGAAGCTCTCGGCAGTGTGGGACCCCAAGCAGGAGGACTGCTTTGTGGTAGGAAGTATGAAAAGACCCCGGCGGGTGGAGGTGTTCCACGAAAGCGGGCGGCTCCTACACTCCTTCATGGATGAGAACCTTAGCACGGTGCTGTCTGTCACCGCCTTTCATCCCACAAGAAGTGCTCTGCTGGGGGGAAATTCATCAGGACGCATGCACGTCTTCCACAGTTAGAACGAAGGCCAGTGAGATGAGTATTGGAGGAAAGATGTGTGCAGAGAGGTTTTGTTTTCTATGATATTCTGTACTTGTCTATAAAATCCATTCCAGATGTGTTGCACCTTTTTTAAAAAATTAGCTTTTTTGTCTTTATTTTTTTGATTGTTGAGACTTTCATAGTCTGACTTCTCAGGGTCTTTTTACCCTTTTGTTCACTGAGTTGCCCATGTAACTGCCCGTGTCCTGCTTCTATGCATCTCATACATGCTTTCTTATTAATATATTAATTCCTTTATTGTTCTCGTCATAATTTTTTTTTTTATGTTGTATCCTCTATAAAGAAGATGACTCCCCCATTTTTTGAAACCCGTCTTGTTGATTTAAGGCTTATTTTGGAGGGAGATTTGACCACATGCCGCCTTAATTTTACAGAAATGTAACTATTGTTATTTATTTGTTACTTTGAACAAGACCACCATGTACTTCAGGATATTTAAACTAAAAATGTTGCGCACTTTTTTTTTTTTAAGTTACAAAAGTTTGAAAATGCAGCAAGTCAGCTGCTTTGTTTGTGGAACAGATTTTTTTTGTGGTGTTTATATCTTTGACGTTTATATAAAACCAATAAAGTTATGCAGTGAACATGACTGCTGAAGATATTTTTATTCCCAAATTCTGTGTCACCTCAAGGGTACAGCAGCTTGACAAATTTTAAACAAAAATATTCTTATGTGGTTGACCTGAATCATTATAAGTCAGTAATCAATGTTTTTATTCAGTTCTCCATGTTCTTGAATGTTTTATTTGTAAAATTTAAACTGCATTTAAATCAACTGTGAGATTTAAAGTATGAATATTGTTTATTCACAGATTACACTAGTCTGTCAATAATAGGAAAAAGCAATCTTGGTTAGAGGAACTGAATGCAGAACATGATGCTTACAGAGACGTTGGCATGTGCTGGACTTCAATACAAGAAGAAAGATTACAGTAGGAACGTGTTTGACACCTAAATCCTGTCGACATGTTTCAGTGAGAAGAGAGCCAGTAGCTTGATAGCTGAACTGATACTCCAGGTAATGTGCCAGCTCAAGTTTGAAACATTCAGTTATCCAGTTTAACATCCCGGATAGATCAAACTGCATTGTACAAGTGGACACAGAGTAATTTTTTTTTTCTGAAATAAAATATATAAAATTTATACTAAAGGCAAGTGAGAATTCAATGGGTTCTCCTTTTGAACTCTTAAACAGACTTTCACAAAAAACATTTTGCATTTAATCGAATTGCATAAATGAATCAGATTTATAGAGAAGACGAACAACAAAACTGGATTTTACATTAAAAGATTTTTCCAAGAAATCTGTTCCAAACATGCCTCTACAGTATTCTTTGATGCACCGTAAATGTTTAGCAAGGCTTCAAGGCAAATATTTGCAATTAACGAGTTGGACGTTTTTACTACAGAATCTGAAACATTTAGAGTCTCGTTTATATAGGACAGGGGTGTCCAAATTTAGTCGCTTTTTTAACCATGTGAAAAAAATGCATTCTTTCTCCAACACGATTTGCTTGACTAGAGCACTAGACTTGGGCACCCCTGATTTAGCACATTTTATTACACATAAACACAAATGTAAGCAAAAAGCAAATGTCCCTGCTTGATTGGCCATTTTTGTTTTTATAATCCTGTTTGGTACAAACTGAATTAAAGCTTAATTATGAGTAGCCTACTGAAATATGCAGTTGAAACCAGATGTATATACATGGACTGTGTAAAAAAAAGACGACTCTTAATAAATCAGAATAAATCTTTCCTATTTAGGTTAGTTTTGCTGACCTAAAGGCCAGAATGAGATCATTTTCTCACTTTTAACTTTCTTCAAAGTCAGAAGAACCTTAAAATGTAGTTGCATTGCTTTTAAACTAATTGACATGCTTTCCACAAGCTGTAAGCAGCTTGCTGGGAGTTTGGGCCATTCCTCCTGATGTAATTGGAGCTACTGAGTCGATCTCTGATTCTAAAACCTTGGCTTTGTTTTTTCCTCCGGTGGGAAGAATTTTCATTATTTCCAAACGGTTCAATTTCAGTTTCGTCACAAGACTGTTTGTTTTTTTTATACAAATATGGATATTTGCAAGATGAAAACTAGCTCTCTAATGCTGCTTTTTGAGTAAAATCTTTCCCCTTGCGGAGTGGCCTTTCAGTCCATCGTGGTGCATGACTCGTTTCACTGTGGATATTAACACTCATCAGTTTCAGAGAAGATCCTCACTGGAGCTTTAGGTTTTCATCTGACTGCATGTTACATGGAGACAAAATGAAAAGTTACTTTTGTTTTTATTTAGTGTATGTAAACATGGTTTCAACTGCACAAATATTACTGTAAGTATGCTACTGAAACTCTCTAGAGCTACAAAGTAAAAAGCAGCAATTTGTTAATATATATTTTTTTAACCATGTAAAAGCAATAAAATTCATACCGCTGTCTCTAGAGAGGTTGATTTTTCGTTTGGAAAAAATGTAAATTACACAGTAACCATCAATCCTATTTACCTGTATATATCTAGAATTTCTCAACCAAACAATAAAATATTGTGTCTCTTTTTAAAGCATAATGTTCCACATCTGCTAATACACTTCACTGGCACGCAGCATTTATGTTTTTTTTTGTCATTCTGAGGACAAACACTTGACTGTGAACACTGACTTTTGGAGTTTATGTTTAGTTTTTTTTTCGTTTGTTTTTTTTTTGGGAAAATAAAGACACATTGTAGGTTTGCTTGCAAAAAATCAGAGTAATAAGGCTGAAGACAGTCAGCAGACTAGAAGAGCGTTCATCTGTTGATGCAAACAGGCTGTGAAACAACAGAGGTTTCTTTGGTAGGCGTGGCGATGAACAACGCTGTGTTGGATATGAACAATGACTGCTTTCTAATGAGTGCCTTAAAAACATTTTTTGTTGTAAAAACATGTCACAGCCACTGTGAGGAGGCGTCCATAGGTTAAACTGACGGCATTTTGTACAAAAATAAAACACAATTTAAATATACTAAACCTTAAAATAAATGCATGAGTTTAGGAACAGCAGGGTAACACAATCCTGAATGACTCACTTCTGTATGGTTCTGACATATAACTATCTCTTAACACTGGGAAAATAGCACAAAGTTTTCACATTTTACAAAGTCAAATTTCCTTAGGTAGAAAGTATTTTGGATTTGTAACATTATTGCACATCAAGATGAACTTTCTACAGATTTTGGGAGGAGAACTAACGAAAAGACTTGACTACCACAACATTGTTAGCTCACGTTTTTCCTTCAAACTACAGCAAAGTGGCACCAACTCTTCACACGGAAACTGTTATTTGGCTCCTACTTAATAAGCAGTAAACTTCTAACTTTGATATCTTATATGTATTCTTATGAAAGGCTTATTTTATTTTGTAGACTTTTGATGGTCCAGTAGTGTTTGGACTAAAATGATCATGTGAGAACATCTGACGAACACCTGAACATGGACACAGTTAAACTGACAAACATAGTTTAAACCAGCTGACAGGGTAGCACCCGCATCACTCTGAATCATAAAGTGATGATGAATAACTGTTTGTAGTTGTTTTAACTGAGTATAAACAGATTATCTGGTTCAAAACTTGTTTAATTAATCACTTTATGATGTTTCTTGGTTCTATGCTTAATCACCCCTGCATATGTCTTCTAGTGGGGACTGTTGGTAAAAATGCACAAAAAGCCCTTAAACAAATGTATCTTTTAAGTAGCATAATTTCACACTGAATACGTTAGAAAAATAGTTTTAATTTGAGGACCCGGAAACTATTGGTTACAAATTGTAGTTTCCAAAACACTTAACCAAAATAAAAAATCTAAAAATGCTTCTATTACATTTATATTTTGTAGGGATTATGAGAATTGACAATAAGTTTGGCACGGCTGATTTTGCAAAAATAAAAAATAAAACCAAGTACATATTATATATGAATTTGTTTTACACTGCTAATAAAAAAATGAATTAACAGTCGATTAAACGTCGGATCATGTATGAAATTATGCTAATGCAGTGAAAGATTCAAGGCTTTTTGCACATTTTTATGAAGGATTACCAATAATTATAGGTTGTTGTTTATCATTCAGGTCATTATTGGTTTGATAAAACTAATCACCTATTCTGTTCTCTTTTTTTTAAATCTCTCTTCATAACCTTTCCTTAAGTCTCAGGACATCCTCTCTCACAGTAATGATATAAAGTATAAATGAATAGAAAAATAAAGGCAACTATCTCTGGCTGAACAAGCGAAGCCTGAACGACTTTGATCAAAGCTTTGATTCACCCTGCTTTTGTGACTTTGTGTAAAAATAAAATACCTTAAAATGACCTGTATTTCTAAAATAAAGTGTGATTTTTTTTTTTCCCCTACATATGTAGTGATAGTCGTACATTATAATCACGGCAGTCTGTGGCTTGTGACTGGAGCTCCTTCCTGGGAGAAGCAGAGCCGATATAAACAAAGCTGTCGCATTCCTCTTACTGCCCCGTCTCGTCCCCCGGAGGTCTGTGTTAAGTCATGGCCTCTCCTCCCTCACTTCACCTCATTTGCTAACAAGAAAACCGCCCATCCATCGTAGCTTACAGGCGAACCAGCGCCGGAGAGGACAGAAATACTCAAAGTGAAACTGCTGGAACTCTGGTGTCTTGCGGATGTCCCTCAGGAAGGCTATGTCCAGGTCGGACTCGGTCAGCATGATGAGCAGCAGCAACAGGGCGAACAGCAGTCCAATGGTGACCAGGAACAGGCGCAGCACGCTTAACACGAACTTGTTAAGATCCTCTACATCGGCGCCTTGTGAAGGCCTGCTACGGACCGTGCGTGGTGCTTTCCTGCCGGGCCTGAACTCCCCCGCCTGCCCTTCCTTCAGAGCTCTCGCCTCCGACTCCTTCTCCTCGTCGATGCTGCAGGGTGCGCCGTTGAGATGGCGAGCTGAAGGAAGCTCCACGCCGTGCTCTGCTACAGGAGTGGGCAGCACGCTGTCCGAGGGGCTGTAGGTCTCATCGGAGATCACTCCTGACGTGCTGGCCTCGCTCCCGTCCTCCAGGTGGCCCCGGCTGGACATGAACGAGTCACCGTGGGAGACGGAGCGCACCGGCGTGGAGTGGGCACTGTCTCGAAGAGACTCTAATCCTGAAAACACGGATTCAGAGATTATCTAATTAAACTAGGTGGTGAGATTTCAATCAAGGATGCAAAGCCAAAATTTCTAATCTTCCTACTTGTTTTTAATTCTTTCACTATGTCCAGTAAGAATGGCATAGGATCTGCCATTGCACCACCATTGATTCACCAAGTTCTAGCCATGCCATTTACATGAAAGCTCAAATTGATACACATCAGACAAGCAAAACTTTTCCAATAGTGCTGGTATGTTTTGAGACATTAAACAAATGTATCACATAAACTTCCTGATAAGTGTACACATGTAGTCATCTTTTAGAGGTAACTAAAATGAAAAGAAAACACAAAAAATTGGGTGATTGTTATTTTAGATGATCATTTATGTGGTAATAATGGACTGGTTCTATTGTTCTGCTGATGTGACAAATTTTGATGGCTTAGAAATGCAAAGAAGGTGTTTTCTTAACACTTTGCTGTAATTAAAAAGTTATCATCAGCCTGATGATTACAGTGTAATAAAAATAAACAAGGCAAGACGAGGTTGACTTCAATGCTCTGATTTCTTGTCAGTTAGAGCATTTTAGCCAGCCTGCAGAGAAACTAATTGCTCATTATAAACCGCTGACAATATTTCCCTTATGAATATGATTAATCTTCTTTGTATATTTCTGCAAACATATTCCATTGGTCTATAAGTGACATTCTTCTTAAACACTGATTTTCATCGTTTGTTTAATTTGCGATATTGAATCAAGTGACTTGCTGCATTGATTGTAAAATATGACTAGATCACATTTGTATTACGTGGTTACATTTTTTTTCACTGCCCTTAAACTCAGCGATGATGACTCATGGATGATTTCAGATGTGCAGCAGTCCTTTGTCCAGACACCAAGTCTGAATCAAGATTTGCTTTAGAGCTATAATTAGGTGGTTTTCAGACATGTATATATTTGCCATTTGAAAACTTGAATGCTCTTATTGTTGGAATAATTGGTCATTTAAAAGATACCAATCTAAACTCTTCCTTTCGGCCTTTTCCTTGTCTGTGGGGAGTTATTTCTTTTTGTAGAAACTCGTTTATCCAAGCAATTTAAAGTTTAAAGTAGCCCCATGGTAACAACTGACTCTGCTGTGTGGCTTTAACACTCCTTTATGGTTACCCTTGACTCCTTTCCCTCCTCTATAATTAATCTTTTTTGCGGTTGCAGTTTTGGCCCAATGCCCTTTTGTGACAGGTTTGTTGTGGTTTCATTTTTCACTTTCTAAGGACTTTGATGAAACTCTAGGCATATTTAGTGTTTCATTATGCTTTATTGTAACATATTTTTTGTCAAATTAACTGTTTGTAGAGCCTCTTGCTCTTTATGTCATGTCTTTCATATTCCTCCTTTTGTTTTTTTTGACAGTGTTGGTATTTAAATTCAGACAGTTGAGATAGAGATTATCTCAACTGTGGAATGATGGAGCCTTCATTTTTTTTTTAGAAAGGAATCCATCAGGATACCACTTCTTAATTTATTTGTCTATTTATTCTTGTAAATGCTCTGCAGATTTATTTGATTTTCTGTCTGAGAAAATCAAATAAATACTGTCTGTCTTGTAAGTTAGAGCATTTGAAATTGCGATACAAAAACATTTATGGTTTCATCACAACGTAACACAATGTCTTACAAGGTTTTGAATATTTTAGCTGGATTTTATTTTGTTTGAAGAAAATACATATTTTTAAGCCAACTACTTAGTTAAGATGTTTGAATAACAGGACGTTTTTGTCACATCTAGAGCCAGTAGTAAACATACATTTCTGTAGCTTCTAAAGTTCATTTTTTGTCATTCTCCTGGACCAGTTGTATTTTTGGAAACTCCCATTTATTTTTTTAAATGTTACTGTTCTTCTATACATTCTCCAACAATTAATAACTATTTTCACAGTGCAGTTAATTCCGTGATTTTTTTTTATTTTTATTTTTTGTAATCTGTTAACTGATACATGAAACAGATTTATTATAATTTTACTGAAAACATTTCACAACAAATTAGAAAAAAATGCAATTTTAAAGTGGTTGTATTTACTTTAAATAGTGTCACCAGCACCAACAACAGTTTTGCCTGTTCTTTGTGCATTTGAATTAAGTTCTAAGATCAGTGTTTTCCCTCAGTTTTTAGTTTCTTTTTGTGTTTATTATTGGTCTTGCTTCAGGCCGCCTGTTTGCTCTCTGCTGCTGCTGTTCTCAGTCCTCTGATTGGCTCAGCTGCATCCAGTGTCATTCTTCAGTTCTCCCTCTGTTTATAAGCTCATTTGTTTTAAATGTTTTTCCTCTGGATCCCTCCAGAACTCCATGCTGTATGTCCCACTCCTTTTGTGCATATTCTAGAAGTTTCTGTTGTTGTTATTATTATAACAACAAGATCATTCCAAACTGTGTAGGTCCAGACAGAAAACAACCTCGCTATCATGCATTCATAACATAAATAACAATGTTAGTTGAATAATGATCTCTAATTACTACAAGTTAAAAGTCATTTGGCTTCCATAAAGTCTGCGAAACACTGAGATTTAAAACTGCTATGGACATAGACTTGGATTGCTATTTTGTAGAATTTTAGAACATAACTTCTTTTTAATAATTTATATAGCCTGGGAAAAATATTCCCTTTTTATGTCTTAGAACTTGAATGACATACAGATTTCATAAAAAAATGTCTTGAGTAGATTAACAAAAATCACAATAAACCAATTTTTGTGTCTTTAAGTGATTGAATTCTGTGGCCAGTCAGTTGTTTAAATTTGCCATTTTTTTTGTCCCCAGTGGAAAAAGTTTGGACACCACTGCATTATGCGAAACTTCTTTTGCCTTCATTTTAAGTTTTCACATGATCACATCAATCACCGAAATAGTCTTTCATCAGAAATAACAGCCCATAGAAAACGCAACCAGCTGGGTTTTTACCTGCAGTGTTGGCTTGTGGCTGACTGTAACCATGAAAGGAGGGTGGGACAGCTAGCCTGGATGGAGATTTGGAGTTATGTCCTGACCCAGAACCAGACCCTGAGGTGGAAGATCCTCCAGGGAGGGCTGGGAAGAGTGGCAGCACCCCCAGAGCTTTGCCCAGGAGTCTGGGTCCCATAGAGAGCACACGCACCTTAACTTCCCGATAACAATGGTTGATCATACGCAGGTGAACGTTCACCTTGGTCTTGATCTGGATAAGACACTTCACCATGATTTTATTCAAAGAAAGGACCTCAGTGCAACTCTTCTGGCCTTCTTTTAACCTTGTCTTTCTTCTTGTTGCCTCTGCTGATTTTATCCTCCTGCAGTCAGATTGTACCTCCGAGTGTAGATGGGAAAGTGAGAAGCCTTCCTGTCTCTGCTCAGTTGGTCACACAAATTGCCCAGCAAGCTGACAGAGACAGACGAATCGTAGAGCGGTCAGATAGTGACAGACAAGGCCAGGGAATGCTCCCCGCTTGTTCCACAGTTCACGTTCCCTCCTCCCTGCCGTCAGTTGGGACATAGACAGCATGACCCCTGACAGCAGGAGCTATTTTCAAGTTGTGATATTATTACCAGCTGAAATACCAGAGCAACAAAACACAGGCGGTTCATTGTAAGGAATATTTAGTTGACTGGTCAAACCCTGTAGTCTCTGCCCATGACAAGAGGAAGGCTTGTTTGATAAAAGATTCAGCACTGCAAATAGACTTAGCTAAAAGTTTATTAACCTGAACAAGCTGATCAACAAACGGAAATCTCTCAGTGGAAGCATTAACCAAAGGTTAATAGCCAGTTGGATGGGGGAGGGGGCAGTAAGTGGCCTTTATAAAGTGACTGCAAGAGTTTCTCATGGCAAAAACAATGCTTGAGGGAGCAGGTTGATCAGTGCCATTCAGGGTTTTTTATGTTTCAGACTGTATTCACAGAGAAAGAATACACAATATGTGTGTGGTTTAAAAGGTTGTGTTAAAAATACCCTATGCTTGATGTAGACGTGTAGTACCAAAACATGTCAATCTAGAGAGCGTTCATCACAAAAGACGCCAAGATGCCCACAGTAACTATGGAGGAGATGCATACATTAATGGCTCAGGTGAGAGGTTCTGTCAACATTGCAACTATTAGTTGGGTCAGACCATAAATGGAAGAGCAGTGGGAGGAATGCCATTGCTTAAAGAAACCCAATATTAGTCCTATTTAAAGGCTTATTACAAGCCTTGTGAGGGAAACGCTAAACATGCAGAAGAAGGCGACATGAGGAGGATGAAATATGAAGCCTAGGCGAAAATTCAGCCTGGAAGACTATTATATTCATCCCACCTGCCCAACCAAGATGTGGTCCTGCACCTCAATACCAACCAATCGGCGATGGTCTCCTCCAATCATCAAGCGTCACTCCCTTGATAAGGTCCAGTTGTTCACCGGCGTCCGCTCGTTGGCTGAGCTTCAACCTTCCTCCACCCCTCCTCCACCATTAGCCCAAGACTTCTTCAATGTCCATTCAGTCTCCACCATCCTCTCCACCACCAGTGTCCGGGCCCAGGGGGGAAGACGTCTCTAATTTTCATACACAGCGGCTCATTCTCTCTGACAGCAGTTTTCAGCGCAACGTCTTCCTCCTGGGTCCGAGCGCCAAAGACTTTCATTTGTCAATTAAACTTTCTAATACCACTCTCTCTCTCTGCTCGTGAGTCTCTCCAGGTTGAATTGGCCATCATACATTACGCTGCTTGAGAAAACCAACACTCGTCCTGAACACACCAGACCCATGCTTTTCTTCAGCAACAGCAGGGAAGCTGGAGACTGTTCTGAAGGTAAATTAAGCTATAAATTCATTCAACATGTCAACAGCCCTCATCATCATACAGCCTCAGCTACAACACAATGGGTTCAATCAAAGATTACCTATGTGATCTAGTCCAAAATCTGTGGCAAGACCTGAAAATTGCTGTGCGCAGGTGATCTTCATCCAATGCGAGCTCAAACTGTTTTGTGAAGAACACTGTGAAAGGTGGTTACAAGTATTAATCAGGCAAACATGACGTTGAAGATTTTAACACAGTAACCAATAGAACTAAACTATCCCTGACCCATTTCACTCACATGTTCAATCCTGTTATTGTGATGCTGTTTGAAGTATCACTAACTAGTCTATGACCTTTGTAATACTCTAATTAAGTGGTGACTCCTTTTATTGCTTACCACTGCTATGTTTTCCCTCTAGCCTCATGCATGCATGCGTGCGTGTGTGTGTGTGTGTGTGTGTGTGCGTGTGTGTGTGTGTGTGTGTGTGTGTGCGTGTGTGTGTGTGTGTGCGTGTGTGTGTGTGTGTGTGTGTGTGTGTGTGTGTGTGTGTGTGTAATTACCTTCCATGATGGAGATGTGTACAGCTCTCCTTCGGGTTCGGGGCACGCTGGTCAGACGAGGACCGTGAGTGATAGATGGACAGCTCCTGCTGGGAACCATACCAGCCCTGAGGTCAAAAATAAGCAAACAAAACAATAAACACATACACATAAATATACGAAATCCCGTTTACACAAACACAATTAAAGCAAAAATACAAATAAAAACGTGACCTGTGGATCTCCGGGGGGTCCCTCTTGATTCTGGCACTTTGTTCCATCACTTCTTTTGCAACCTTTCCACTACAAAACAGAGATTAAAATATCGGTTCCATATTATCCTCTGCAGACAGTCAAATGTCTGCAGAGGATAATATGCTAATGTAACTATGCTTTTTATGAGTATTTTATTAATAGATGCTGTGTATTTACCTGTATCTAAAGCGACTACCCTTGAAGAAGAGATTGCTACTGGACACAGTACGAACTTGACTTGACTTCTCCAACCTGTGAGCCAATGGAAAAATGAATCCAATATATAGAGCTCTACAAAGGTATTCACAACCCTTCCACAATTTTTTCATATCCAAACAAAAAATAATTTTTTTTCATATCTTGTCTGGTTGTAACCAAACCAATACAAAGTGCAACATAATTATGCTAGGGAAGAAACAGGATATCTGGTATTTCATTACAAATCGTATTGTAATGATTCAATAAGATGTTGGGGTGCACAACCACCAATTGGTCTGTCGTTAAATTCTCTAAACTGAGGTGTTAATGTCTGCAGCTCCTCCAGAGTTACTATTTTTAGTTGCTCTTCTCCTCTCCTGTTTTGCTAGTTTAAGAGAATAAGTATGTTTGCAGCTGTACTTCTTTCCATCCTTGTATGGTGGGTTGAACAGAGCTCAGTGAGATGTTGAAAGTTTGAAATATTATTTTGTAACCTAATTAACCTCTTTAATGTCTGTCAAGAACTTGTTTCCGTAAGGTTTTTTGAAAACAAGGGACTATTTTACTTTACATTTCACAACCGTATGCTACTTTGTATTGGGCTGTATTATTGAATCTTTCTGCATAATCTTACATGTCTATATCTTGTCACTTACTTATAGAAGGCCTGGTTCTCCACTCCACACTTCCACAGATGCTTGCAGGCTTCTGGTGTGGGTGCAAAGTACGTAAGTATAATCTTTCTGTCCTGTAGCAAAACAAAATGACAATATTTTCCTTCATATCTGTATTTTTAAAGAAAGCACAAGTGAGAAGGGGTGTTTTTAAAAATCAAACTCATTTGACTTTCGGTGTTGCACAGATTGTGTGGATACATTTTCATGGAGAATTTTCATACCTCATTCTGAGTTGCATATATATGGAATGTCTTTGCTTCAAATTTAAGTTTGGTTACCTCCTCCCTGAGGTAGAGACAGAATAAATAAGGGGGGAAAGAGGGCAGAAAAATAAAGAAGAGCACATTAGGAAGAGCAGACAAAAGCTGAAATGTCAGGGAATAACAGTAACTGTTAAAAGCAACTTTGAAGCATGCCACTTTTATTTGACTCCTTTATTTGTTGCATTTTTCTCCTTGAAAAAGGCAACAGTGTGATGCAGCTGAGAAATATAAACTGATTCGAAGACAGAGTCTAAATGCAATAGTTTCTGTTCACAGAATTTTAAATGGTGGCTCAGCTGGACTCACCATTTCAGAAAATGGATCCTCCTGTTTCCTTGTAGCACAGTGAATCCAAACGGAGTGAAAGCCAGAAAAGCAGGATTCCCAGACACATCCTGAAAACAATCCGTGGTTAAGTTTAAGCAACAAAACAGAGTGACCGAACCAGTATGAGAGTAAAGAAGAATAACATTTTGGCAAGGAAGCCTGAATAGTTTCATATTTCGTTTTTTTTGTCTGTAAAAATTACTTTGCATGGATGAGGGTCTACTCCATACGTCTCAAGAGTCTGGGCTTTTTGCAAGAAGTTGAGCTCTGATGTTTCAGGAGTCTGACCTCTGAGAAAAACAAACCACAAAAAAGGGGAAAAGCATATATGGATGCAATCATGATACGTTTACCAGGACTGATCCTCAAAGTAGATACTAGACTATAACCAGCACAGCTAGCAGTAAACCAAATAAACAACCCTAAATATACCAAGGCTATACATTTAAGTTATAAATAAGCTATATTTTTACTGAACAAGTCTGTTTAAATGTTTACAGTACAGTTTGTGTTCACATTTTGTGTATATTGACCGTCTCTACTTCATTGCTGCTGATGGATGCTGATATCTTTTACTGATACGAGGCACAAGTAAAATCAACTTGGGTTATATTATAAAAATAAAAAAAAAACACTCAGATGTCAAAACTACTGTATATACTTGAGGAAAACAAAATAAGGCTCAACTTGCTGCCTTGGAGGTTTCACCTTTGATTTGGGTCTGCTTATTTTGCATCTTGACAAAATAACACTAAGGAGATTGATGAGACTGTAGGCATTTTTTTTTCCATTTTATGTATCGCTTTTGCTTGAATAGTCATCCGTATATGTTTTTTCCACAATTGTGTTTACAAAGACAACCAAGGGAATATGCATTTTATTAATGAAGGAAAACTGCAACCAGGAATGATCAATAGAGGGCAGTGTAGGACTAAATCCATACCCAGTATTTGTATCCGTCCCCTGGGATAAGCATACTGCATACAGTAGTATGAATACAGGACTGTGCAAAGCTTTGGACAGTTTAATGCCGTCAGCAGGTGAAGAATGAAACTTAATCCAGAAATATGAACAAATTCAGAATGCTATTTTGGAATGAGGCAATGAGTCCTAAAATAGTTATATCATAATCGAGTCTCTGACTTTGTAGAAAAATCTGCCAGTTTCAACTTGTAAGATTAGGAAATTTACAATATACAATATATTAAAATGAAACTGTAACATTTCTCAGAATATGTTTCTCTGGGCTTTTAGAGCAATGGGAGGTCATGCAATTTTAGTACATTATTGTCTACCAAAATGTAATTGCAGCAGCAAACCTTAAAGTGAAGAAATAGTAGATAAGGAATTGGTCAGGCGGAAGCTGTGAGCTATGGGTCCCCATGTGATTTCTCTTTTGTGATACAGAGAAGAGAAAGGGGGAACCCAGGTGCACAGGGTTCTCGACTGGTGTCACCTTACATCAGCTCAGTCTTGTGAATCTCAGCAATTCGCCGCTCCAATTTCTCCGAGTGCTTGGGGAAGAACTGGAACTTGGAGCTATAGCCTTCAGGGTGTTTCCCAGGATCGTAATCACCGATTTCAGCTGAAGAAAATAAGAAAGGTAATGATAATAACTGTGAACATGCAGCTCATTTCTTTTATTTGAGCCACTTATGTAATATGTTATATCTAACATTATCAATATTAGCTATGTGGTAACTATGCAATTATATTTTGTAAAATCTAACTTGTTTAAAATCAGTCAGTTATCAGAAGTCATTTAAACTGTGAAAAAAAAATCTCTATCTTCTAAATATTTCCCTTTTTCCAGTGCAATTGTTATGTTCACAGCTTTGGAAAATGATGGTGATAATTTGACTTTTTTTTTTTTTTTTACTTTTAGCCAGCTTCAGTTATTAAAAGAGTGCTGAAGCTCTACTGATAATCTATATCTATATCAGTTATGGGCATAAAAGACAGCAAAAGTTGATCCAGATACCAAAACTAAGATTGGAAAACACAGTTTAAAGTTTTCATAAGATGTTGCGCCTTATAAAATATCACCTTGTAGCTGTCCTTTGCAAATGTGAAACTGCACATACTGACTTGATATACTGTGGAGCTTTAACTCACACAATTAAAAAGTCAGACCTGGAATATGGCAAGTTAAGGAAAAACAACAAAAGACCCAATACAAATACACGTGGGATGCCACTGTAATGGTAAAAGATTCAGAAAAGTGTTATAATATTTAAAATCTTAATTACTTATACACCTGACATCGGATGTCAACTGTCAAATGGTCTCATGCGTTAAAAGCAGTACTAAGAATCAAAAACAATAAAACATATGTCTATCAATACATATTTTGTTTTGTCTTTCCAATTTTTGCTCAGCTGAAAGGCCTGGTAAATAATAATTTGCCTTTGCTACCTAAAATACATGGGACTACTGGCTGATAACTTCAGCTGCGGTGACACATCATCAGCTAGCTGATAAATATGGACACAATGAGTTGGTAGAGTTTGAGTTGGAGAGAGGCTGAGAAATAAAATCCTGACAGGACAGTTAGTTAGTGAGTGACTATTTCTAAATGTATTCTGACTGTCTGCATTTTAATAACTATGTGAAACTTTAGCAAACTACCGTAGTCAGTTCTTCGTTTTTTTTGGTGAGTGAATCTTGGGTCTTTATTAAAATTTTTTCCAGGAGGATATTTTTATTTAACTATAAATTCAAAAATGCTGTTTTTTAAGCAAGTTCACCATAAAACTAAGCAGAGGAAATTCAACACATTTACATACATTTATTCTATATATGCATGGAGAATTTAGCTATGTAAGATTTTCAAGTAAAAATAAACTGGCTTTATGACAGTTCTACCAAATTATCACACCTTGTAATATGTAGGCAGCTAGCAGAGCCGCATCTGATGTCTTGCAAAGTAGGCGGCCGTGGTAGAGGTCCCGCTTAACCTGCAGGAAGACTAGATATCTGCGGGGCAAAATGAAAACACACATGACTAGATTTATGTTGTCACAGATGCAAAATCTGCTGCAGACTCTAAATGTTTATAACTTCAAATGAAAATATTGTTAGAGAGTTTCAAGACGGGAAATTCTGAGGAAAAAAACAAAAGTCTCTATATTGTTTCTGTAACATTCAAGCAAAGCATATGTGTCAATTGTGATTTAAAATTAGGTATGGGGGTATTTATCTGTTTTTCGATTCCATCTGCAATATATTTTAATATTTATCTTTTTCCTGGAAAAGATTAATTTATACACCTGAGATTCATCGTCTCTTAAGGCCAAAGCAATAAAACGTGGAGCCGTGAAAATGTAACTGGAAAGGAGCCGGTGTGCCCTGTGGGTTTTAAGAATCTTTAATTCCTGAATATCTATGATGCAACTTGAGGTAATTACCTGCTACAAGGTAATGTGTGTGTATCTCCCAAGGAGCTTACCTCAACGCATACCTGACATGCCGAGTAAGTTATAGATGTCAGTATAATACTGGCTGTGCCTGGTATTGTAGATGTCTTTAAAAGCAAACAAAAACAGCTGTAAAATTTAAAGTGGCATTTATCTGCTTCGTGATCCGACGTCGTTGAGAGCCTCCAGTCAGAACAGATGGGTGGAGAAAAAGTGGGGCTGTCGCCCTTGCCAGCCTTCTGCTCCATCAAGAAGAGCTCAACTGTGAGGGAGAGATTTTATTGCGTGGCAACGAGTCGAGGGATGTGCTTTTGCGGGGATCTGTGCTCTCTGTATTGCTCTGGCTCGCTCCTCACAGCAGTTTGCTTAGCTGTCAGAGATGCCACACGGTGCAAGCAGCGAAGAGGAGCTCCATCACTACGCAACGTAAAGACTTTAAATCCACTGCACACAGGCTCACGTTGCTGTTCGTAGGATATTCTTAGGATCTGATTTTATACATCTGTAATAAATGTGGGAGTTTTTGCACTTTTAACGCACCAATTATTAAATAATAATGCATAAAATTACATCATAACGTAGTCACAGCCTACAGTTCTGCCCTGGTGTCTAGAAACAATCTGTATGCAAAAAAAATCATGCATTATTTACTATTACTCTGCTGACATGCAGGGCTTTTCGATCTCTAAAGTGGGCAAAGCAAAGCAACAAATTACCATGCTGCTTATCACAATGTTCTTGAACAGAGATCCTGACAGCAGGTAAAGCAGTAGCTTCAGATATGGTCAACAATGAAACCTTAAGGTGACCTCTAACATGGGCAATAAAAGCAGGGCTATGTGTGGCAATGCTTACATATTTATACCCTTTGCAGGTTTTTCTTTGTGACAGATCAACACAAAGTAGTGAATAATTATCTAAGGGAAATGCATGACCTTCAGTATTTATTTCCAAATAAATTCTGAAAAGAGTGACATCAGCTCTTTGAACGTTCAAATACTTTAATCTAAATCAGTTACAATTTCTGATCAGAGTTTCTGCAGTTTTCTCTTCATGACTTGTGACAAACAGGGTTTTTTGTGGTTTTCTCCCAACAATCACTTCCTTCTCATCATTTCTTTATGACCACCAAATTTGTAAACTGCTCAACTAATATCTGTCCTGTCAGCCAAGTTTCCCACCTGAGCTGTGAGCGTCTTTGCTAGAGTATTGATTAAGGCTCTCCTTACCCAATCCATGCGTGTAGACGGATGACCGAGGTTCGCTTGTTTGTGCTTCACTATGCTCTTTCCTTCATCAGATGATGGATTAAACATCATCTGATGAATGAATACTTTTGAATGAATATTTTTATAACCTAAACCTTCTTTTAACTCAACATCAACTGATTCAACTAAGCAAGCCACACTTTTTAAATAATTTAATGCTTGGTTTCATTTTAGTTCACTTTTGTACTGCAGTAAATAAAATACATTGAAGTTTGTGGTTGTAATAACACAAACTGAAAGATTTTAATCAAAATGAACACTTTTGAAATATACTGTATACTTCTATCTGCTTATATATTAAGAACACCTGCAATGGATCAGTTTCAATAGGTTTCAATAGGTCACAATGCCACACCAGTAATGTGAAAAGCTATGTGGACAATCTTTTATTTTCAAAACCTTTTTTCACCTTTTATTCCCCCATGTTTGGTGCTCCTTTGAAGTCCAAATGGACACGTTTGTGGCGTGGGAGGATATGTGGTCTTTGAAGATTTGTTTTGATCTTTAAGCCTTTCTCTCTCTACTTTTAAATGTATTAAGCTGCAATCGGCATCAGTCAGGGTCTTAATTTGGGTTGAAGATCTGCCTGTGTCTTCTGGTACCCACTAGACCCTTCAGCTCTACGCAGGCCACATTATTTCTGGTGTTCCACTTGACTTTCTTGTTCTAGCGCCTTCAGGATCTTTTAACTAATTTTAAATGACTGTCTTGATGTGCCCAAACTTAGCAGCGATGAAGAACTCTCAAAATTCCTTGCAAAGTTCAAAGACAGAAAGCTTTTTTTTAATTTCGCCATCAGGGAGTCCTGAGAGTGAATGTTGGATGGAAAATGACATCAAAGCCAGATGTGTGAGCACATTTTGGCTTTTTAAGACCAGAGGTCTTAAAAATGTGATGAGCAGCCTTTTAAAAAGAAATACATTTCTTGTCAAGACAATAATTTGTCTTATAATTTCCTTAATTTTTGAAATTTGTTACTACATCTTGAATTCAAAACAAGTGTATTTTTTCTTGTTTCATGATCAAACGCTTCCTCCAGATAGACAAAAACCTTTACAATTGATTTTGTGAATCAATAAACATCACAGATGAACTAACCTCACTGCCCCCTAATTGTTGCACAGCAAGCCTTGCTGGATCCTACCTGGTGATTTCCTCTTTCAGAGCAGCGGGGTCTGGTGGATAAAACTTCACACGCAAACACATGGTGAAAGGTGGCTGGGCTGAAAGAACAGGCCAAAAATAATCTACCGTTACCTCAACATCTGTTTTCTGCATGGATGAATGATAAATTATTACTCTCATCAGTCCTTATTCAGTTTTTTTTTCATGGTGATATAAATAAAACGTGAGAACATAAACATGAATAAAATACTCACACTTCATTTGTTTGGCAATAGACTTTGTAAACTCCAACCAGTGCTGCAAAGATCGAGAAAACAAAAGAAGAACAGCTGAACTATTTAAACATAGAGTAAACATAGAGTCTTTAACTGCCTAACTTTCTTTCTTTACATTGCTCAGCAGTCGATTGTGATTTTTAAGCCAGCTGGAAGCTACATCAAAATTACTTTTAGTTCCCTGCCTTCTGTTTATGAAGACCTCCTAAAACACCATCCTGCATGCAGACAGCAGGTCATACAGAGAAAGCTATCTAAAAAGTAATTAGATGAGCAAGTCTTTTCACACTGCTGAGCCTAATGAGTCAGTAATCAGTAGGGTATTGCATCGTGAGGTTATTTTCAAAAACAAACATGCTATACCTTTACTAGCATTCTACTGATTGACTTTTTTTCTTTAAACATGCAAAAGTGAAGCCTCAGAGGGCAAATAGTTCAAGCTCTTACAATCTATTCACATTCAACAGTAAAGAATTAACTGATAATCAACAACCCTGCAATTTCATATGAGTCTGTTTATTTTTCTGACTCATTTGTCTGTCAGTCAATGAGATGACCTTTCTCTGGCATCGAAAATTAACCTGCAGATCTGCCAACCTGCCCTGCATGTTTATGTGGTGGAAAAATTGTCATTAAGCCACTGAAAGCAAGCTGTTACAGTAATTAATTAATTTATTTATTTCTAGACGGGACCGTTTCTATAGCCAAAACAGACACTGTGCGGCTAGTTCAGAACATCACATTTTAAAGGAATTTCAAATGCAGGGAATAAAAATAATATAAAGAAAAAATAGAAATCAAATTGCCATAGTAGTGTAATGACAACACACCTCTTAAATTTGAGTCGAAAGGGAAAAAGGCAGAAGAGACACAAATTGTTCAATTTATTTCAACTCAGCATACAAGAGAGTCGATATGAAAGAGTTAAAAAGAAATAATAAAAATAGAATTGACCATAAGTACACAACTCAGCCAAATGTTATGTCATTTGCATCAACACAGGGCAAAATGATGCAAGAATAAAATAATAATAAAAACAAAGACCCTTAATACTTTTCATAAAATAACTGTCAGAAATGAGCAAGATATGTCTTTTCACTGCATGTGTAGGAACGTGATTGAACTGACAACTAGTTTGAATCTGACATCCACAAATTAAATGGCATGTTTTTGTCGTTTGGATCCAGGTTTTATTTAAGCTAAAGATTCTATACCAAGCTTTTTAACATTTAGCATCATCAGATGTTTCTCAGAGTAAGTTGCATCTCTGCACTGAGACAGATGCAAGTTCAGACCATGCACAGGACGGCACACAGCTAGAGGTCTGCACCTGAGTGCTGACATACGAAATGAAACAATTTATTTTTTTTTTTACGCAAAAAACTAATTTTTCAAAATACAAACAGCTCGCTTCCAATTCACACACAGAGATAACTTTTTAATTGACAACAAACAGACTTTGTAGATGAAGATGTTTCCAAAAACAGAGAGAGAAAAAATATGTTTTCTGTTTACATGTTAGCAGGAGGCTTTTTAAAAATCATTTTTAGCCTTTCAATTGAAAGAAAAAGCACAAAAATAGAAAAGTACTTACTCTTTGTTTGTCTGGATCGACATATCTGATGCCAAAGTAATCTTTCTCCAGGAGGTTGAGGTGGTGGCAGATGAGGTCAAACAGGTACTGTCCTTTGGCGTCTCGCTGAAAAGAAACATTTAAAGAAATTCAGGCACCGTGCTTACAAGGGTGCTGTGAAAGAAGCAAAGGCTGATCAATATTATCGAGCTATGTCAAAATTTTAAAAAGTTACATTTTCAGAAACACTAAAACTCTCTGTGTCACTATTTCAGCTGTACAAAGTCTTTTTACTCAAACACCAAAACATGGTTACCAGAGTTTTCCCTAAGCATAGTGTGACAAAGTGCAGCCCTTCCCCCACCTATTGCTGTGTGGTGCCAGTCAACCTGGAATAGATGTGGCTTATTGTAGACATTGTTGCCAAAATTGCAGAGTCCTTGTGTGGAAAGGAAAGGAGTGCCATTTTTGGCTCTTGTTTCGGTAACACTGTTTAAAAGCTACAGTTGGCATGCTAACTATAGCTACCCAACAAAAATGGTGACATATTTATTTAGATTTTATTTATTCATGTTATTCTAACTAATTAAACAGCTAATACCACATTGTTATACTCGTGTTCCTCTAAATGGTAACAAACATCATCTGACTGCCTCATCTGAGCCCCGTCTACATTCACGCAATTTTACACATTCAGAGAAAATTGAGAACGCTTCAAAAACACAAGTAAATCCATTTAGACATTTTTTCATACCTCAGTGTGATGTCTAATTATTTTGTTATTTATCTTGAATGCCTCAGAAATCTAAATGGCCACCAGAAAGCGCTTTAATATTTCACAGCCCTCAAGGGAGATATATAAGGGCTATCAAATATTCATATCAAGGCTGCAGCCATCTGCGAAGGCTCGAAGAAATTTCTGCTCCAGTAAAGGACCTGGAAAACACTGAGACAAGGTGGAGGCAGGCGGATGAGAAGAGGAAGTGCTTGTCATGCAATGGATGCAGCGCAGTCATCTGACCTTTGTGCTATCTGGTTATTCTTTGACCTTAAAAACTCTGTGGAAGCAGAAGCGGATAATAATGGTGTCATGCATTTAAAATAAAATTTGAAAGAAAAAATAGGCTTTTTTTTCACTGATATTTATTTTGCAAGCTTGGACAAAAGTTCCTTTTTAGACATGAGCTCAGAAAGTAAACTTGCCTTAACTGAAGGCTATTTGAATTCTGCTTTCAAATAGGAAATCCAGACCTTGAGGTTTTTGACGTTTAGCCCCATTGTATTTTGGTTCTACATGAAACAAATATCTAAAATACATCAGATTCTGAATGACTCAAAAAAAATAAAAATAAAATGGTGCTGTCATGATGTGTGCTTTGATGGTGGTCCCAAATGCAAACTTACAAAAATCACAAGGAGCCAGAGCAGAACAAAAAAACATGAATCCAATGAAAAAGCCAGAAGGGAACATGGGGAAGAAACAGAGAAAATAACAGGGCATAAAAGGAGTAACCAGCAAGGAGTGTGAGCAGAAGAAGGGTTTAAAAACTGTTAGCAAAAAGCCTGGGCTGATGAGCTAACGAATTGCAGGCTGATGTTATTTTTATTTATTTATTTTTTTTACGAAGTTGATACGTCTTCAGTTTCAGCAAAGGTAAAGGACATTCGGTAATGTCCCGTTTTGCCCTTTGAAAGAGACAGTGTGTTCTCATAAGTAAAACTGCACAGTCAGAAACACTGGAAACTGATATGCGAGAATGAGAAAATTAAAAAGATCGGTGAGGAAAAACAACAGCGTAGAACTATTGTGAGACACTGATCATTACGCTTCATTGCAGAATGGCACAGAACTACATTTAGAAATACTTTTTTTTTTTACTGGTGAAGCATCTAATAATGAATAATTTAAAACGGTGACAAAATCTGGTTTTACTTCAAGTCAGATCTGAACAGAAATTCTTCTGATGACGAGCTTTAACATCGTCAGGGCAGTTGAGACGTGAGGTCCTGCCCCGTCAGGCTGACATCAAATGGCAGTTACTGATATTCACAGGAGTCTCACCATGAAGAGCTAACACTCTTAAAAGGCAAACGCAGTCGTGTTCCATAAATTTGAATATTAATTAAAAGTTAATTTAATAAGTGAAATACTTATTATTATATCTGAGCCCCTTGGTGGCTTGAGGCCTCCTGAACAAATGAACCACATGTTGGAGCTCTGCTTCAAACTCCACTTTTTCAGTTATTCAGCTCTGTTCTCTTTTCTGTTTTGTATTATTTTTCCTGGATGATTATAAATTACATTCATAAAGTGTAACTCCAGGACATGCTGGAATCTGTCACACTGGTTGAAATATGCGTAATCCGTTCTTGTTGAATTATGCCACCCGCTCAAACTGTTTTGGTTTACTCTGCAGTCACTTTGCCTCTAACATTTTCTTCCTTCCAGCCTGTCTTTCTCAGAACATCATAATATCCTCTCTGGCACTGAATTTGCAGTTTACATGACATTCTTGTAAAAAGCTATGAAAACAGATGACGGTTCTGGCGCCCTGCAGCTAGGGAGCATTTTTAACGACCTTAGCAAATTTTGTCCTTCTTATAAATTTGACTACCAATGGTGTCCAGATAAAGGGGATTCCTAAAGTGCTCCTTGTACTGTCCAAAAATAAAAGAAAAAACTTTGATAGCTCTTTACTAGAGAAGCATTTTTTTTACAGATTCTTCATATTTGTAAAAGCCTGCTTTTCAAAGCAGACATAAGTTTGATTTGAACAATCTGTCATCTTTACGTTATAAACATGTGTAGCATTCTACGGTGACACCGTTATATTGCTGTTTTATGATTAGATCATTTTCATTTCTCCAAATTAAACAGAACAAACACACACAGCACACAATTAAAACCAACATCAAGCACACAGAGTAGATAAAAGCTTGTTATAGCCGTGGCAGTGTGGGGGCACACACGGTGTTATCCAAAGTAAAACAGACCTTGAAAAAGAAATATTTCAAAATGTGCTAACAAATGAATACATATATTACAAACATTACAGCACAAAAAAGTCTAGTTATTATACACTCATAAAAATATTACTAAAGTAAATACTAACATAAACTGGACACAGATGGAGTCACGATGTCTTTAAGTCTTCTAGGTTAATTTGCAAGGAATATCAATGGTCAATTTGCAACTGATCACATGTGAGGTTAATATATTGGAGCAGCTATGGAGCAAATGGACCAAAGTATCATTCTCACCAGGACACCTCCAGCATCCCAGAGCATTATTTATTACACAGCTGGGTAAAACAAAAGCTTGACATTCTATATGGTGCAATTCATCACGTGACATCTGGCCCCACGACTTTGCTGTACATCCTCTATATATCTCTGCATAACACTGATGAATGGGCTGGAGTTCGACCACCACAACCCCTTCTGAACTGATCATGCTTCGTTTTGCCAAGCTGTGCACTGAGCAGACTGTTCCCAGGATGCAGTGGGCTGACCCTCTATCTCCTCCGTCAGTGTGTCTATATGTCACTGTCACGACATCCACCCTGACTCACCAGGACGGGCATGCTGACCAGCCCGGCAGCAGAAATAGACACGCGCACGCTGCATTCTCTCACTGACTCTCTGTGATACACACATAAAGTAGCTTAGATTCCTCTTTTTGTTTTTTGTCATAAAGGTCAGTGGTACACCTGTGAAACTGTCACATGAAAAACCTTGTCACGCTTTAAGTCTCCTGTTTTCTCTTTCTGTTTTGCATCACAAGCATCCCATATTACTCAGTGTTACACAAATTAATGTGTGTGTCTGGACTTTCTGGGGCAAGTGAGGAGGAGAATTATTAATGACCCACCTCCGTGTTGGTAGTTCTGAAACAACAACAAAGATCCACAGTGATTCTTCTTTGTTAAGCACTTTAGCAAAACAAAAAAAAACAAAAAAAAGCCCAGGGGTATGAAATGTATTTGGAAAATCCATTCATGAAGAATAACAGTCTTGTGAGCACAGATTTCCTCTCACATAAATAATTTTCAAAGTCACAGTTACTTTTTGTGATTGATTGAGCAGCACTTCTGTCAGATTTGAAAGAAGACTTAAGAACAAGCTTCTGATTTCGGCTCTACAGTTCAACGTTTGTTCTAACCTTCTTGATCTCAGTAATTTAACCGAAAAGTGAAGGATACTTTGGTGCAGTTTGTAACAAAAGGAATGAATCACATTTTCTATCTTGACTTAATAGCAGTAGCACAAAGCAGCAAGGCACCCTGCCGCTTGGTGTCTTGCGTACTAATGAGGCACAGTGAACATCAGAGCTGACCAGGCACCACTGGGACACAAAGGCAGGATCAGAGGCAGAAACACTATTGATCTGTGGATAAGTGTTCTTCAACATCCTTATGAACTTTAATCTTAGATCCGAGCTGCAAGATACCGGTGGTTACAGGGAGGAAAACTAAACGCTGCCGCTTAAAGCACAGCTTTGTTATTTTAGAGTAGATAAACTATAGATCTTCAATGTGATTTGCTGTCATGTGAAAACCACAAAAAGTCCTGGGTTAACGCAACATCTCGGTGTGGATTGCTTCTTGAAACTGTTTTCTCTCTCTTGGGGTTTTATTGCTTTTTGGAAATTATTAGTTCTGTGCTGTTTTTGGATAAAAATCCAATTTATTGCCAAAGGATCATAAAAATCCTTTGACAATAAATAAACAAATGTCTCCTTTCAAGCATTTACGTGAAGCACATTGTGAAGCTGGACTACGTGCACCATAAGGCCTAACACTGGCAACAAATTATTAAAACCGCAAAGTTCTAAAAAGCCCTTAAGGTCTGCTGGAATTGATCTTTAAAGCATAAATGATGAGGTAAGTTTTAATCAGCAAAAGTACAATAGATTGTATAAACTTGGGTATTTGTTTTAAGTTAGTAAAATATTTATATGTTGAAAGCCAAAGCTTCAGTAATTATAATAATGTTCTTACTCACTTCATTCACTATTTTTTTTTTATTCTGATAAGGATTTTTTCAGGACTCAGGACCAAAATTTATTACACTCCAACAAATATTAAGAAAGATAAAATCAAGTAGTGCAATAAAGTAATACATTTATTGTTAATAAATTAAGATATACTCAATGTTTGCAATTAAAATGAAAAACAAAAAGAAACAAAATTCAGTTTTACAACCTACTCTTCTCTACTGATACATATTAAAGGCGACTGAATGTTCAACATTGTTCTATTTAAACTGACAGAAGATATTAAGTAAGTATTTCTCAATCTCTCAGGAGTCTAAAGACTGACAGGCTTACTTTTATAAGTAGGAGTAATAAGAGAGATCATGTGAGACATCCAAACACAAATAAATGAACGTCGAGTTGTTTAAACAGTACTTAAAAAAAAACAAAAAAACAAAACATTATCCTTCCACCAAATAAAAAGCCTGGTTTTCATTAAAGGATTAACACTTTTTATGTGCGAATAAGTATCGAATTTTAGATTTTAATGACAATTCAACTCTACATCTGATTTAGAATTGTTTCAAAGCTGTTAAAGTGTCTAGATTAGGAAAATATAATTCATAAACTAGTATCTGAACAACCTATCGACATATATTCAAAGTTTTTTTTTAAGCATGACTATTGAAATGCTGAATACCTCAAATAAAATCTGGAGACATCAACTGAATGAGGTTATTTTATTTTATTTTGATCTAATTTTAGTGCAACATTTATTATGCCAGCATTTGAAGGGATCTCAATTGAAAACAGTTGTTTTCAATTATGGATCAAATGCAAGAAGTTTGGGCAACCTTCAACATTTATCTGGATTTAATTCACTAAACATAGATGGCAGATATGTGTCATTGACATGTCAAAACATACCATCAGCCCATCTGTTGGAAAATATATTGTGGTTAGAATTAAAGTGACAAAGATATATTTCCCAAGTGTTAGACTGGTGCAGGATGATTGTGAAGTAACCGGCTAATACTGGATATGAGTGTGAACCTCGAAGGCTCTCAGCAGTAGTAGGCTCTGATTCCTGAATCCTGGCTTACAGCTGACATGCATTATTGTCTGGGCCAGATAATGAAACCTACAAACTGCAATCAATTTGTAATTAAAACAACATAATGTCCAGATTTGTACAGTTAAAAGAGCTAATTGCTTCAGATATCCATTGCAAAGGTTTTTCACTGTTGCAAGTTGGAAATCAACAAACTGCACAGAATCTGAGCTGCAAAACGTGATTAAAACGTAGAAGATGCCCCCTATAGTTGAACTGTGGCAAAACGGACAAATGGAGAAAAGGAAGCCGAGTCTGTAAAATTTCTCACGGAAGAACCAACATTGATTTTCAGCCTGAAATTGTTCTGTGCGCATCTGTTCTGTACAAATGTTCTTTGTAAAGTAAAAGTAGTCGTACTGACATTAGTGAGCGTGCGAGGGGCAGCAGCGATATTAGCCACACTGACTCAGGGGTTAATGGGATTATTGTAGGCCTGTCAGAGGGAGAGGAATGTATTAAACAAGCGGAGCCCCATAAGCGCTTCATGGAAGCAGGCGCAGTGTTTCATCATGGCTGTAATAAAAGTGATAAACGGGAAGATGGAAATAACCCAGACCTCGGCCAAATGATCACTGTGGTCCTTAGCGAAGCGGCAGCACGCCACGCTCTCTCTGCCTTACCAGGCTTTGCGTTGGATAAATTATTGAGAGGGTTTCCATATCAGCTTGGGAAACACCACATCAATAAATGATGGTGTCATTTTAAGCTAGAGAATGGAAATTGCAACAACTGTAACAACGGCTACAGGTATCAACTCATAATAGTTTTGTTTAATTACGATATTTTTTTTAATGTTATATATATATATTTTTTAGTGTTGTGGTTGCACATCACACAGCTCTAAGCATCTGTCTCCCATGTAATTTAGTGGAAAAATTATGTTGGTGGGCTAAACATTGAGTTGGTGGGATATCTCGGTGCTCCACTGGATGATCTCTATGCTGATTTTCACCATTCTTAACGTTGTTGCCTAAAGGCTGCTTGCAGAAAATCCTCTAAATGGTTTACTATAATCTTATGATATGGTAATGTGTCTTTTTCACATTCTGGATACACAAATTCAAAGGGTGAAACATTGATGTTTCTCTCACCGTGTTGCATTTTTGGATTATTAAGTGTATTTGCTAAACAGACTTACCATGAAAGTAAGGGAAGTAATAAAACAAATATATGGTAATTTATGTGGAGAACAAGGTAATAAAACTGTCTGTGCACAAAAAATATGCTCTTCTTTTCAGCATCACCGAACAAATAAACTGTCATGATGTGGTAATTAACTATTTTTAGAATAACATCCATTATCCAGACAGATTACGATGAATTTATCTCATAACCCACGAGTGAACTCAAGGTGAAAGTCTTTTTCTCAGCGAATGCATAAAATTATTTCTTAAGCTGTGCACAAAAATGTATCAAATTCCCAGAAACAGTATGGAGAAAAAAAGAGACATGTTCTAATACTGTATGATTACATTGGTTCCAGATTGAAAAAAAAACCCATTAAATTAATGAGACTGAAAATCCCTGAAAAACTCTGCATCCGGTATAGTCAGAAGTTACATTTCTAACATCTGTATGCTCAAGTGTTACTGCAGTGAGAGACGTTAAAAGCAGAATTATGAATGAGTCACAGCAAAACATTTAGTACATGTTAACGTCTCCAGCTCTTCAGCAAATAGTGCTGCATGAAAACAGAAGGAGCAGGATCTGAACTATTTGTCCACTGAATGTGCTCAGTGATTGAATCGTCTTCTTGTGATGAGTGATTTGTCGTGCTGATAAAGTGCAGTCGTAACCTCTGAGTTTCCATGAATATGCAAAAAAAATAAAAAATTCGGAGTATTTCTTGAATATAATGATGCTTCTTGGCAAGCAGTCAAACTGTTGTAAAGGCTATTTATTTTTACCTTCAATAAATGTTACAAGGAATATAAGGGAAAATCCTTTGTGGGTTGAGTAACAGAGTTCAGTGTGTGGGCTGCACCCATGAAAAACCTTTTAGTTCCTCACTGTCACTGCCAAAAAGCTTATTGTGCGGTGGAACCTTGATTTTTTAAATTTTTTTTAAATTTTTAATTTATTGGGTTGAATGATTGAAGACATAGTGGAAATCTAACAATCTATTCACTTTGCAAAATGACGTTTCAGTACTGTTTGGCAGAACCATAATAGACTGAAAGCTCTTTCAGAGCAGAGATATGGGTTTGCTGCTGGTTGCAGAGTCTCTGATTCTGATTTTCTTCATAAGTCATAAGTCTTGTTTTTTTTCTGCTAAAGGAGACGTCTCTCCCCACACCATCACACTGCCTCCAACAAAAACTAATTTTAAAGAGCTCTAATTTTACTAACTTTTATTAAGAATTGGAGTGGGACTTGGTTTTGGTTAATGTCTACTGCTCTAGATTTATAATCCCAATTGTGTGATTTACAAACCCAGAGTGTAAATAAAGTCATTCTTCCAACAGCATTGAGCTAGATCAGTGTTTCTCAACTTTTCTTGGCCCAGCGCTCCCCTAGCCCTTATCCAGGTTCCTCACCGCCCCACCACCAAAGAATTTGTAGGCTACTTTGCACTGACTATTATTTTATCATTAATATTACTATCACTATTGTAGATGTTTTGATTTTTATACTTGCCTCTGTATTTATCATCAAAAATTATTTCCCAGAGAACAAAAAAGCCATGGGAATAGAAATTATTTTCACAGGTGTCTATGAAAAATGCAATGAACATTCAAGTTAAAATTGGTAATAGCAGCCAATCAGAGTGGAAAAAATATTATTTTGTGCCATTTTCTAGTTGTTAAATATTCCACAAAATGACCAGATAAAAGATGTTCAACATGCCAGTTTAAACTTTGAACTATTTGCAAACCGACTGAGCTCTGCAACATTAAAACATGGATAGAACTGTAACTACATTAATCATAGCTCTTCTTCTCTTCAGTGTTTCTGTGGGTTTCTGGTGGTGCAGCTCTGTGCTGCCTTCAGGAGAATGGGTTATCAGAGTATCATCCATAAAACTTCACCCACATGGCATTTATTGTGCAAACCAGAGCTTTCAGTGGAAAAACAAAAGTTCCAGGTCCTTTTAATGCCATACAAATATGAGACAGAAACATGGATTATATCTTTATATAGACCTGTCTATTGATTTATAGATTGATAGTTTTACTGGACAGAAATTACAAAGAACAAATCTGATTCTTAATCAAATCCTAATGAGTCAAATTGAAAGTGTCATGGAGTCATCAGCCTCATGACATTAACACTGACATGAAAAATAATATTGAAGAAATAAATATATCAAATCTAATTTAAAACATAATTAAATTAAAAACATAAATAAGTGATCAGTTCTTTACTGTTATGGTCTGTAAGATATATTTATTCTCAATACTAGATGTGGTCTCAACAAACCCATGGCACTTCAACAATATTATTTTGCCTTTTATCTGATAATAGTGTGTTTATTCTTGCCATACAGTCTCTGTACTAATTATTGCTCGAAAGGTTTTGTCATGCCAGTTTATTCCTCTGTACTTACTTTAGTTTCTTAGTTTATTCTTGCATTTTGTTCTTCATTTATTTCCATTTAGTTTTATTTGATTAGTATTATCCTCTCTTGGTTTATTGCTATGTCCACTTTAGTTTCTTTTCTGTTGCTACATTTATTTTATAGTTTATTGACGCTCATCATCAGTAATCTCATCACCTGCTGCGCCGCCTAATCGTCATGTGTTTCACATCATGTGTTGATTTTTCACTCTTCAGCGTCGGATTCTCTGTTTTTATGCCATAATTCACATCTAGTTCGTCGCTCCGTTTTATGTCCCGCTTCTCCTGTTTCAGAGTTTTGCGCAATGTGCGCGTCTTTTTTTTAAAGCCCTAAGGTGCAGGGCGGTCGGGAAACGTATCGTTGGGGAAAAGGCAGACTGACATAAACCTTTTAAAACAACGGAAACAATTTCTGCATTCTGATTATTGAAATTTAAAAGTGCTGTGTTGTTCTATCACCCCCGTTTCATACCGGACCACTTACAGCACCGTGTTAACGCTATAAAATGAACGCTCTCTATCGTGGTATCACCCATGGAGGGATTTCTTTATTTAAATGGGTTCATTTTTCAGAGGGATACACAGTGAGGGTGTCGTGATTTTAGCTACCAGTAGCAGGAGAACGGAGCTGCGCCAAGAAGCTAACAGAAGCTAACAAACACTGAATAGAAGAAGAGCTGCCATCGATACAGTTGCAGCCAAGCATGATTTAATGTTACACAATACAGTTTTACCAAGTTGCTCAAAGTCTAAACTGGTATTGTGGATTTAAGGTGTAAAGCTTCCCTTCGACCAAACGCCCCCCAAAGGCATCCCAGCGCCCCCCTTTTGTAAAAATGTCCGCCAGCGCCCCCTGCCGTCCTCTGAACACCCCCTGGGGGGCGGTACCGCCCACGTTGAGAACCGCTAAGCTAGATCCTTATTTGTGTGTGTCTCTAAGCTGATAAATCACTCTTATGTTGCAACAAAGAGGTACATTTTAGGATTGATTTAATATTTTTCACTGACTATGACTGTTTTTAAACTGTCATCACAACATGTGAATGGTGTTTTAAGACTGTTGTCTCATTCATGAAAATAAATAACTCAGCTTCTAATATTGTCCAGGAGTGTTTATGCATGGCTAATAAATACTATGTTGTTTAACTTTAAAGCACAACCAGCTCTTCAGACAAAAGCATAGTTTTATTGGTGATGACATTGTTTTGACTAAATGCAACACACTCCCTTTACTGTCGTTTTAGAACTCCTCATAAAACATGCATTTGCTACAAGACAGAAAGTGATCCTTTTAAGTGCATTTTTGCAGTAAGCCGTCATTTTGCTACCCTTAAGGTGGCCCAGGGGGATTCAGCAATGTTGGGATTATTCTTACAATCTGTGTTTAGTTTTGTAAATCCTCTCTCGTTCATGCAGCGTTTCAAGCTTTAGGGGTTTCCACAACTGATGCTGCAGTGGAGCTGTCCCGAGATCAGGCACCTGCAGAGGTTTTAGTAGCAACTGTGAGAGTTTCCCATTGCTTAAAACAAAGACAGACAATAAAATGATTTTGAGGTATAGGACAAAGCAGTTAAAAGAAACAGAAAGTTCTCCGAACTGAAGGGTTTCTCAGATTACCTGTCAGAAAGAGAGCATTAAACCTCTGTCTGAAAGGTGGCAAGAAATCATCCAGGTAAAACCAGCCAGCTGACATGATGGAGACAGATGTTTGACCCCTCAGGTGATCGTCTACTTTATACCAAGTTTTCAGTCAAAATATTTTTGGAACTCACTTTGCAGGCACTAAAACACTATATTAGATCTGTTAAATAATATTATTGGACATTTTTAATTGATCAAATCAAATTTTATTTCCATAGCACATTTCAGTAATAAGGCAGTTTGAACATCATGCAATTATCATTGCAATAAATTTTGGATTTTTTTTTTATTTAAAAAAGATACATTTATAGTTCCCTAAAATTGATTAAAATAACTAAAATTATACAACAGAACAAGTGTTTGAAAAGTTATGGATGATTTAGGAGTTTTGCACATGAATGTAAAGCAGTCCATGAATAATTTTTAAAAGTGTGGCCTGAGCTCCACTTATCCAACTACAGAAAACAATGCAGCCTTATGAGAGAAAAAAAAACAAACTTAAACATCATTTGTCTTACTTCACATCTAAAGCTGAGACTTTTTTCAAAACTAAAGGAGCACTCTAAATTAGATCTCTAAAACTGTGACAGAAATGTGTAACATTGCTCCTCATCGCAGGGGAGTTTCTGCAAATAGAAAAGCAATGTCCTCCACACTTTCATTCATTTCTAGTTCAGACAGGAACGACTGGGGTCAAGCAAAGTCGCTGTGTAGAAGAGATTTCTGATTAAACTTCAGTTCATAGTTCTGTGTTGCGTAACCAGCCTATGCTGAAGCACAACAAGAACAAAGACTTATTCTCATCTAAACTCATTTTGAATTATGATGCAGATTGCTAAATTCTGTCAACTCTTGTGCAAAACAGTAAAGATTGTCTGAGTTGGGTAATTTTGGATCTGTTGGAATATCAGCAAAAAACAAGCTATTTTTGCATCCTGAAACTTGTTCTTTCAGAAATGATCCATGTTTATCTGTAATCTACAAGACAGGGTCAGAACGTAGATGGAGCGGTGAACTGAGAGTTTTACATTTGGGCTCAGCTCTTTTTTTCACCGCAGCTGGGTGGAGCAGTGGATGACTGCAGAAGAAGAACCCTTCTATCTATGTGCTTCACTTCCAGTGGCTGATACAGAAACGTATAGAACCTTAAAATGAAACCTAGTAACAAAATAAGGTGAAATATTAGACACAAAAGTATTTCCCACAAAAAAGCGAAACATATTATTGTTGAGCACAAAAAATGATAAGGACATTTATTTGTGTTGAGGATTTGCTTGTGCCTTCGAAGTCCGTCAGAGCCTCCAGCTCAGTTCAGGTAAAATTTTAGGGGTCCACAATTTTACTTGCTCAAATCGTTCCAGAACCTTTTAAGAATTTCTAAATGACTGTCTTGCTGCATCTAATCTCTGCAGTGATGGAAAATGACATGAAAGCCAGATTTCTCCACTGATTTTGACTTTTTGAGGCTGAAAGTTTTGATCTAATAGCCAGTTTGAGTTAAATGAGTTTTCAGTAAATTGTCTCTTCAAAACACAGAGTTCCTTTAAAAATCCACCTGTTTAGAGTTGTCTTTGATTAGTAATAACTCGAACATTAACCAATATATTTGATGATGACTGTTTTTGGTGTTTTTGATGCAGGCGTTTGACAAAATGCAACGTTTGTTACTGTTTTATGTTTTCAGTCACGCGAAGCACTTTGAACTGCCTTGTAGTTGAAATGTCCTCTGCAAATGAACTTGACTTTCACCAAAACAAAAGTTTTGACAATTTGAAGCTCTATATAGAAACTGTTTATGATCCAGCAGCCCAAATTCAGTTTGCACCGTTCTCCCCCAGTCTTATGATTTTGATCAGGAGTGTTTCCTTTCAAAAGTGATACCACTTTCTCAGATATTAGAAGTGACCGAGGAACCACCAGAAGTCAGAACTTGTTTCATCTGGTCGGATGTGTCGACTGTTCGGATGTCTGGTTTATTTCTATCAAACAGAGAATATCCCGTGTGACACTTGTTATGTAACAGCTCTGTGAAACCACGAACCTCTGAGAGTAATTTACAGAGACAGAAAAGCTCTATGTGGAGATTTATTTATTTCAGAATAATTGGATTGCTAAAAATGTATTTGCAAACGAATATCTCAGTAAACTAACAAGGAATGCACATACAGTTTTTGATCTGCTCTCCAGAGCAGATAATTTAAGAGTTTTAATTTTTGCAAACTGGCAGGAGTTAAACGTTTGACTAACTTGAGTAAATACCCAGGGGTCACTTTTCCCAACAATTACGATGCGTTTTCAACCCCATCGTGGCAGTTTATTTAAGAGGACAGGGAGCATGCAAATATACAGACGTTATTACCTGGATGATTGAGCATCAGTGGGAAAATCTAAATTATGAGCTTCACAGCATGAGAAGGTCGTGCAGTTCTGCACCTAACGGATGCATAACTATAACTACTAAACATCAAGCATGCTGGGTATAAACGAGGTGAGACATCAGCACATAGCTTTATATTTAGCAATTTTACTCGTATATCTCCCTGAGAAGACCTTGACTGCTCTGAACAGCACACACGCTGGCAGGGCTGAAAGAGAACGCCTGTGCATTGACACCATGTTTGTTCTTTAGAGAGAGAACAGAGCTGATACTGTTGCCCTGACCGAGCAGTCAGCAGGTCAAACGTGTTACTGATCATTGCCAAGATAGAAGGAGGCGCCCTGAATCTGCTGCGCCTGCATCCGCACAAGAATTCAAGATGACAATGAGTGTTTCAGAGCTCACATGCGGCACAAACCCTGGGCACATCAGTTATCCTAAAAGTAAGGAAATCCATGTAAATGTACTGTGGTTGCACTTTTCTTATCAAGGTGGTAAAAAGGCGCAGTGAAGCATCAGTGCATCATCTCCACAAAAGGCTTTTTCATTAGCTTTTCTCACAGCATCTGAAAACACCAACAGCACACTTGTGTTTTGAATGAATTGGTTTATTTCCTTTGGGGACAATACGACCACCAGTGTGCAGCTCTAACACATGCAGGCAGAGCGATTGTGTGTGTGTGTATGTGTGTGTGTGTGTGTGTGTGCGTGCGTGCGTGTGTGTGTGTGTGTGTGTGTGTGTGTGTGTGTGTGTGTGTGTGTGTGTGTGTGTGTGTGTGTGTGTGTGTGTGCGTGTGTGTGGGTGTGTGTGTGTGTGTGTGTGTGTGTGTAAAAGTGAGCAAGAGCAGCAGGAAAACAGCTGACTTCTGTACTGATTTGTTGATACTGGCAGCTGAACATCTTTTTACAACAAGCACAAGTTCCTGCAAAACCGAATTAACTCTGATGAACATCATATCTGATAGGAGAACTCAGCATAACATTCAGTATGTGGCACCTGAAATAAGAACCTGATGGACATATTACCATGCAAAGAAACCAAAGACTGTTTTTTTTTTGTTTGTTTTATAAGTGAAATGATCACACATGTAATCATCTATCTTTAATTGTGATACACCAGCTAATATAATAATTGGTTGGCTGCTACCTCTTTTTCATTTTTGATGAATTGATTAAATGGTGTGTCATCTCCAACACAAATTACTCCATTGGAACTAGATAAAGATGGGTTTTAAAATGTATTTTCAACTGTGATGTAATTTGAAACTAAAAAAATAAAGACTACACTCCCAATGCAAAATAGAAAAGTATATTTTCATAGTAGAAATCTTTTTGAGCAATAATCTTGACAGAGGTGTATAGATTCTTTCAGCAGCTCAGAAGCTGATCTTTACCTCCGTCTCCCTTCACAGGATACAATAATTGGTTTGACACATTTTGACTGCCCACACACTCACAGCTCCATTCAAGCACTTGGTAAATAACTACATCATGAAGACAACTTTTTTTTTTGAACAAGCATAAAAAACGTTTTTACATAAAAAACGTTGTTCATTTTTACATAAAAAACGAACAATCTTTTTTAAGAGCTTTAAAAAAAACCCACACAATTCCTTAAAGCCAGAATCTAAAGTTTTGTTAATCTGTTTAACGCAATTTGTAGCCAAATGTTAATACGGTGCTTTTCCCACACAATCCAAAGGAGAACAACTTAAGACTGATAATGAGTAATATTAAGACACTTTTCTGACTACTATGATCTCACTACTTGAATAACTATTCCCAGTGCTTGGCTATTTCTTCACCTACAGCAAAAGTTATTTTAATGAGCTTTTGGATCTTGCTCAGTGTTTTGCTTGGCTGATCTTATGTCTGAATGGTTGTAAAGTTCTGCAGATGCTTTGAAACTTTTTATGTCTCCGTACTCATTAGAACTTCTTAGACATTTTGACAGAAGTGCCGCTGCGATATTCTGAACAACACAGCAGAAAACAGGAAAAATTAATTATTAATTCTGACAAAACTATAAATCTTAATTCCACAAGCACACAGCTGTTTGACCAACTAGTAACAATGTGGGAGGAGCTATACGATGACGTCTTAAAATCCCGATGCATGTTTCTACCTTTGGTTGCTATGGCAATCAAGACGCAGTAAAACACAAAGTAAGGACTAAATGAAATAAATAGCTACCATAACCAAGTCAAAGGTTGACTGGTCCTCTCTGTGATTCAGTTAGGAAAAACCTGATGTGCTGCAAAAAAAACCATTTTTTTTTTTCAGTTTGATTTTATTTAGCAGTTAAACTATTTGCACACAAGAGGGCAGTGTGGTGCCAGAGGCAATTGGGTGTGGTTACCTGGCCATCAGGTAGGGAGAGGTTTGCTTAGTGTCAGCCATGCAGCTGTTTGCTGCTCAATGTTTGGCAACCACAGAAATTCCACAAACGTAAGTTTTACTTATGTTTGCAAATTAGCAACAGAAATGTGAATTATTTAGTCTTACTTTACATTTTTTTCTTCTTGTACATGCTTGTGTGCATAAACATTTGTTTCGTCAAGATGAATTTAAAAATCTGCATAGAATATTAAGGTAATGTGAGCATTTAATCAATTTCATCAAGGTTAAGTTTGTTGAAGCAAAGACTTGCATTCAGTTTACGTAACTTTGCTTATTGTTTAAAGGTTATCAACCCATGACTCACCAAGCAACCAGAGAAAATTAAAAAAAAGACAGGCAAAGAGAAAATAATTCAGCAAAACCTTCTTGAGTGACCATGTGCGCTATGAGGTACAGTAATTCACAATCTATGTGCATGTTTGCACATTGTGTGAGAAAACTGAATAGCTCTGGCAATTAGATGATATGCAACAAGATTAAATCCATTTGTTGCAATTTTCAAGTGTGAAAACCTGCATCCATTCAATCAAATTTAAGATAATGTGACATTGACTATCTAACTCTTTGGAAATCAATTACAGTTTTCATCTAGCACTCCACTAGAAGCTATCAGGTTTGATACAAAGCATAATATTAGAAAATGGCAGCCATCATGATATATGAATTTGTTTACAGACAGAAATAGCATTGTGTTCGCAAATATCCACCAGTCACAAGTAAAAGTGCACACAAGTTTATAAAACCCATTTTATAGTAATTGTTTTACTGCTGGTAACATAAAAAAAAACTACGTAAAAGATTAAAAGAGCATAGATCATTTTTTGCATGAATGAGGCAACACAACGCAGGTGCTGGTGGTTATAATACTTCACAACTGTGGAGCTGAAAAGTTTATAGGAGTTGAGCAAAGGCAGGTTTAAATAAACTTCATCATCTGCACAGGGAGAGGGCAAAAGAAACAACAAGAACTCTAAAATAAGAGCAAGATGTAAATAAATTAATAATCATGAAAACTTATTTCAATTTCTTGGTTAATAACTGATCAACTGATATTTTCATACGTTTATTGGTGCAGCCCTGAACTAATTAGCATCTTACAGGGTTGAATTTTTTTCTACTTTAATTTTGCTTAAAAAATAAATGAGGAAAGAACAGAGATTACACAAAGTTATAAGAGGTTTTGAAAAACAAAGCGTCAACTTTTCAACAAAAAACAAAAAAGCACAGTCACTCTTCTCTCTTCTGGAGTGTTTATTCCCCTTATTGAGGAGATGTGTTTTGAAAACCAAGTTTCTCTATGTGATCTGTTCTAACAGGCCTACAAATTATCTTTATGCTTTAATTATAACAAATCAAAAGCCGTGAGTTAAATCCATTTCTACACTTTGATGTCTGAAACATTTAATAGTGAAAAAAAAAGTTTAAAACAAAAAAACAAGTCAGTGTTGTTACGGTAACAGCATGCCAGCAGGTAAAAAAAAGAAAAAAAAAATCTGCCCATTCCTCTTAGAGGTATTATAACTTTGTTTTGTTTTGCGTCAGTGAGTATCTGTACTTCACTGACAAAATGAAGTCACCTCAGCAGAGCTACACCAAGCTGTTTCAAAATTCAGTAACTGTTGTTTGTCAGGAGCAGTTCACAGCTGCTAACTTTACCTCCAAAAAAACAATAATCACTTTTCTACTGCCCGTATGCAATACCAGCTAGTGGCCTTGGTATTCCATTGATAGTAAAATAAATATCCATGATGTCATATGACAATGGATTGCTTTTTTACAGAGGAAAAACTGTATTGTCAGCTGTTGTGGAAGCAGGGAGCTGACTGCTTGAGGACACAGTGTGGTGTGCTTCAAGACCGAAGCAGCAGAGCAGTTCACTAGACGGGGCTTAGAGCTGACTTGATTGAAACGGCTGCGTCACAAATTTTCAGCCGGCAGCTAAAAGCCTACAGTGCACATGAAGGAAGTCGTCCTTTTCTTGGAAAACCTACTCCGACATGTCAGTGATCTGTTGCTCATCTCGGAGTTAAGACCGAAAGCGATACTATGGTTGTGGATTAAACTGGGATTTGCTAATGGCTAAACTCATTGGCCTTTCTGCCTGCTGCTGGAAGTGCAAACCAATCCTGCCATAACTCTCTCAGTTCAATGCATCCGAACAGTAAATGTCTCTGTTCCACAATTTTAACCTATTATGTAATAATAGAACAAAGCGTAAAATTGCTCCTTGATCAAATGTCCTTTTATCCCAGAAGAGTTATTTACTACAAAAACGATATCTAGGATATAAGCTAATTAACAAAAAACTGAGAGGTAATGAGTTAAAGACGAACTATTTTCCGGCCCAGCATTTTGTTTTTTCTGTCTTTGCTGCAGTTGACCTCCAGCTTTGTCACATTACATCTCTGGAGTTAGAATCAGAAATCTCTGATGACAAGACTCATGGCAAACCAACTTAAGTCCGGTTGGATCATGTCAATAGTTTACAACTGCTACGTTGCATTAGTGGAAGAGTTTTTGAGGAGCACATTCTGTGTCTGATGCAAAAGACATGAACCACAAAGTTAAAGAAAAGAGTTGATTAAACTGGACTGTGAGCAGAGAGTCTGTGCGTAAAGCAGGTTCAAAAAGATGCTGTTTGCATGCACAGCACACAGTCACAGTGGCTTGTAAATACCAAGAGGTTTGCAAAGAAGTCCGGACAGTGAATGTTGCGGAGTCATCAGAATGCAGCTCAACTGCAGTACAGCAAGTGTGCCAGCGAGAGACAAACACATTCAGAAATATTCAGAAGAGAAGCCAGCTAATTCAGGGCAAGGAAAATGCAAAAACACAGCCTGCAATATAATTAGTTATTTCTGGTATTTCAGCTTTTAGTTTCTGTCTGCATAAAAAGGCAAATGAATATAAAGTGCTTCTCATTTGCATTGATAAATGAAGTGTTTCATTATTCCAGAACTGATTTTTCAACAATATTTTTAACAGAAAAATATGAAGAAGTTGCTGACTGCAGGCAGTTGGTCTCATTGTCTGTCTTCATTCTGAAGAAAATCAGACATGAGGCAATTTAATATAACTGATTGTAAAGGTTTGTTCTATTGTAATCTTAATAAAATAATTTGAAACTACAAGAGAATCAATATACATTTGGTGACGATCTGAAATGGACAACCTTGGACACAGGGGATCCACTGGGGAGCAACAACTATTTGCTGTTGCCACCCCAAATAGTTATGGGAAATCGGACATTAAGCGCACAAATCTCTTTTTTCCGACAACATTGAATGCAACTCAACGTAACTTACGCCTACTGCTGAGTAGCGGGAAGTGCGAGAGAAGGACAGAGCGCGAGGCAGCAGCATTAATGGATATATTACTGGACTGGACATTACGTGACTTATCGTGCGCCACACATGCACCATTGCTGTCCATCGTGTCAACATTATGGGTGGTCAGAAAATACCACAGTCACACAAAGAATCTGAAAAATGGATGCAATGTTTAGCGGTTAATTCAACCCTATGAATTGGATAACAAGGGCTTCAGATTTAACAGGTGAGCAAAAAGTTTTAACTTAAAGAAAACATTGAACAAGTGATCAGTGGGTCAGTTATGCTAGGCTAACTGTTGCTAACCTTCTATTGACTTTGATAACCTTAACATGTGGGAAGCAGTTCGGTGTGTTTTGGTTCCGTTAGCACTAAATCAGGTCACAAAAGTAGAGCGGCTGTTTAAATCAGCTAATCAACCACCGCGGTATCGGGCGAAAACTTATTAATAATGACAATATAGACATCAAACCTGACGGAATAATGTAACAGACTGAATGTTATGTTTTGGTGTTTTTGCTTCTTTTTTGTGTGGGAATTTTTTTGTGTTTCGGTGTTGATTCCCCTGATCGGTAATTTCTGCTCTGCTTGGTTGTCTGCCGGTTGCCATGGCAACGGGTCCGCGTAAGGCCAACACACACAGCAAGAAAAGCCAGAATAGAAGTGGTGTTTGGTTCTTCACCTGTTTATCAGCCTTATTGTACCTTTATTGTGGCGCACTGTCTGCAGCCGCTGCAATTCCTAAAAGTTAAACAAGCGACAAAAAAACTGAACTAATTATCAAACTATGGCTCCTAAAGCATATTTAAAATAAAACGACTGACCAATATAAGATAAATTTGATCCTTCTTGCATCTTGACAGAACTAACAGAAACAAAATACAAATGATGGCGCTACAAATATTTTTGTGACAGATTTCTGCTCGTCCTGCATTGGGATAAAATGGTTTTCTGGACATAACTCAATGAATCACATAGTGACTAATAGGCACTGTCCAATCCAGTAATCCATATCAATTTATGAAATACATAAAAATAAGTAACTATACTATATTAAGAAATTATATTTAATCCTCAGTGCTACATGAATGCAAGTTAAAACATTTTGCAACAAGTAAATTAAGTCCAATGTTAAGTCTGTGTAAGCTAAACGTGAGAGTGAGACGTCATATATATATATACAGGGGTGAAAGTAGGGGGGTACGGCAGGGTACTACGTACCCCTAAAAGATTTAGCGGGGGTACGCAGTACCTGCAAGAGAGGAGAGCAGCTGTAAAACATCAATGGGTTCACTGTGCAGCCATGAGTTCACCCACTAATCAGCTGTGACTGATTAGTTTTTCAAGAACAATCTAAAACACAACTTAATCAGTTAATAAATAACTTTTTTCCCCATTTCATATTGTTTCTGAACTGTTCGTGCTTTGCTAGAGCAGTGGGGCGATATGTCGATCGCGGAAGGTTTTGAGTTGATCTCGGCTTTAGGTGACAGATTGAACACCGCCAGGACGCTGAGACCAGCATGTCCTCCTCTGACTCGCTTAAAAAGTTTGTAACTTTATGAAAGAACAACAACAAAGTCAACAAAACGTGTTTAAACTAATGACCCAACAAAAATAATAATCTCAGTGTGCTGCCTTTTGTTTAGTTAAGCTGGATCAGCAAGGTTTTGAAAACCGCACTAGAGCACCCCTGGTGGATATTTTTGTTATGTTGCTTTTGTGATGCTAAAAAAAACCCCAAGATGGTGGAACGCAACACCTAACAGCTCATGAAGTAGCTGATTGTCTTTATTCGTTGTGTCTCAGACAAGATTTGTTCGTAAGTATTGTTAATTGTGAAAATAATAACTTTCTTTGTTTTATGTAATGCTGGTGTCAGTAATTTGTATGCTTTAGTCATTTAGGAAAATGTTTTTCGTTTTAGCTGGGTAAGAATGGCTATTTTGCTATGTTAGCTAATAGTAAGCCTTGTATGTTTCAGTTTACGATGGCCAAAGTGATGGTAGTGGTCAGAGGCCACTCTTCAATAAACAACTAAAAAGAAAGAAAGAAGTTTGGTTATTGGAGCGTCGTTGTCTGGCTGTCTAGCGGCTGAAAAGATCGAAAACTCAGGGCGAGGACAGCACACTCTGTAATTATTGTTTCTACAAGATGTTGCGCAATTCTGTGCGTTCGGTTCCATTACCAAAATAAATAGCAGAGCAGGAGTTTAAAATTAACTATTCAACCACCTCTATGTTTATGAGAGGTTTATTAATGATCGCAAAATAAATATCAAGCCTGCAAACCTAATACTGTAACGGACTAAATGTTATATTTTTAACGTAATTTCTGGTCGGCTTGTGGAGCGCAGGAGGGTTGGCATGACAGAGAGAGAGAGTAAAAGGGTGCGAGTGGTTTAGAGTTGATCACCTGTTCGGGTTGTTTTACCTTTACTTACCTTTGACCTTTACAGCCGCTGTAGTTTCTGAACGTTCAATAAATGACAAACTTGGACTAATTACCTCGTTCTTTGTGAGGACAAGTCATTTACAACAAACATCAAACGCGGTAAATATGTTTCATTAAGTATTTAACAAACAAATGGCTTCTACTGCGATAATTATGTGGAATTAAATTAATTATCTAATATAAAAGTGCTGTCAGGCTCAGAGTCTGAGAGGCTTTTCCTTTATAAAAATATTGTTTGATTTTTTGCCTCTTATTTAGTGGAAATATTGATGTTGATGAGATTTTCTCCAAAATAATAACCTTTTTCAACTTTTATAGCTCCACTGTTGAAAATGAGGCTCTAACATTCACAAATGACAGTGAAATAAAATCCAGTCCAACATCTGGTTTGAGGTGATTCCTCTGGAACCTGTTGGAGGAAAAATATTCCAACTTCAGAGGATGAGCTTTAACCTAACAGAGTTCTGTGGTTCCTCCTATCAGCATGAGAGTCAGGGTGAGGAGGCACCATGTTAGGAAGAGAAGTGGAAGCTGCAGGATCTTCAGAACAAACAGGTCATAATGCTGGGCTACTGCTTAACCCTCTGTCGGACAGAGGATCAATAGAACCGATTTAAAAGTGTCGAGAAAAGTCGAGCTCATTCCACTTCCCCATGCTGGAGATTTTAGTTATTTTAGTTTAGCTAAAATAAATGGTTACATGCCAGACATGGAAAACTAGGATCACTCATTGCCATGATGTTCAGAATTTAGGTCTCATGGCATCTCAAAATTCATCAGCACAGAAACTCCAAAGCACATAAAGAAAAGAAGCACACACACTTATTTATTTATTTATTGATTGATTGATTGATGGATTGATTGTCATAGTACCCCCAATAATTTAAAACTACTTTCACCCCTGCTCATAAGGAGCCACCTCTCTGAAGACCTGCCAATCTGTGGACTGAAAACAGTCCTGGAGCGCACAGTCTGCATCCCTGGGCCACACAGTGACTCTCTTCTTCCTTGACCTAATCCATGTCATCAGCGGATGATATGCTGGCGCCAGCCGGATGGACAAGTGGTCGAAGAGGCCAAGATGGGCGCGAGGAAGAGCTCTGTACGCACCGTGAATGTTGGTGCAAACACAATACAGAGTGCAAGAAGGATGACATGCCGGTAAAACTGAGTAGAGTGTCCATCAGTTTCACATGGTTAAAGTCCCCTGCAACCACGTAAAATGCCTCCAAGTGCTTCATCTGCAGTGAGCTAATGGTGTCATAAAGCCCCTTTGATGCTTCGTTGCCGTTAGCACCCGGCGGAGTGTAAACAATGGTGACAAACACCGCAGTAAACTCCGGAGGCAGATAGTATGGTTGACAGCTTTTAACCAGTCCACAGTTGGTACACCAACCTTCACTCAATTACATACATTGTCCTCCTCCCTGTGTTTTTCCTGACCGTTGGTCTGCTTGGAATAACTGAAGACTGTTGATCTGGAAGGCTAAGTATGGCATGTTGCTGTTAAGCCAGGTTTCCGTTAGGCAAAGAACGGCACAGTTCTTCATCTCTGCAGAAACTCTTGGCCTCAGATCTAACAAATCCACTTTCTTAGCCAGTGAGCGGACATTGTCCAGAAAGAGAGTCGGAATTGATGGCTTCCTAGGCACCAGCTGGGTCAACACGCCCACCCGTTTCCTTTTGACAGTTGGTCACCCTGCTGTCCAGTACATTGTCCTCAAGAGCCGCTATCTCCCAATTAATGATTTCAGCCTTGGTGATATTAGCAGTCGAACTGTCTCCAATGGCCATCAGCTAAGCTGAGCTACATTCAGCTGTAAAGTTTGTTTTAATACAAACTTCAGTAGTTTTCTAGTTGTTCTGCTGAGGTAGTGACATCAATTTGTGACATCATGCAAATTGATGTCACAAAGAGAATTGATGACATCACAAAGGGTCATAGAAGTGGGAAAGCAAGTAGAAGGATTGTCACCTAACAAGAGAGTTAGTGCGAAAGTTCTACAAGGTAAGAGACACATATTGAGCAGTTTTTGGATTTATCTAGAGAAAGACTAACAATGAGTCAGAGTAGCCCGGCGTCTTCTTTTAATGAGATAACACAGCAGACTTTAGCTGTAGAAACCCGGAAGCTTCAAGACATCTTGAAAGAAGTAAAAATGATGTCTACAGAGACACAGACACTGCTCAACGCAAACCAGGAGCTGAAGATTCAAGTTCAGACTTTGGAAAAAGCTGTACTTGAAAAAGACACGCTGATTAGGCAAAAAGACAAGGATTTAGAAAATCTGATCAAAGAAAACCAAAATTTAAAGGATAATAACAGCACCCTTGAGGAGAAAAACGTTGCGTTGGAGAAGAAAAACACAGTGCTAGAGAAGGAAAAAACCACTCTACAGCAGAAAAGCACTGTTCTGGAGAAGGAAACAATCTCCTTCACGTTGATGAGCAGTGTCCAGGAGCAGGAGATCACCACCCTGGGGGAGAAATGCACTGCCCTAGATCAGAAAAACACCTCCCTGGAGCAAAAAAAGACATTCCTAGAGAAGGAAAAGACCACCCTGGAGCAGAAAAGCACCGCCCTGGAGCAGGAGAACATTGCCCTGGAGAAGAAAAATGCCGATTTGCAGAAGACAAACACAATCTTGGAGAAGAAAAACAACACCCTGGAGAAGGAGAACACCGCCCTTAAACTGGAAAACACCGCTCTGGCACATAGAAATACCACCGTGGAGCAGTACTGTACCATCTTGAAGCAGGAGAATGCTTCATATGAGTGGATAAATGCTAACCTGGAAATGAAGAACACCAGCCTTGATCACAAATGGAAAATCCTGGAGGAGAAAAAAACCATCTGGGAGGAGAAAAACAGCTCCCTGCAGTATCAGAACACAACCCTGAAGAAGAAAAGCACTGCTCTGGAGCTGGATAAAACCACCCTGGAGCAAAAAATTGAATTCCTAGAGAAGGAAAAGACCACCCTGGAACAGGAGAACGCCAGCCTGAAGCAGAAGCTGGAAAGCACCACTCTGGAGCAGGATAACTCTACCTTGAACCTGATCAACGCCGCCCTGGAGCAGGAGAACACTGCCTTGGAGCAGGAGAACACCGGCCTGGAGCAGGAGAACACTGCCTTGAAGCTAAAAAGCACCACTCTAGAGCAGAAAATAACTGTGTTGGAGCAAATAAACACTGCCTTGGAACAGATAAACACAGCCTTGGAGCAGAAAAGCACCACCCTGGTGCAGAAAAGCACCGTCCTGGAGCAGAACAACACCGTCTTGGAGCAGAACAACACTGTCTTGGAGCAGACAAAAACTGAACTGGAGGAGGGTTACACATCCCTGCAGGAGGAAAACGACATCCGCAGCCAGATAAACACCATCTTGGAAAAGCAAAACAAAGACCTGAAGCTAAATCGCATCGTCCTGCAGTTGACAAGCACCGCCTACGTTCAAGAAAACAGAATATTGCAGCGTGAAGTGGAACAGCTGAACGAAAGACTGGGGGTCTTGGAGGAGCAACTACCTGAAGAGGAAACTGACGAAGACAGCCAGTCTGTTTCAGGCCAGTCAGCAGGAGGAGGAGTACTCAGACGTGTGGTCAGAGGCTTCACCAATAGACTTCTGAAAATATGCAGAACAACCTGAGGTACTGGGTTCAAGCAGGGTACTTATCAATAGAGAAGTGTAATCTCGTCGTGGGTTCCATTGGCCTCCCGGTTCCTGTTCTGCCGCCAGCAGGTACTTGCTCAACTGCTAGTGTCTTCCACTCCCTCCACTCACACCTGCTCATCAGCCCAGGTCCTGCACAGTGGTGCACTTGATAGCACTGTTGCCTTGCAGCAAGAAGGTCCTGGCTTCAATTCCCAGCATGGAGTTCACATGTTCTCCCAATGCATGCGTAGGTTCTCTCCGGGTACTCCGGCTCCCTCCCAAAGTCCAAAAGCATGACTGTTGGGTTAATTGGTTTCTGTACCCATCCTTAGGTATGGATGTGTGCGTGCATGGTTGTTTTGTCCTGCCTCTTTGTTGCTGGCGACCTGTCCAGGGTGTACCCTTCCTTCTGCTAGAGATAGGCACCAGCACCTCTCCTGACCCCACTGGGACAATGGTGTAAGAAAATGGATCGATGGATCATCCACCCAAGGTCTTTTCTGAAGCTCACAACCTCCAGTATTTAAGCACCTCGTTGCCGGTTTGTCTAGTCACTTTTCTCATTTCTTCCTGGTTTCCTTGTGATCTACCTGTGTCTCCAATTTGTCTTTGTTTTGCACTTATTTTGTTCCCTGAATTTTTTTTTTCATGTTTGTAAGTTTGATTATTCGTTTTTCCATTAAATATTCTTAAATTAACTACGTCTCTCACCTGGTGCACTTGGGTCCACTTATAATCAGGGGTGAAAGTAAGGGGGTACGGGATTTAGCGGGGGAAGCAGCACCTGCAAGAGAGGTGAGCGGCTGTCTGCTGTAAAACATCAATGGGTTCACTGTGCAGCCGTGAGTTTACCCACTAATCAGCCGTGACTGATTAGTTTTTCAAGAACAATTTAAAACGCGACTTAATCAGTTAATGACTACCTTCTTTCTCATTTCATATTGTTTCTGAACTGTTCGTGCTTTGCCAGAGCAGCGGTGCAATACGTTGATCGCGGAAGGTTTTGAGTCGATCTCGGCACGACAGACTGAACGCAGCCAGGAGGCTGAGACCAGCACGTCCTTTATGAAACTTTATGAAAGAACAACAAACAAAATCAACTAAACATGTTCAAATTAATGACCCAATGAACAATCTCAGTAATTATTGTTTCAACAAGATGTTGCGCAATTCTGTGCGTTTCGGTTCCATTATCAAAATAAATAGCAGAGCAGGAGTTTAAAATTAACTAATCAACCACCTCTTTGTTCATGAGAGGTTTATTAATGATCGTAAAAATAAATATCAAGCCTGCAAACCTATCGTAACGGACTGAATGTTGTATTTTTAACGTAATCTCTGGTCGGCTTGTGGAGCGCAGGAGGTTGCCTTGGCAATGAGTGTGCTTAAATGACAGAGAGAGACGGAGAGTAAAAAGAGTTGATCACCTGTTCAGGTTGTTTTATCTTTGCTGTGGCTCATTACAGCCTGTAGTTTCTGAACATTCAATAAACGACAAACTTGGACTAATTACCTTGTTCTTTGTGACTAACAAACATCAAACATGGTATATATATTTCATGAAGTATTTAACAAACAAATGGCTTCTTCCGCAATAATTATATGAAATTAAATTAATTGTCTAATATAAAAAACAGTTTGGTGCGGTCGAGCTCAGAGTCTGAGAGGCTTTTCCTTTATCAAACAATTTAGTTTTTTGCTTCTTATTTTGTGGAAATATTGATGTTGCTGAGATTTTCTCCAAAATAATAACCTTTTTCAACCTTTATAGATCCACTGTTGAAAATGAGGCTCTAACATTCACAAATGACAGTGAAATAAAATCCAGTCCAACATCTGGTTTGAGGTGATTCCTCTGGAACCTGTTAGAGGAAAAATATCCCAAATTCAGAAGATGAGCTTTAACCTAACAGAGCTCTGTGGTTCCTCCTGTCAGTATGAGAGTCAGGGTGAGGAGGCACCATGTTAGGAAGAGAAGTGGAAGCTGCATGATCTTCAGAACAAACAGGTCATGATGCTATAGGCCTACTGATTATCCCTCTGTCTGGACACAGGATCAATATAACCAGTTTAAAAGCTAAATGAATGGTTATATGCCAGACATGGAAAACTAGGATCACTCCATGCCAGGATTTTCAGGATTTAGGTCTCATGGCATCTCAAGGTGTCAACATTGCAGCCAGTGGGCTGAGAATAATGCAGCTTTATCTTGTAGCAGTTCAAGAGCTACAAGCTTTTATTGCTTCACAAAAAAATAATCAGCACAGAAACTCCAAAGCACATAGAAGTAATATGTATGTATGTATATTTCTTTGTCATAGTACCCCTAAGAATTTAAAACTACTTTCACCCCTATATATACCAGAGGCCTGGGAGCTTGAGGGTTCTGCGCAGTATCTTGGCTGTGCCTAGAACTGCACATTTCTGGACTGAGATGTCTGATGTTGTTCCTGGGATCTGTTTGAGCCACTGCTCCAGTTTGGGGGTGACTGCCCCAAGGGCCCCAATGACCACAGGCACCACTGTGGTCTTCACCTTCCAGGTCTTTTCCAGTTCCTCCCTGAGGCCCTGGTATTTCTCCAATTTCTCATGCTCCTTTTTCCTGATGTTGTAATCACTTGGTATTGCTACATCCACCACAACGGCTTTCCTCTGTTCTTTATCCACCACCACAATGTCCGGTTGGTTCGCCATTACCATCTTGTCTGTCTGGATCTGGAAGTCCCACAGGATCTTAGCTCGGTCATTCTCCACCACTTTTGGGGGTGTTCCCCACTTTGATCTCGGGGCTTCCAGTCCATATTCTGCACAGATGTTCCTGTACACTATGCCCGCCACTTGGTTATGTCGTTCCATGTATGCTTTCCCTGCCAGCATCTTGCACCCTGCTATTATGTGCTGGACTGTCTCAGGGGCCTCCTTGCACAACCTACACCTTGGGTCTTGTCTGGTGTGGTAGATCTGAGCCTCTATTGCTCTGGTGTTTAGGGCCTGTTCCTGGGCGGCCAGGATGAGAGCCTCTGTGCTGTCCTTGAGTCCAGCTTTCTCCAGCCATTGGTAGGTTTTCCTGACATCAGCCACTTCAGTTATATATATATATACTCCTCAAAAAAATAAAGGGAACACTTAAACAACACAATATAACTCCCAAGTAAATCAAACTTCTGTGAAATCAAACTGTCCACTTAGGAAGCAACACTGATTGACCCGACAAGGGTCCCTGTTGTCAATCAGTGTTGCTTCCTAAGTGGACAGTTTGATTTCATAGAAGTTTGATTTATTTGGAGTTATATTGTGTTGTTTAAGTGTTCCCTTTATTTTGGCATATACCAGTATGTGTGGCAGCATACTGGCATATGCTGCCACACCTGAAAATATCCCTGCCACCCTCTTGCCACCCCATAAATATTTTTCTCGATCCGCCCCTGCTTGGACATATATTTTTGCCATTCGGGTAAAAGATACAGAGGAATGAAAGTGAAAAATATTGTAGAGACAAGACTAATGAAATGCAGTAGAACACTTTACACTCATTGTACTACTTATTTTCTTATAACAATTGCTTAAATTCCAACATGTTCTCTGTTAATTACAGAGACACACAGAAGAAATGTTTACCTCTCAGTTGCCCTTGAACCAGCTAGTGATATGGTCTGGAAAAGGTAATTGCTAAAAGAAAAGGAAAAAAAAAAAAACAGCTGGCTTCCTCAGAGTGCTGTATCCTAGCATAGTGATTGAATATTGAATGAGAAAAATGCCTCTGTTGGAGACTGGTGCACAAACAAGTTCAAAATAACAACTTTTCACACTATTTGAAATCAGTATCATCTATATTGTTTTCTCTATATTGTTTGGCTTTACTTTTGCATTTATTAATACTTCTTGCTAGTTGTTTGTCCAACTGACATTTTCCCTTTACTTTTATACTTTTGTTGAACAGAAAGCCATCAAACTTGCAATCAGCTTTGCAACTGACATTTCATTTTACACTTTTGCAGTCCAGTAGTATTAATTCAGTAATTAAGGTTGTCCAGGTAAAAACTTCAGCTTTACCGCTGGAGAAAAAGAGCAATGATATTTGCAGTGCATGTAGCATATGATGAATATTGACCACCCACAGTTCTTATTAAGAGCCTGTTCATTATTCAGCATTGATCAGGGGCTTTTGAGTTCTCAGTGGCCTGATTACATTTTCTTCCCTGGAGTGCCAGCATTTTAAATAAATGATAATGAACCCTACATTGCATGTTTATCTTTATGCCACGAATAAAAATGAACAAAACTTCACTGTGCTTCAGAGTATTTAGTCTTTAATCTTTTTCCTGAGTTCTTTGTGTTGTGTTCTGAGCCACTGGATTAGGAGTGGAAATCCCATTGAGACAACTATTTATTTAGGACAGACACTTGCAGTGCAAACCTTTCAATTAAAAGCTTCCAGTACCTCAGATAATTCTGCCACTTTGGCTGCCCACTGAGGAGCAGAGGAAGGGAGGCTGAAACGACGGCTAACTGCTGAGCTTTGAAAAATTTCACATCGCCAAACTTCTAGCATGACATTTCCTCTCTGTATGCATTTACAGAATATGAGCAATACGTTTAGACAGATCTTTGTGGCATCAAGTGAGCAGCGCTTTCCTATTTTAAGCAACAAAGAACCCTGTGGCCAGCGGAGGCATCCGGAAAACTTACAGAATCCGGTTTGTGTTGTTTGAAGGAAGCCGCAGTGCTTTTAGTAACAGTGATTTCAACAACTTTCATTTAAAGGAAATGTGTCAAAGAAACCAAGATTTTGATGTGAGGAGTGAAACAGGCCACCTGACAGGAAGTAAGTCTGTTTAGCATAGATTAATGAAAGGAAAATTGAATTTTGAGGTCATGGAAATAATTATTAGACTCCTTTCTCTGAAAGAACAGAGCAATTATGGGGCCTCTGAGTTCATAACTGACTTCTAGATTAATTCAAGATTACTTCAGCGTGGCATAGTGTGAAGAGAAAAGATGGCGTAATTGTATTTGTGACACACATTATTTACTGTGACTTTGAAGGGATAAAAGTAGGAAACATAAGTTGTTTGTCCGTTATATGTCAAGTTTTCAGAACCCAGAATTTTACAAATGAGTGGCGATGTCTTTTTAAGATTTGACATCTTGTCTGGCTGTTTGGTCACTTCTGTCTCCATGATGGTCTTCAAACATAGTCCAAATTAATATTAATATGTGAGGATTCTGCGCTAAGACATAGCAGTTGCATCTCAATGAACTAATATACCACCGAAAGCCAATTAATAGAAATAGTTCAATTCAAAAAGGATGATCAGATGTAGATTAAATACGCAAAGAATGATGTACTTAAATAGTTCCTTTCAATTTGCTTTGAGCTAATAAAATAATCCAAGATTTCGTTTCTAAAAGGGTTAGGATATAAAACCAGAATATAAGGGCGTTGATACAGGCTGTGTTCACGCATATTAATAGAAAATTGAGTAGAAGGAAAAGGTGTGATTTAAAAAAAAAGATTTACAAGAAACATAAAACTGCATCCCATTCAAATGTTGGGGAGAGATTCACAAGGTGGGAATGGTTTGAAATTTTTGTGCCTTGATGCACAGACAGGCAGGTGCCTTTTCCTTCTCTATTTTTTCTCTTTATTTTCATTGTGTCCACAGATCACCTCATTCCATCTCCCCCCTTCCTAACTTCCCTCTTAGCAAGACTCTAGGGCCTGTGGCCCAGTGCTGATGTTCAGCGGCCGAGAGACCGAAGTCAGAATGATGAGAATCAGTCAGGCAAGAAGGTCACTCTGACCTCAGCTAAAGCAGGAAGAGCACACTGCCTTCTGGGAAACGCTGTCCTGTTTGAGACAGTGTCGGCTTGATGAATGATGCAGAGGGATAACGTGAATTTATTAAAATCCCTGCATCAAGAAAGCATAACGAAAAAAACTGTGCCAGCTGAAGACATGCAGCTGATGTGACAAGTCTGATGCGGAGAACGTTTTTTATATCAATCACAACTTCCTGCTCTGAATGTTCATCACACAGCCATCTGTAGGTGTGTTGGCTGTAATGTGGCCATCTATTACAGACACCCACAGGGAGCAGACTGAGTGAAAACTAGGCTAACACACAGTTAACCCCATTTAAGTAGCGTGAAGGCTTTTTAAGGACTAACCTTCCCCAAAGGCAAAAGGCAAATTGGGGTAAAGACAACCAAAAGCCTCAGAAGCACTGAACAATATCAGCTCCCGTTTTAGTCGTCTGTCACTGTGAACATTTCCTTCAAATTCCTTCAACCTGTGCACAGATATGCTTCCCAGAAACGTTCAGTCATTCATTAAAACTGTTATCATGCTTCACTTTATATCTTGATCTTAATGTCTTGAGTTTTACTGGGTGTATTTTTTTTGATTTACAGCTTGTTAAGTAAGACAAGTGTAATTCTTATCTTTATAAGGCTCAGAAAAGCAGATCATAAACATGTATATTAAATGTTTCTCCGCCATATCACTTCCACTGCTAAACTGGTCCATTACTCTCTTTGTACTGTATGTACCTCTTTTCTCTTTCCACCACCAAAATAAAAAAAAATGGACATATCCTGGCACCAACTCATTGCTTCAAGGCAACAGTACTGAGAACTGGGCCAAAGTATATTCTACTCAATGAATCAAATATGAATGTTACAAAAATTACAGTCTCCACTGTTAAATATTAAATAAATGTTGTAACAGAAATAGACTTTCCTGTGAAGCTGCACTCATAACTAAAATATGCCTTTATTTATATATTTCCAGTTCAGTCAGAAAAGAAAAATAACAACCCAAATGTTCATAGTTTTGTATGTTCAATACAAAAACATGAATAAAATGGGCTTTTTTTAAACTTATTTTTGTACTTAAGTATTTACTTCCTAAATTTGTAGAATGTCATAAATGTCAAACTTAGCTATTGAAATTACAATAAAATTAATGTTGGTTCAAAAAATAGTTGGCAAATTAACTGAAAAAAAAAAACAGAAAAAAAGAACTTTTAAATTTTTATGGTTGCCCTACCCTGCACTGTTACCTCTACAGGCTTATATATCCTACCTGACGGAACATGTTTAATTTCAGCTCTCTCCATTCATCCATTATCTAATGTGCATCCTTGCAGCAGTTTTAGCGCGATATGTGGGCTACACCCCGAACAAGTCACCAGTTAATCGCAGGGCAACAAAGAGACAGAAAAAAAATAAGATCTGACATTGATTCACAAATATAAAGTACTGTAGTTTGAGTTAAAACGATAAAAAATCTCCCTGCAGTGCGATTCTCTGCAGCTTGCAGTGAATTAAAAAAACATTTTCATTAAAAGTTCTTTTCTAACAAATTATAGCGAATATATGTTTATCCCATCACTGACAAAAGTTAGAAGAATGTGGTTCCATAAGGTCAGGTGTCTTTCTGCCAACTTGCACTACTTGTGGCGTGTTAGCAAACATAAACAGCCACTCTCAGGGGAATCAAGCAGCGCCACCTTGACATGCTAGAGCATATGGCCATGCTGCTGTAGCTGGAAGACTTCACAAGGAGGATTTTGGCATGCACAGCTCCGTGTGTGTAATGAGTCTGTGGAGTCACCGTCGGGCTACTGCAGAGCTTGGCCAAGCACCAGTTTGACGGCAGCAGCTGGAGAAAAGTGATGTAATAATCCTGTTGCCATGGAGACCCAGTGATTCCCCTGCATCTCCAAAAATTTCAAGGGCGGTGGAAAGTCACCGGCTGGCTGGGACACAGCAATGCTCTGACGAGATGCGAGCATGACCAAACAAAACCTTCGCTCATATATAGTAAAAGGAATATGTGCCATCTAAAGTTAATGACGGGCTTCACGTGCAGCACCAGAGTCGGTACTAAAATGCACATTGTTTGTGTGAAATATCCTCTATTTCAAAAAGGTGAAAATAAAAAAATATATATACTTAATTTGAAATCACAAAGACCTTTGAAATGTTATTGATTCAGTGTCAAAGCAGCTGCGCTGGGATTAGTCAAATCCTCAGAGATGTCGGTAAGCTTCCAGTCCGATGGCTTGCAAATCAGACGGGGTCGTGGTGTGAAAGAATGGAAAAAAACGCATTTCAATTGACTCTCCACAATGTTTTATTTCATAAAAGATTCAACACAGAGAGATAAAAGCAGGATTGAAGAACTGTCTAAGACTGTGAAAGGAAAGAAGATAAAAAAATGACAACAAAAGGAACAAAGGAAGCAGTTTACTAAAGGAGCTCCGTGGTCTGGATTTATCAGCCTGGTGGTTGTTTTATAGAAAGTAGATAAGGTAATGTCAAAGTCATGATGCTTTGTTTCTGCAACTAAATTCAGCATTTTATCTAGATGTTTAGATGTTGATTAGAAGGCAGTGATATTGCAAGCAGTTTTTGATTATTCTTTTCTTATTTATAAAGCGTAGATGTACATTAATTTGTCCCCAATTAAGTTGTTTTCAGTATATAACACAATGCATAATACATTGGAACAAACTTGAACAAATATTCAGATTCCTGAAACTTTTGGGTTAAAAGGTAGATGCTGGTTATTCGATTAAAGACATATTTAAGTGTAGTAACCTGAGCAGACTTTAAGATGTTTTCATGAACTGTTTTCTTCCTCACTATTGCACATGATCATAACAATAAAGAAAGAGGTAAGCTGTTTATAATGCACCTGCTCACGAATCCACTTTTATTTTGGTGCCATGTTCTGTAAGGACACCTGTGATTCATAACAAAATGCGCAAATATGAATTGATGCAAAACTGTTTCCTTATTTGAATTTGAACAAACTGCAACAAGACAGAGGTTTGGCTTCTGCACTGAAGATGCAAAAGTTGTGCATCACTTTAGTGAATCAGACTGTGAGTCTTTCATTAACTCAGCCAGATTTGGTAAAACCCACATTGATCAGAACTTTGAATAACAAGAGTTAAGTTGTCAGTGAAGCACTGCTAAATGAGTGAAGTCATCTCGGTTACATTTGAATTTAATTTTGCACTGAATTAAAATACAACTTAATTTCACATATTAAGCATTAACTTCACCAAGGAAATTTTTTATAAATGGACATTATTTAAATAAACGATACACACATGTACCCCATTGCAGTGGAGTAGATGTTGCTTAATCCATATGCATCCCACATATCACTATAATTTTAGCACAAACCAGCATGAGAAGCTATATGAGGGAGATCAGACCATTTTTGAGACATTCTCATGCTGTCCTCCTCTCTGGGAGCCATGGGGACGTAAAAAGAGAAGAAGAAGAAAGACCTGCTCTGCCTCTTCTGGTTTTAAAAAGGAACATAAACACACCAAGCAAACAAGCAAAAGGCAGTGCTGCATAACAGCAAAGAATCATGAGATCACAAAGCTGTCCGTTAGCCCTCTTTTAGTCTGACTCCTATGCTCGCCCTTCCAGAGGATGAGAAAGACACCCAGCATTTGCAAAGACACAAAGAGAAGAGATGGATGAAAAGTGGACAAAAGACTGACCCTGTGTGTATGTCTGCAGTGAAATAGTGCAAGACACAAAGGAGGGAGCCAGTAGGAAGCTCTTTGACTGGCACTTGACTACAGTGCGCACTATTTCTCAATGTGAGAGAGCCACTGATAACTACGGTTACCCACAGTTATAAAGGGGATGAGCAAGAGCGAGCGATTAGTATTCCACGCACACATAGTTGCTCCACTATAGCAAGAGTTTAAAAATAGACCACAGCAGACTTGGTCTGAGTAGCGTAACTAAAAAAGAGGTGCAGTCACAAATGAGGAGGGGGATCCAGACAGGTCTGGAGAACATGACAGTGAGATTTTTAATGGCTCTTTATTCTGTTATTATACTTATTGCCTTTCTTCAAACAAGTATCCCACATTAAAACATTTAATAAAGCAGCAGTTTCCGGTATTAATGGAGACCTTTAGAAGCTCATATATGAAAATACATATGATTCTTAATCTGCTGAACAAGCAGAGATTTTTGCTGTATGGCATCAGACAGGAGAACACTTCATGGAAGTCATAATGGATGGAGCCCAAAATGTCATTTGTCTCTTCAGTGAAAACTTGCATACGGCCAGTTATGTTAATTAATGAGATCATTTAGCAACTTCTAGTGACTTTTTGACAGTCATTGTCTTTATTGATCATAACTTCTCCACTGAACCTCACTTCAGAAACTCTGTACTGTTCCTGAAAGTTTTGGTATTTTACTTGCCAGTTTATGTTTACAGGCCAAAATGCTGTTAATTTCTTGGCTATATCATATGCAAAAAACAATATTTCACCATGCACAGGACACGGTGTGGTTTCGTGGAGCAGGATCGCCATCTACAGAGACCATCAATCCTGCAATGAGAAGACCTGGGGTCTACTGGTGAGCAGTTGAATCATTATCTACTCTATTTTCTTTCTAATTAATATTAAATAAAGTTCAATAACGCCACAAATCTTAAAAAAAAACCAAAAAAACTGCATGTTAGTGGGAGGTCAGCCATCCTATTGCCAGTGAAAGCCACGCCATTCTGCCTGTTCTCGATTCAGTGGAGCAATCCCATCTGTCAGATGGCAGGAGATAAAAAATAAACTGTCGTGGTGAGAGCCACAATTCTTAGAGAGGGATTTCTTCTTACATCTCTCCCTCACAATGGTCTCCAAGGAGGCATTTCCTTCTCCGAGACTCTTTCTGCTGTGTTACAGTCATTCCAAGCAGTCTTTAAAAGGCATTATTTTTAACATGTATTTATAAATGTATTGCTTCCAAGCACGTTCCGTGAACCGTTGCACTTATTTTTCCTCCTCTGTATATTGACGACCTAGAACAGGATAAAGACTGTCACATAATTTGACTAAAGATGTCTGTAATGATGGAATATAGCAAGGTAAAAAAGGTTACTGTGGTGGAAAAGAAAAGAAAAATATAAGTTTTGCAAAGACCAGCTCAAGGTATAAATGACAAGACATGAAAAAGCATAAAAAAACAATTGAGGTTTCTCATTTAATATTTAGAAACAGGTGTATGTTTTAGTTGATTACTGCAACAGCGTCTTCACAGGTCTGACTAATAAATCAATCAAACAGCTGCAGCTGATCCAGAATGCTGCTGCTCGGGTTCTCACTAAAACCAGGAAGATAGAGCACATAACACCAGTTTTAAAGTCCCTACACTGGCTCCCTGTAGCTCAGAGAATAGACTTTAAAATACTGATGTTAGTTTATAAATCTCTGAACGGTTTAGCACCACAATACCTGAAAGATCTGTTATTACTGTACCAACCATCTAGACCCCTCAGATCTTCTGGTTCTGGTCTGCTCTGCATCCCCAGAACCAGAACCAGACGAGGAGAAGCAGCATTCAGTTTCTATGCACCACAGATTTGGAACAAACTTCCAGAAAACTGTAAAACAGCTGAAACACTGGGTGCCTTTAAATCTCAACTTAAAACTCACCTGTTTAGAGTTGCTTATGGCTAAATTAGGGTTAGAGTGCGGGTTTTGATGTCTTCCATGTTTTTATGTCTAATGTTTTTAATTTCTTCTTCTTTCTTTTCGACGTTTTAATGATGTAATGTTTTTTGTTTTTATTTTTTATTTTTTTTTATTTTTAAATCTCTCTCTTTCTCACTGATTATTTCTGTTTTTATTTTAATTATGTAAAGCACTTTGAAATGCCTTGCTGCTGAAATGTGCTATACAAATAAAATTTCATTGAATGATTGATTGGTTGAAATCAATACCTTGAAAAACATCCAAAAAAAAAGTTGTTGGTACTGTCTTAATGCACCACAACAAAGGAAATCTTCAGAGCTGCCGCAGAGTTCACTCCATGGGAGATTGGAGCTGAAAAATGTGCTTCATCATCCCGTACTGTTAAAATGGCTCAGCGGATTCATCAAGAATACCAGGCCTTTATTACATGTAACAACACGCAGGGAGGCACTTTCCCTGGGGACAGCAAGTGGGACAAATACAACGCAAACACCCACACACACGCACACACACACACACACACACACACACACACACACACACACACACACACACACACACACACACACACACACACACACACACCACAGACCACAGCACATAACCTCAGACAGTGGAAGCACTCTTAATTAGTCCATGGTAAACCGGACTCATGAACATCACAAGTTCATACACAGTGTTTGAGATTCAATTGTACTCATTATTCTGGAAGTGTAAAATATTATATCTCAAAGCAACTTTTTTCTTATGCATTTATGCAAATTCATTTAGTCTCTGTGATGCAAAGTAATTAGCGGATGGTGTGTTTCCCTTTAGAAAGGTTCTGAAGTTATTACAGTCATCTTTCTGGGGTAAAGCTGTCATTTTTCTGAGCCCAGATATTTAATCTTGAAGGTCTTGCACAAATGCACAACTCACAGAAGTGGGCTTAGACAAAGGACACTGCTGTCTGCAAAGTGCAGAGCCAGCACTCCCAACAGGACATCAGCATCTTAGTGTAATTAAAGCTTTTTGCCTTTTCAAAGAATCCTCGTACCTCAGTGGACATAGGATACTGCAGATTTCCTTGATCCTGTAGGAATTCACACAAACTGTCACAATCACACATGCACCTACAGCAGTACTTGTCGAAATGCTAGTTTATAGTGATGTAAAAAAAAAAGAGACCATGATAAACATTTCAAAAAGTTTTACACACACTGATGATGCACAATAGACAAAATTGGTAAAAATGCACATCCTTTAAACTGAGGCTTTACATTATGCACTTCTGGAGATTTAAGATTTATTTTTCATTTGCTTTTCTGGATCATTCCAGAACGCTGTTCCCATAGTTAGAGTCATTTGGAGAACTTCTGCAACATAGAGGTGACAAATGTTGTTGACAAGAAGAGCTGAATGCAGTTTTTGAATCAAAATGTGTTTTGTTTTACACCTAAAAAAATAACTATTTATTAGTTCTTAGTTTTAAGAGCCAGTCTAGCAGTTTTCTTAGCACTGCTACACAAGAATAACATTAAAAACAACAAACAAAAAGCACAAATAAGGATAATTAAAACTGCCTCGCTGAACTTAATTTGTATGGCGATAAAATGGGAACAAAGAGAGGAATTGTCCTGAATTGAACATGTGAGCCACAGCTGAGTAAAAATCACACCACTGAGACTGAAATCAGTAAACACAGAATCACTGCCGTGCCTCGGCTTGTCCTTTCTGGCGACATCCTCGGTGAATCCATGCCGTTACCCAACAAGCTTTGTCTCCCCTTTAATGTCTGACATGAAAGAGTGCATGAGAAGACTCGAGTGAGAATGAGAGACAGCTCTCTCATTTCTGTAAAGCCGTACAGATTTCCCAGCAGTGAATCCTGCGCAGGGGTAAGATGGATTTCTCTGCCTGTCTGATATAAACCAGTGTTGCAGCATTAATACACATCCGTTCTGCTAATCTCCAGAGTGTTGCTGCTGCTGCTGCTGAGTGAAGAAGTATACAAAAAAAATGTAACAGCCTTCTGAAAATAAATGGAGTAGGAACAGTATGCACTATTAGATGTAAAAAAGTGGATAGGAGACACAGAAATAGCGAATTACAAACTATGAACTATTCATTAGTAAAGCCTGTTCGTTTTAGCTGTCCTATTCACTGCATAATCCCCAATCTAAAGCTGTTAACATACATCCAGAAGGGCAATTTGGTTTGAGCTGTTAAAGTCTGACTGTTGCTCGGCTCCTAAAATTGTGCTAGAATCTTCTCCGTGTCTCCTGTATATGACAGAGAAATTACATAATTATGTTTCATCTGCAAATTTAAAACGAGCCTGCTGGGGACATGTTCACACTGCACACAACGTCCTCAGTACTGATTATAACAATTTATTGCAACACTGTGTTGCTCTAATGCATGGATGGCTTGAGCTTTCCATTTCTCAAAGGCGCAAATTGTTCACATGAAAAATAAAGTAACGGCTAAGTGAGGTTGTGTTTTATTACGTAGCCTCTAATGCTAATGTTCACATGGTAACATCTTCCTGTGCAGGTGAGATGCTATGCAGAGGTTCATATTGTCATTACAGTTTTATATATGATCTCTTTATATCAATGGGAAAATTGAATTCGTGCACTTTGCAGAAAATTATTTTTGCTTCTCCCTCATTTTCCTTTTAGCAAAAATGCTAAAGAATTGAGGAATGTTTTCAAATGTCGATTTGTCGATCAACTAAAGGAAATGTGTTAAACCTGGAAACAAAATAACATTTTTGTTCTGTAATTTAAAAATATAAACATATGGTTACAATAAAACCAAGCAAGCTTTTTCAATTGGTCACATTCCTTAAGTTGTTCTAAGCAAGTTTTACTTGCAGTGGGTGGATTAAAGGCAAAATGTCATCTGGCTCATCACTGAAATGAAAATTGTGATAATATTTGAAATTATATAAATATCATTCATCTTTACATTTGATTCATTTATTGACTCCACAAGACTAAGTATATGCAACAGATTCTGAAAACATACATATTATCAAATATTAAATTTTTTACTTCACAGGCGTAACTATATTTTGAGGCATCAAAGAATCAACAAACTCAGACTTTCTGACAAGCACTATGAAGTGAGGATGTGCCTTAAAAGGAAAAGTGGATTCGTTGTATTATCAGAACCAACTGCAGCTGTATTGATAAACTAAACAGACTGTGAAAATAAATGGAAATATGATTGCAAATATGGTAAATATTAGACTTGGAATGCAGATCTGAAGGCTCCCACACAAAAGAGTCTCAGTTTATTATATATCAGAGTAGGTTTTTTTTTTTTGGAAATAATTCGAAAATTGATATCTGACTTCCTAATAGACTTTACTCTGCACCCATGCAGACAACAACATTTCACCATTTCTACAGTTTCTGTTTAGTTCTTTGCATTTCAGATACTTTAATACGGCAATGAGAATCTTTTGCCAACCAGAGGGAAACTCAGAGTGAAGCAGGCAACTTGACGTCCGACTGTCTATAACTTAGACATAATCACTAGTCTGCATCCTAACAGAGTTTAAAACAAAGAAAAGCCTCTATACTGGCTGTCTTTTGTTGAAATGTCTTTAGCATCATTACCAGTGTGACATATTGCATATCTTCATTGTGTTGTCTGCAAGTGTCAAGCTTACTCAGGCAAAGCTCATTAACTCGCTCAGCCGCAGAGTTGCCAGCTTATAGAAGGTAGTCAGACAGTGAGAGGAAAATAAGAGTAATGAAAGTAAAAATGGGAACAGAGAGAGATTTTTTTGGGAGGAATTTGGGGACCAAGAGCATAAAGAAAGAAGACGGCTGCCTGAGACTTCAAACAGACGGGTAGAAGAGAGACAGTTAAAAGGCAAACGAATAAAAAGGGTGAATAAACAGAATTTGGTTTACTTATGAACCTCACTGAGATGCTGCTGAAGCACATTCTTTGAGTGTGCTGGAAAGTAGGTTGACTCTGTTGCATTGCTGATCATAGCTTGAAGCGCTGACCCGCCTGACATTAATGACATTTGGAAAACAAAAGGTGACATAATCCCGATCTTGAACAAAGATATTTTCGCATATTTTTCATACCTGTCAAGGAAAATGTGAAATTCAAGACCTTCATCATTGAATTAAGCTAATAAGATAAACTAGACCTATCTGTCTGTCTGTCCTTTGCCTTTTACTTAAGCTGATTAACCCTCCCTGTTGTGTCTGTAAGATAAACTCAAAACTTATAGTATTTTCTGTTCTAACCAGCAAAAGTGTTTAAAATTGATAGTTTATGTCAATGAATGCCAGTATCATCAATATGAAAACCATGTTTATGTATAAGACGGTCAAATGGTTTTGTCATATTTTCATTATGACAGTTCTCTTGTGAAAAATGTCATATTTTCATTAAACTACTTGTGTCATTATTATGTCATTATTGTGTATTGAAAATGCACAATACAGGACCATACACTATTTTTACACCTATTTGAAATCTACAGTTATATTACACTTGAGTATTTACAGTTTTCTTGGTTGCTTTCATGCAGCCGTCAACTCAAACTCTACATCTGGAAAACACTTCGCACACAGATAGTTAAGAAAAGCTGTATATAGTCAGCAGTGTAGTTAATTTTGACAGACGTAAAATAAGCAAAAAAAATAAAGTTATTAAACCGCAGTGAGTGGTATGTAAGCAATTGCTGAATGTCCAAAAGAATTTGCAATTCATCTGAAGGAATGAAAACGCGATACTGTAATGCGCACCATGACTAAATGTTGTGGAGGCTGAACAGTCAGTTAGAAGATCTTTAATTCTGATCAGAAAAAAATGCATCAAACAAATGAGAAAAAACTGCAAATAAATGTGTTTTAGTTCAATAAGAATTTGCCTGTATTGTCATGTTTAACTGAAATAAATTCAAGCGAAATCAGACTCCAAAGTTAGATGTATTATGCTGAGAGCCTTGAGGGCTTACCTCAGCATTTCTACACATTAAAGATTTACATATCATCTTGCTGGCTCTACCATAAAAAAGACAAGTCACTTTCATATTATAGCAGGACTGCTTAAAGCTGGTGGTGATGCAGCACACAGAGCACTTTTACTGTATGTTAATGCGTTATCTCTGAGAGAAAGAAAAAAGTGTGAAAGCGCCGTCATTCCCGGTTTGTGATGGTTGCCATTGTTGTCCTTACGAGCTAATAAGACCTCAGGTTGGATCTGGAAAACGTTGGGTTCGTTAGTATATGGTAAGTGATGTACACTGAAGCTTTATGAAGTAAGGCTGAAAGAAAAAACACACACTTCCTCACACTATTAAAGGTGTTACGTGTATCACCAAGAACTGTGAGCTGCAAAATCAAGCCTGTTAACATTTTCTTTGTTAAGATGCCTAAAATGTGGAGATGGAGAGTTAGTGAACTTATTTACTGAAAGAAGTAAAGTTGAGTTTGAGCTAAACAAATGAAATTAAGCCAACCGTGTATGAGTTTCAGCAGGGCTTTGAGGTAAAGAGTAAAAGAAACAGGCCCTTGAATGGATGAAAACAAAATATGTTCCAACCTCTGTTCCAATTTTAGCAGAGCACACCAGGAGGAAAACATCATGAGAGCACAGAGACCACTTTGGAGAAAGGAGCAACCTATTTCAATAATGCATTCACATCACAAATGAGACACTCCGCTTCCAAGTTCTGTATTTGGCTTCAAAAGAACAGCCTTAATTTCATTAGTGAGCTATAAAGAAGCTGAGCTAGTGCCAGGTGACTAAACCACTTACTCACACTGATGAAGTGCCACTCTTTGCGTCAGTGGTATTCTATCATTCATTTTGCTTTCAGTCTCTGAAATTCATATTTTGGTCCATGATAAGAATATCAATTAAACAAAAAAACTCTAAATGATCTCAGTTTTACTCGGTAGGTGGATGTGATGGCGTGCTCTAATGTGCTTCAATTGTAAAAACAACACAAAAGTCTCCGACTGACTTTCCTTTCCTCCAAAAAACATCATTCAAATGATATATCTAATATATTTAATTAGAAACTAATGAAAAAAAAAAAAACAGCTCAAATAATTAGGTGTGTGTTGGGGGTGTGGGTGTTCTGCAGTTTCATTGGGATAAGGTTGATTAACAGCACCAGACTTCATCTAATTAAGCTGCTTCCATGACAACAAAATTCAACCAGAGCAAAATAAAAAGAAACTCCCAGGCAAAAACATATGAATGAAATCATCGGGGTGTTTGTTTTTCTGTCACTCAGATAAATAGGAAGATATGAAACTGGATTAAGTTGTTAATATTATATGACATTTTGATTGTAAATATCAGGCTAAAAATATCTCAATTCCTAAATCATTAGGACATAGTGGTATAATTTAGTTACCTTACAAATTAATTTCAGAAAATATACATACTGAGTGCCTAAAAATGCACTATTGATCAACACATTGCATTGCAAAAGTCTACTCCACAAGCTTTAATATATTTTTTAGGACTTATGTGAGATAGACCAACAGTTGTGCAGATAAATAGCACAGCAATACATAGTAGTGAGGTGAAAGGACATTGATATAAGGTTTTCAGATTTATTACAAAGCTCCAATAGTTCTCCAATTTGTACTGTTTTCCACTGTGATTTTCCTTCTGCCACCTAAACACAATTATAATTTCAGGGCTAGAATTAAGACTGTGCGTTAATAAAACGAAATAAAAAAAGAATCAATAAAGTTATGAGAGACCTTTTAAACGTTCCTGCAAACAGCCGGGGCGTCAGGATGAGTTCTAGGATTTAAGATCTGTTTAAGAAGTTAATCATTTAATATGACTAACCCAAACCTGAGAGAAGTGGATGTTAATCCTTTAGGTCCTTCATTTCACAGCTTCCACTACGTCACCCTTGATTTCTAACACTAATTTCAGAAACAAATAAGAGTTATTTGCCAGAGGACCTCAAAGACTGTGCAGACCTCTAGAATATAGAGACAAGATGTCGCTGAAAGAAAAACCATCGAGGATCTACAGTGAAATCTTAAAATCAATCCTGAAACGCAACAAACTTTGTTGCTACTATTTTTTTGTATTTCTTCACCTCTACAGCACAGATGCATCCTTCTGCTCGCTTCTCCATCAATTAATCATCTGCCTAATTTCCTTCCTGCAAAATCATTTGTGTGCATCAGCACTAGGCTGGATCATACCAGTTTGTTGCATAAATGCAAGCGCCTGTGGATGTCCTGAAGGGTAAAGCCAGGATGAAAGAACTTGAAAGATCAATGAGCATGAGTTTCCCCCGTGTTTGAGGGATTATAGAGTAATCAGCAGCAGTGTCATTAATGGCTGAGGGGACCAAGTGTGCTGGTTGCATGTAATAAATGGATGTTGGTGAGAGAATTTGATTAGGCTTGAAACCTGGCATGCTCATTTGCAAACTGAACAGTGTGGTGCCACAGTTTGTATGAAAAGAAACACGTTTCACCTTTCCGTCAGCTTCTGTGCTGCCTGTAGCTTTCCCTTTAAGGAAGGTCATAGCTAGCATCATTCCCACATGATGTGATTTCAGTGTAAAAGTGAAAAAGGCTAATTGAGCTAAACGTAGAGTTTGCCCGCTCCGGGGCCTCGTGAGGACCCTTTTCTTTTTTCTGGGCCACATCTCTGAGGTCTCCAGGACAAGACAGGAACCACACGCTCTCATTTTCAATGCACACACACACACACGCGCACACACACACACACACACACACACACACACACACAATGTTAGCCTTCACAATAATAACTCGAATGTCAGGACTGAAGGTGAGAAATGAGATCAGCGGTGTTGGCTTGTTTCTACTGACTTCAGTAAGTAGAACATGTAAAACATAATTATCTTAGTTCCCTCAATGTCACGTTCACAAGAAACATTATGGTGGTAAATAAAACAACAATTGATTAAGCTGATTATCCCATTTATGTTTCCTTTGATTCTCGATTAGAGGTCCATAGTGTAAAATAAAAGCGTCTTTCATAATTTCTCCTGATATGAAAAGCAAACAACAAAAGCTAATCCCCCTCACTGGAAGCTGAACAACACCATTAAACATTCTGTCCCTGATGCGTGCTTTTATTTGGAAAAGAGTGGGACCTTCATGCCTTGACAGCCGAACACTTTGACTCATGTTGGGGTGATGGAATTGCTTAAATGGTCAGGGAGAACAAGCAGGGTCTACTTCAGTTCACACAACTCATGAAAAAATACATCATGCGTTTTATCCTTCTTTGGCCAGATAATACTGTGCAAAAATATCCAGAGTTTTGTTTGTGAAGAAATTGAGTTCAAGCTGCTGTCACACTGTTTTCGAGTTAACCATGTATGTGTATATTTTTTTTAAATTGTTTTTACACAGGTCTAAACTTGATAAAAAGAAGATGATTTTGTAGAACATTAAGTTCTGTCATGTATCCTGTCACAGTGCCTTCATACTGGGATCAGTGGTATGGAATTCAATGTTCTGTGGGTCATTACTGGGTACGTTGCTTTTAATGAAGTTAATGTGTTAGCTTAAGTTCGGGAGCAGATCTCTAACCACACCTCTAATTTTCCAGGCAGCCTGTTTATACTCTGCTCACCCAATCATCTCAGTCTGTTAGGTTTCGTCAACCCCACCCTCCCATACCCTCTACCTCTGTCATTTCATCCCTCTTTATTCTTTGCTTTCTTTTTGCTGCAGGTTTCGTCTAGGGGAGGGGTGTCCAAAGTCGGTCCTCGAGGGCCGGCATCCTGCACATTTTAGTTCTCTCCCTGGTGGTAGTAACAACCTTTTCAGCTTGTCAATGTTCCTCTTAGTCCTTCTAACGAGCCATCATTTGATCCAGGTGTGCTAAATCAGGGAGAGAACTAAAACATGCAGGATGCCGGCCCTCGAGGACCTACTTTGGGCACCCCTGGTCTAGGGGGCCCTATGAGGGTTTGGGAAAAATAAGAGGAACCATTTCCTGAAGACCAAACCCTGACACAGAGTCTTCACCTCTCAAGCCCTCCATCATTCTCCCCAGATACCCAAATCATTCAGATCATTCATCCCCTTCACCCCTTTATCCCTTCATCCCTCCATCCCTTCATCAATAATCTCTAACCCTATATCTTTGTGGCGTAGCCCTTGCTAGTGAACTGTAACATAAATACAGTGCCTGCAAAAAGTGTTCATTCTCTGAAATATTTTATGCTTCTTTTGCTTTTACAAATCAATCACAATCGACAAAATGTTGTGTTTTTTGACTAAAGAACTTCACCAAAAAACTTCAAAGTCAAAACGTAAACAGAGTTCTATAAAAAAATTATTATAATTGGACACAAAAATTCAACATAAAATAAGTAATAGCATAAATATTCAGTCACTTCAAAGAGATTGAGCTAATTCAACAGAGGTCCAGCCAGTTGGTGCTGGGAGTCTCAAAATGAGTGGAATGGAGATCACCTAAGTATGCTGAGCGTGTCTAAAGTGATAGTAGTGTAAAGACAGCTGTGGCTGGAAGGTCAGTTCGCTGGTTAATCAGTATTCCTGACTACCACAACGACAAGAGGACAAAATAACACTCCAAGCAAATCAGAGAAAAGGTTACTGAAAAGTTTAAGTCAAAGCTTTATGGGAGAGGTGCAATGAGAAAACAACTGTTGAAGAAACCTCGTGTGAAGGTTTGCCAAAAGGGAAGGTGAGAGACTTCCTATTTATCCCATCCATTCCACATGCTAAAAATTGTGAATTTTAGTTTTTACAAAAATGGCTAAAACTTAATCTCATTCTCATGATTCTAATGTGAATTATGGGATATAAATCACGTCTCATTTGCCGAATGTACTGATGCTCCTCAAGTACAGCGTAATTTTTCCAGCTACGCAGAAAACTATTTGTTTAAAAGAAATTTCATGGAAAGTTCATTGAAAAAACATCCATCTTTATCTCCACTTGTTTTCCACTTATCTTCTTAACAATAAAGAAGAGAGGGCAAGCAGATAAAGATCTGAAACTGTCATGGAGTCACCTCTTTTTAGTCACACACACTCAGTTGTTGTACATGAGAAACTTGCTTTGCTTTTCCTGTCATTTCCTAGAAATATGCAGGTGTTGATGGCCTTTATGTGTCGTCATCTCTGATTCAGCAGCACTGAAATCCCTTTAGAAAATGAGCATCAAACGCAACTGCAGCAGTGATACAGTCACACATCAAACGCAGAGAGCCACTTGTTGTATGAAGCACTGAATATGCATTAATCATAATGTCTCTTGAACTTCAGCACTCAAACAAATGGTCTGAAGTCATGTCTCGTCTTTATTCGTGTCAATGTTGACTTTTAGGACAAACCGTAACCTCGTAGAAGGGTTTTGTTTTCACAAAATATTCAAGGCTTTACTAAAGCAGAATGAAAACTCAGAGAATAAGACTGATGAGTAACAGGACTGATAAGCAGCAAATACACAACCTCAGAAAACTATAAAGCAGACCTTCAACAAACTCTAACATTATTTATCATACACTACAACATAGGTCCAAAACAGAACTTGAAAAGTAATAAAATGGCCTGGTCTAGTAGTTTGTCTATTTTCACAACAGACAATAATATCTATGACAATGCCATTATGTTGCAAAATATATGTTTCTTTTCTCATTTTCCATGAATGTGTACAGTTTCACTGAAGACATTTTGCGAAACATAAGTTTGATTTTGTTTTTATTTGAAGGGTCTTGCAGATTTTTGAAGGCTTAGATACATTTCGATCCAAAAAACTCTTTGAATTGTTAAGGTTGCCGACTCCGGGTCTTTGTTTTCTCAAAAATGTACTGTTTGGGACAACTGTTATCTAAAATTGACGTTTGCATTGTCTGCAATAGAAAGAAAAAAAGCCTAATTAAGTTCAAAAATACACAAGGCCTTTTTAGTTATAGTCTCTATACTGTTACATTTTTTTAATATACATTTCTAAACTTTCCTTTTAACATGACAGCGAAGCATTTTCAATAATACATGAGCAATAATCTGATTAATTGGTCCTCCTGATTTATCCTCAAGCTGTGGTTCTGTGGTTGCACACTGAAACCACTCATCCTGCCAGTGGATCCAAAAACCTCCACTAAGCCAACTACTGACTTTGCTCAAGACCAGATTATCTTGATTTTAAATCCAGCGCAATGCAAGCATAAATCTGTAAAATATAAGCGCTTATGCATAGATGGATTTTTGTGGGTGTGTGTGTGTGTGTGTGCGTATTATGCTCCCAGTTGGCGTGTAGTGCTGTCTGATTAATCCTTTAAATTTTCTACGCAGTGCACGCACAGCATGCGGTCATGATGATGGCATGTCCTCACAGGTAATTCTCTGACGAAAGCAGCTTCTGCAGCCCTTCTGTCCTGAGAGGCGTCAGAGCACAAAAACGCAGCCACATCCGTCATGAACCAGCCTGCAAAGAGGATGATGCCTTCTTTCATGTGTTTACAACAAGCAGTGAAAGACATGAACGGACAAACGTCATTTCACCTGATCACTCCCTCCTCCCTTAACGCCAAAAAAAAAAAAAAAACGAAACAAAACAAAACAAAACAAAAAACAGTGAGGTGAATGGAGAAGGAGCAAACGTCGGTCCCCACTGACCTGGATCGTGCAGGTGTACTCCGAGTCGTCCAGCAGCCTCACCGTGCAGTTGCATTCCCTGTCCAGACTCCTGACGCTGCTGCTCATCAGTCGGCTCAGCATCTTCTCGATCGTCTGCAAACGGGACCAGAGAGAAGCGCACAGACACGGGTCGACTTTCTGTCAGGTTAACGGCGTCCCTGCTCCGTGCTCCAACACCTGGTCGGTGGCGGCGACTGGTGCATCGTTTTATCATCAGCGTGTGAGTGACTCTTATCAGCAGCAGCGTTGTCTTCACTCGGACGAGGACTGGAGGATACCGCATCCGCGTCTGCTGCTGCCGGCGATGACAACGACGGTCTGGTTGGTCCGTCACCCCCTCACCACACCTGCCCAAGCCCCTGCCATGCCATGCCGCTCGCTCGCTCTCAGCGCTTGCTGGTTGCTGAATGAGGAGTCTGCCAGCAGCCAGCTGAGCTTTGGCTGAGATGCTGCCTGCGCGGACACAACGACAGGAGGCGAAATTCCGATAGGCTGCTGTACGTCGTGACGGCAGCCACATGGTCGAGCATAATAACACAGCAGGGCCCCCCCCCCGCTAAACAGGTCAAACTTTAGACAGGTGAGAGTCTGAGTGCATTTTTCAACGACTGACATGTCAAAAGGAAAAAGGCATTGGACAAGTTGATCATCTCTTTTATCATTTGATATTTCTAATTTTGGTTTTGGGTTTTACAAACAGGAATTGCAGTGGCTGTGAAAATGTACACATGCCTGTTAAAATGTCCATTCCTTTGATAAGTAATTCCAAAACTTTTATGCCGTTGCCATAAAAAGCATAAAAGGACTGGGCAATTAAAGTGAAAGCTCATTTATTTGAGGACAAACTGAAAGGCTGCATGAGCCTGGTTGGAAAGATGGGCTGACAAGAAATGTCAGATTTGGAGAATTTCTAAAGTGACTGTCAAGTCAAGATGTAGCACCTTGAATGATGAAATGAAATGAAAATAAAGTTTTATTTAAAGAAAGCAAACACTTGTAAAATTGGTTAAGAATATTTTCTTTTCTTTTAACAAAGTTGTTTTTTTTTCTGTATATTTTATCTGAAATATTTTACCACAAATTCCTGACCTTATAACAAACTGCGCAGAGCCGTTGTAGGCACTTTGTGGATGAAACTCATTTCAGCTGCTGGTGTCCAGAATCGTGCTTTTTCAGCCATGATACATATCTTACAACAATAAATGGCGGTTGACTTGCAAATTAAGAGCTTTACTTTTTGACTCAGCTTTTTCTTCTTGATAGGCCGGAGCAGTTCCCAGCTTACAAAGACGAAGACCAGTTTTGTCTATCCTAACATGTCTTCTGGAAAAGTCATCAAGATACCGAAACTGGAAAGAGGTTGGGTCATGCACCAAAGCAATTATACATGATACAGAAGTCAGTTATTTTTGACTTGTTTATTAAGACCTTTCTGTTAATATGATGAATGTGGAATCACATCAAAAATGTATTGAGGCAAAACTTCTTACATCACTATCTAATTGCAATGATTTTCCTAATCTTTGGGTAAAATCTGTTTTTGAGTTTATACACTAAATGAGAATGGTTGAGTTCTGGATTTTACAGAGCACAGTCTTCTAATGGGAATATGCAGATTTTCAGTTTCATGAGCAATGTCTCCCCCTAGTGATGATTTGGGATTGACAGAGACAAATGAACGTGTGCAAAAACCTCCGCCTACAACAGAAATGTGAATTTTGTAGAACAATTGAACTAAGGCTATACTATGCTACACTAAAACAGGTGCATACTTTTAAAATGCTGCCTTCTGAATGCGGTAAACAACACAAGGTAAATGATTCTAAAGTGTTCGGGTAGTACTTACAACTGAAAATACACATCGCATGACGTTTCTGTACAGTACAATTGTGTATAAATCAGCGTTACAAATACTTTCCAATCATTTTAAATTTATCAGAAGCGAAAAATAAAAAATGAACTCATCTGCCGTGACATTGTATCGCAATGCCGTGACCCGGATTCGAACCGGGGTTGCTGCGGCCACAACGCAGAGTACTAACCACTATACGATCACGGCGAGCTACGATGAGCTGCTGGTTCTGTTAGTTGAAACTTTCCAAGTCTTTCCTGCACATCAAAAAAGTTTTACTGATAATGTGTTAAAGCTTGAGTGATTTGATGAGTTACTCTTTCTTTGTATCGGATAACTGGAAAGCATGCGGATTACCGCTATATTACTGCTGTTAGTGAGAATAATTAATTGTAAAGATATAACTGTGTTCATTGCACAATACTACCATCTGGTGGTAGATGCGACGAGGTGCTGCAGAATTTTTTTTCCTTCTATTTCTGATCTCTGTTCTGATTGGTTGCGCTTGGATACGTAACCATCTGTTTCCTGTTTTGTAACACAACCAATGTGCATATTACAAAAGAGAAAATTATAGAACGGTGCGAAGAGATCCCGGTAGGGGTAAGGTAGGTAAAGCTATTTGTCAGATTAATCTTCTATCTTTGTATAACATATTGATATGTGGCCACCATAGCATACACTGACTTGGCTCCGTTGAGTTTTTGCAGTACAGTAGTTCAATTCAGTTTACTATGCAGCGTCAATTCACAACAAATGTCGTCTTGAGCCACTTTACCAAAAGAACCATTTCAATTCAGCCACCAGTATTGAATATAACATTTGTCATCAAAAATTAGATTTATTATTCAGTGCATTAGGCAAAATAATCATTTGCAGAACTAAATGCAACTTATGCTCATTTCACAGGTTGTCGCTGCAGGTTCGTTGTTGCAGCAGAAGTTTCAACAGTGCAGATTTTATGCTTTTGTTGAGATTTTTTACATGTGCTATTTGACAGTGAAATTTCCATCTCTCAATTTTTAAAATGATTTCTCCCTTGTCTGCATTCACAGATCACCAGGAAATGGCTCACGTGTGCATACACTGGTTCCGTAAGGGACTCCGGTTACATGACAACCCAGCACTGATGGCTGCACTGACAGACTGTAAAGAGCTTTACCCTGTGTTCATCCTGGACCCTTACCTTCACCACACCAAAGTTGGCATCAACCGCCAGAGGTTCCTCATCGGGGCACTCAAAGACCTGGACTGCAGCCTGAGGAAACTCAACTCCAGGTAAAAACATGGACAGAGCTTTCAAAGAAACATCCTTTTTAAACATTTCTCATTGATATTTACGACTGTTCTTTTATAACGACTACACCGTGTTGTGATTTGGCCAGACTGTTTGTCCTGAGGGGGAAACCAGAAGATGTGTTCCCAAAATTGTTCAACAGGTGGAACGTAACAAAGCTTACTTATGAGTATGACACAGAGCCGTACAGTCTACGTCGGGATGAGAGAGTGGCCAGTCTGGCAAAGGAACACGGAGTCGATGTCATCTACAAAATCTCCCACACGCTTTACAATATAGAAAGGTAAATGTCAATTTGAGTATGTCCAGATAGATTTTAACTGCTGTTATTCTCAATTTCCTGCACAGTAATTTTGTATTCTTTCTGGATTGCTGTCCCTCTGAAGAATAATTGAAGAAAACAATGGAAAACCTCCTCTAACTTACAAACGTTTGCAAGCAATAGTGCAAAATCTTGGTCCACCCAAGAAACCAATCCCTGCTCCAACTTTGGAAAACATGAGAGGTGTGTAGCAAACAGAACCACAGTTTGGAATACTTTGCATTAACAAGGGAATATGTTTTGGTTGTCAAAGTGTGACATTTTTTCATTGTTTATTTGCTGAAGATGTTAAGACTCCTCGCTCACAGAAGTATGAGGACGAATACAGGATTCCGACTTTAGAGGAGCTTCAACTGGACTCACAGTTTCTGGGAGAGGAGCTGTTTCCTGGAGGAGAACAGGAAGCTCTGAGAAGACTAGATGAACACATGAAAAGAACGGTACAGACCTTTTACTCACCTACCACTACCTGCAAGACTTTGGGTTCATTCTGTAGACTAAAGCTAATTCATCTTTAGGGAAAAAGATGGAGAGGTTTACCATCTTTGGCCGTAGTGTAGTGAGTCAAATCAAGTGATCCTCTTTTAATACATCGGGAATGCTTGACTATCTGAGCCTTGCAAAGTAAATCTGAACAACCTTTCACTGAAATGACAGTTGTAATGTGACACAATGTGAAAAGGGAGCGGGATTCTGTGTCTGTAAATTTTAATCTGCTTAATTCAGGGATGGGTGTGTAGCTTTGAGAAGCCTCAGACTTCTCCAAACTCCCTGAGTCCCAGCACCACGGTCCTGAGTCCTTACGTCACCTTTGGGTGCCTCTCAGCAAGAACGTTCTGGTGGAGGCTCACTGAGGTGTACCGGGGGGTGAGTGTCACATTGTACTTCTGGTTAAATAAAAGCAGTGGCGTTAAAATGGCTAATTCTGATTTGTGCGTAGAGAAAGCATTCGGCTCCTCCAGTGTCCCTTCATGGTCAGTTGCTCTGGAGAGAGTTTTTCTACACCTGCAGTGTGGGGATCCCTAATTTTAACAAAATGAATGACAACCCAGTGTGCACAAAGGTGGATTGGGACACAAACCAGCAAAATCTTGCTGCATGGAGAGAGGTACTGCGGGTTGAAAAGTGTTCATACTCTAATTAGGGATCATTTCGATTTCTTTTCTCATTACTTTTATGTCATGATGTTGTGTTTCCCTGAAGGCTCGGACTGGTTTCCCCTTCATTGATGCAATCATGACTCAGCTGAGGCAGGAGGGCTGGATCCACCACCTGGCCCGACATGCTGTCGCTTGTTTTCTCACCAGAGGAGACCTGTGGATCAGCTGGGAAGAAGGACAGAAGGTGTGTTAGTTTGCTTTTATGTACAAATCCAATCCCGGCCTATGGGTAATAAGCATCTCGTGATCTGCAAAACGAAAGCTTTGCACAATGTTGCTTCTTTGCAGCAGAGTTTGCAGCACAGTTGTGACTGAAATAGCTTGTTGTCTCTTCCTGAGGTCTTTGAGGATCTCTTACTGGATGGTGACTGGGCTCTGAATGCAGGAAACTGGCAGTGGCTGTCGGCAAGTGCTTTCTTCCACCAGTTTTTCAGGGTTTACTCCCCCATCGCGTTCGGTAAAAAGACGGACAAAAACGGAGACTACATTAAGTGAGATCATTTCCCCTGTTAAACTCAAATGAATTGTGTAATTTTATTGCAACGGAGCAACGTTGAATTTAATCTGTATGCAGAAAGTACCTTCCTCTGCTGAAGAAGTTTCCACCAGAGTACATTTATGAGCCTTGGAAGGCTCCCCGCAGTGTCCAGCAAGCAGCAGGATGCATTGTGGGAAAAGACTACCCACATCCAATAGTACAGCACGAACAGATCAGCAAGAAAAACATTCAGAGAATGAAGGAGGCTTATGCTAAGAGGTCTTCAGACAACAATGAGTCACCTATCAAAAAGCAAGGTATTACAGGAATATACATCTCTCCAGGCCTTTTACCTCCTCCGCCTTAACTCACAGTTGCGGTAAAAACCCGTCTTCCTGACAACTACTTCTTTTTGCGTTTTTCATAGGTGTGAAGCGAAATGCTCCATCTGTCATTGAAATGCTGCAGAAGAAGAGCAGGAAAGAGTAATGGGACACAATGAAGAAAATGTACAAATCACTTAATAATTACCACAAAGCAATCTTTATCATAAGTTACTGAATATATTAAGGATTTTGGGACCTTGTATAAAAAATGTTCTGTCTGACCTTTTTATTATGCATATCATAAATCATTTTCCCTTTGTGTTAAATGTTTAAAAGGTACTGGGAGAAAAAAAGTTGCATTTAAAGTTAAGCTGATAAGCAGCGCAGGAGTTGATGAGTTGCAAACAGAAGAATCTGAGCAAAGACGTCTTGCACCTAAAAATGTTACTTTTTCCTCAAATTAATATTTAGACTAAGATTACTGGATATCTTATTATTAACCCTAAAAGTATTTTTATTGTTTCTTGCCTTCTAGCTAAAGTAAGTGCCTTTTATTTTACATATTGCTGCAAACCTATTTCTGCCTAAATAAAGACGATGCGAAATATAATTGGTGCTAATTATCTCTTGTCTAAGATTCCAGGATTGGTGTTACGATGTTCGTTTTTTGTGTAGAGCCACAATGAGGTTTTCCTGCTTTTCCCACCAGAGGTCACTCTAGATCTGCATGTAGACAAGGTGGGCTTCAGCTCACAAGAACACAAATGATAAACTCTTCATAAAAAAAGAAGTTTTGAAAAAATTTCAGAACCAGTGGATGAGCTCAATCTAATCTACAGTGCTTAAGTGTACTTACTATGCACCTGCTTCTTTATTTATCCAGTTCAGCGGTTCTGACGTTCAATATAATTACAACTATGCGCTACATGCACGATTATTAAAGGTCTAATAAAATATGGAAGCAGATTGTGCAAGTTTACAGTTTTTGTTTTTGATTGACACAGGGCAGTGTGAGATGAGCAGGACTACATAAAAGCAGTGTGTGTGTGTGTTTCACACAGCTGTTCATGGTGGTCAAGTCTTCTCATGTTTCTCCTTCCTTGGACATGACACTGGTGAGAATATCAAGAGGATGATGTCACAGCCTCAGCAGCAGCGCAGACGGTCATACAAAGCTGTGCTCAGTTTCCACAGAGACCAGTAAAACATCAAAACAGTCTTCTGGTCAACACTGTATCCTCATAGGAGTTAATATTCTCACGTACTTAGGTTCAGTCAGCCATTTTTTTTTTTAGGAAAATAATTTGTGCAATGAGTGAAAACAATATCTTTACAACTCTTCAGATAAATTTGATCGCTTTCTAATCGTCTCAAATAGATCCATGAATCTGTGAGTAACAGCCCTTCTGTATCTGCCTCTTTCTCGTTCCCCTGCCGGCGTGGTCCTGTTCCTTTGCATCCCTGTCATCACTTCACCACTCAAACCATCTTGGAACCGTAAGATCCCCACCTGAATTAGAACAGCTTGTCCCCACGCAACTGGGGATCATGTAGCTTTAATTGTAGAAATTTATCTCTAGTGTATGTTGCCAGCAAGTCCAGACATCAAAGAACTGATCTGAACTCCTGACACTGGCTGTTGAAGAGTGGGGCGATTCGGTAAACCTAGTGTGGACTTCTCAAAGCTGAGACCAGAGGTTTGCAAACACTATGAAAAGACACACAACCTTTTATGTCTCACTTTCTGATGTTTAATCAGATAAAAATGTTTTCTTGTTTTAGGCCAGTTAGAGCTACCAAAATTATTTCGATTTTTTTTTTCTATATCCCAGAATCAGTTTTACTAAATTTTCTTCAAAGTCAGACATTTTATACAATTCCATGAGATTTGGTGAAATTATCTTTAAATTATATAACTTGGTTGAAATGTGTTGGATATCTTTCTTTGAACCTCTCATAATATAGTTTGCTAGAATTTGGACCCATTCTTCCAGACACAATTGATGTAACCAAGTCAGATTGTGAGCTACTTCCTTACACACACTTCAGCTCCGCCTCGTCTGGGACAGATATCGGGGAATTGTGATGTTCATGAGCCACATAGCTCATGTCTGCACTTGTTTCACTGCGGATAATAACACTCATCAGTTTTGGTCAGCATCTTCACAAGACTTTCTGCTTTTATTCTAGGGTTGAGACACACATTTCACACAAAGCACATTTTTTTTCTGTTACACAGAACCTGTCTCCTTTATAAACAGCATAATATTTTATTAATTCAATCTCCAACTGTAGTTTTATTAGTTTGCAATAATTATGAACATATTCTAGCCTTCCTACAGTTAAGAACTAGTATGTTTTTTTTTCTTTTTTTAATCTGTCCAAGCATAAGGTTGATTTTTATAAACTTGAATGTCGGAGTAAAAAAAAAAAAAAACTTTCTCTTAGTTGCACTAATGATAGGAGACTCAAAGGACTAGATGTCTGGAAGTTGTGGCGACTCATCGAAGGGTCACCTTTCATTTCACATGAAAAATAAAATGTCAGTGAAAATGGAGATCTACATTTGGTCAGTCTGCTTCGTGCATTTTAGTCAGTCCTCGTCTCCACCAGGCCGTCCCACTCTCTGAACCGATCCCTGTCCATTATCACTCAGGTTCTAATGACCAATTCCAACCATTTATATTTCCCCCTCTGGACCTGCATTCTATTTCTAATCGTGGACAATTATGTTTGCAAGAGACAGATAATGGCATAGAGTCAGAGGTAGTCATCTCAGAAATCATTCTTCCTAGATGTTCTGGACAAAGAGATTTTGGGAAATGTTTTATTTATAGCAAAAGATGAAGCAATAGACATGCAGGGCTGAAAACCTGCCTGTGCAGCAAACTTAGGTGATTTCATGTTTGCATATTGATCATTTACTTGGATCAGGATTTGTCTGCCAGAGATCACTTTAGTTATAAATACATTTTCTAGACTTCCAAAATGCTTTATAATTATGTTTGTTTTGAGGTTTGTTTGTTTCATTTTTATATTTCTTTATATGTTAGCAGAACATAATAAGAGTATTCAGCAACCTGAGAAGTTCCCCTTTTGCTATATTTTATAAATATGTCTAAGTTTAATAAAATGAGAAGCCCACAATTTTCTGTTAATTCAGTAAATATTAAATCAGCTGATGACAAATATATTGTTAAAATATAATGATCCACTTTTGTTAAATTTAGCATATTGTGAAAAATTAGCTCTTTGTGTTATTGGAAAATTGAACCCCCTTAATGTTGGAGAAAACCTAGGTTTTCATGACGATGGCTGCTCATCAATTAATCATTTGTAGATCGATAAGATCAATCATGCATTGATAACTTGCATCTGTAGGTCACAAAAAGTCCAGCACTGAAAAGCCCCCCAGTTTGGATGCCTGCACAAGCATCTGAGGCAACTGTTTTCTCCAACCCCTTTCACAGGATGAGGCTCTGCATCTCATACATATCTATCATCATGGTATATGCGTGTGTTTGGATGGGGTGAGGCGAGTGTCCTGCATTAAATAACAGAGTCCATTTTTAGATATCAGTTGATTTATCCATCTAAACAGTTGAACAGTTACAATATGTAGATGCCACATCCAAAAAAAGGGGGGTTTCCTTAATTTGTAAGTTGAAATCCTGCATTTTAGCAAATTTTACTAATCAAGTTAAGTCTGAATATCAGCTCCCTGAAAAGAAAGGTGGAAACATTTTGGAGTTACAAAAGCGGATGAAGGGTCAATGGAGCAAATCAATTTAAATAGATGAAAGGAGGGCGCATACGTATGTGTAACCTGATGAGTGGAATCGGACAGACATCTTTAAACTTGATAGGCAGAGCTCAGGAAGGCGTAAGTCATGGGAGAACCAGTGCCAGTCGGTCAGCAGCTGATGCTGTTGTGGAGTCTGTTTACAGAGTAAGACAGACATAATATAATATAATGTAATATGATTTTTTGTTGTGTTTTGTTATAAGATAGCACACAGATCTACAAAACTCACATAACACTCATAAGTGATATGTATCGTGTGCGTGCGTGCGTGCGTGTGTGCTTGGTTGCAAAAAGATAAGAGCCCTTAGCTTTTTTGGCGGCGGCATCTGTCTATATAAGGCTGTTCTATTCCTGCTGCTTTTCCTCTGGGAACCCAGTGCAATTGTCAACCACTGGACAATGCAAGCTACAAAACATGGTAGGCTCTCTCTATTCTGTTCTATTTTTAAAAGAGGTGAACTTGGAAAGATCACCTAAAACTGTAGAATCTCTGACTTCAATTTAACGTGGGTCAAGTTTTCATTTTAATTGAAAAGCTTCAGTGATTTTTTTTTGCTAACTTTAAAAAGTATTAGCACATAAGGACTAATCACACATCTCCCCTTTTCTCTTAATAAATCATCCACTACCATCAGAACCGAGAAGAAAAAAACACATTTTTTTTCATGCATTTTCAATCCTTTATCCTTTTTCAGGTAATGAAAAATTAGGGCGTTAAAACATTTGGTATATAAAACACATATTTGTGGAAGACCTGATTCTTTTTATTTTGCACTTTCAGTACAAGACTTGCTATTTAATTGATGTCAAATAGCGTTTTTTTTTTTTTTTTGTTGACGAAGGTTTGACCAAGTGTGTTCTGCATTTGTGCCTATTTGCAGGCCGACTATATATAGTCCAGAAGGCTACGCATGCTCGAGTTTGATTGGAAATTGCAGTGCCTTAAGTCAGTGTGGTGGAGTATCTGTCATAGGAAGGAATGACACTCAGAATGGTGAGTTACAAAATAATATATAATTATAAAGTCTTCAGTGACAATAGCAAAAGGAGCAAAGTGTAGAGAAAATATGTATGTTTTACTCCACAGAGCATCCTGTAAAAATGATCAGTTCTTTTAGTAGCAAACAAAATCTGATGTTTTAATGTTGTTTCATGTTACAACTTGGAGCAATCTAGTTTTTTGGTTTGGATAGGATAGTATAGTCAACGTTTTTTATGTTTTTCTTTTCTTTTCTCACTCAAAAGGTTGAGTCGATGTCTTTTGGAAGCTGCAAGGTGAAGAAATAAACTCCAAAACCTATTCTGAAGGGCATTTTCTTTCTGAACAGCATTTATATATATATATATAAGTTATGGGTTCACGGAGGACATCAGCACTTTCCACTTTTGGGAATGGACGGTCCAGCAATGGGAATAATGTCAGCGGGAGAAGCCGGCCCAGTGGCTGCAGCTACCTCTCCAACGTGAGGCCAGAAAACAGGTACAGATTCTTGACAAGCTCTCAGCGATGCATCACTGGTGAACTATTTCTGGTCAGATGAGCTAATGCATCCATAATTCAGGATTTTTCTGAGATGAAGTCAGCACTTTTTATTTCACTCTTTGTTGCCATGGTACCTCACAGTTTAAATAAGCTGCAAATTGAGAATGGGATCTCAGTTATGTACCATGGGCCCAATTTCAAGCATTCGCAGTGGCGTAAGCATTGACAGATTTGCTGGTAGCCCTAGTGGAGTTCTACTTTATTTTTGTCAATAGATAAATAGTGTGTTTCAGAAAAAAGTCCTCTCTTTGGATAAAACACAAACACTTTTGTCACCATTAGGAGCATTATGTTTGCTGTGCTTAAAGACTCAAATAAATATTTATCTCTTTTCCTTGACTAACAACCATTAACATGTTATTTTTAGCTACTTCTAGTCGTATTTATGTTAATGCAAAAGTTTACCAAGATGCATACCTTGGATATTGTCAATATGAGCTGTACATCCACATATCAATAGTGGCCAATATAGAGCACTTAATTTATTTTCAGTAGTTTACATCAAATTGACTGTTTAGTTCTTGCACAGAAAACACAGCTGCATACTTCAATTGCAATATTAAGGTTTGATGTGGCATGTAGCAGTTTGTCTTGGTAATAATCATTTTCTTTAAGGATTTCAGGAAGGTGTGAGGGATTGTATTTTTTACCAAGTGAACAAGAAAATAGTTTTTAGGTTTTTTTTCCCTATGAGGAGTTTGCCTGTTGTGCCTATTAGCGTAGATTGTTACTCAGATTTTCCCACATGGTCTAAAACATCTGCTACATCTGCATCTCAGTGAATCAGGACATCACAACCTGTATCGTTATTTCAATAATTCAATATATATGTTATAGAAATTAAGTAAACACAGATTGAAATATTTCAAGTGTTCATTTCTGGTAACTTTTATGATTAAGCCAAAGTTCAGTTTCTTAGAAAGTGTTATACGGGACTAAAATAATTTTTTATGACAAACAAGGCATGGTGAAAGATAAGGCCACTATGTAATGTAGAGTTTATGAACCTAACTCTTTGTCCATTTGCATGAATTACTGCACCAATGCAGATAGAAAGGTTCAGACCGATTATCTGCGTTTTCAGTCTGGTGTGTCATCTTCATCTTTAAAACACTCTAAACATTTCTGCAGGGTTCAGCTCAGGTCAATTTTCTCCTAGATGACAGCACTGACCTTGGACTTGATAAAAGTCAGTGGGACAACTGTGCAACAAACACAAAAACAAACAACTTTAATTCCTTAGACTCTTTTTATTCATGGTTGACACAGAGAATGTAATAGTTGTGTCCTAGACAGGTCTTTGTTCTGTGGCTCTTGAATCACTGACTCCAGCTCCACGACTTTTCAGTCTCCCACAAATTTTTGAACGCGCTTCCCTCAAAGAAGCAGTTATTCCTGATGTTTATGCACCTTTTCTAATTGTTCTGCTCCTTCAATTTCCCATTTCTATGCTTAAATACGTCACTTTGTGGACAGCTACTTTCCTTACAATTTACTTTTTGTAGCTTCCCCTCTCTGTGGAGGGTGTTAGTGACTGTTGGAAAACTATTAAGTCAGCTGTCTTATATAGACTATACACATATATTCATGTACAAACTAAGAATCCTTCATTGCCTTCATGTAAGATACATTTTTGGGGGTTTCCATTAGCTGTAAGTCATGCTAATTAAAAATCAACAAAAACTTGCATTACTGACATAAACTTTCCAATCATATTCTAATTGATTAAGATGTATTTATTTTTAAGATTAATGGTAATTTGACTGTGGGGGTGAGTTTCTCCCTGAATATTTGCGTATTTTTGTGTCCGACTGGTAAACAGATCAGGGCGACCTCTTGGCTTTTGCAGGTGTGTTTGGCTGGATCCGCCATACTGTAGAGTCAAACAGGTAGAGAAGGAAATATGGAACATAGCTAAATATTGATGGTTCTTTTTTTTTTTTGTTCCCTGCAAAGAGAATATTTTTCTTCCTTCATCTTTTTCTGCAATTACAGACATGTCACAACAATGACATTTGCACTCCCCTTTAGGGATGTTGCAAAAATGTTTTAATCAAGCGTTGTCTCAGAGCTGAACTGGTTTTATTGATGAATTTGATGAAACAATATGAATTAATGAGGTCCTGAGATGACACACTTTGTGTTTTAATTCTAGGTTCGCATTCATCTGATTTGACACTAGTGAGTTTGGACAGCTGTGATTTGGTCTAATTGTCTGGGCATTACTTTTAGTTCCTCTGCCTGAAAACAAACATAGAAACATAATTAGCGAGCAATTTCCCATTTCTTGCACAGGAGCACACTCTGCAGCGTAATGGCACAGTTAGCTGAAGAAATGCCGCCCTCCTTCGTGACTACTTTGAAATCAAGAGCCGTGTCTGAAAGCTGCAATGTAAAGTTCACCTGTGTGGTTACAGGTATACATGGCTTCACACAAAGATACAACATAGCAACAGCACGTTTAGAACACATTGAGCTTAAGGTGACTGAAAATTTGTACATTTTAAATTATGAAATTTAACGTGCTTTTTGTCTCTTTTCTCAGGACACCCTGTCCCTCAAATTACCTGGTATAAGGATGACAAGCAGATGGATAGATACTGCGGGCTGCCTAAATATGAAATATTCCACAATGGACAAAATCATTCCCTGCACATATACAAGTATTTATATCCAAAAACACTGTTAAAGTTATTTAATTAAGATATTATAAAGGTCAGAATTATATAAAGCTTTCACACAAATAAATTATAATTACAAAGCCACTGCTCCCCAGGTTAATAAGGACCACAGTTTTTCTTTCATTTAACAAAAGATGCTGAGGCTAAAAAGGTGAAACTGAATGTCAAGAATAGGAGCTACATAAAAGTGAAATCCAAAGAAAGTGGAAAGAAAAATTAAGCTGAATGAAACTTTACTCAAACTCCATGTAATTCCTTATGCAGGGGCTTAAATAGTTCATTCACATATTTTTTATGTGAATTTTTATATTTGAATATTTTTATTGGATTTCAACAAAGTAGATTACTAACCCAAACATTCATATCCACACATCCGTTACAGAACAGAAAGAAAAAAAAAAAAAAAAAAAAAAAAAAAAAAAAAAAGAGGTTGACTTACTTAACTCCATTCTGGACTGACTGATTGACTGGAAGTCCCTCAATGTGACACAAGAATGGCCGCCACACTTTGTAAAATTTGTCCGCAGAACCCCGCACAACATATCTCTGTTGTTCAACTTTGAGAATTGAAAGCAAGTCCTTAATCCATTGTTTATGGGAAGGAGGTGACTCTTTTTTCCATGATAGAAGTATGAGTCGACGAGCAACCAATGTGGAAAAGGCTACAGCTGAAGCTTGTTGGGTGGACACACAACATGTCTGAGGAACAACCCCAAATATTGCAGAAAGAGGGTTTGGCGGAATATTAATAATCCACGCTTCTGACAGGGTCTTAAAGATAGCTCTCCAGAAGGTCTGCAGTTTTTGGCATTCCCAGAACATATGACCAAGAGTGCCTTTCTCGCTTTTACATCTTGGGCACGCCTCATCCAATCCTGGAAACAACTTTGCGAGTTTACTGTTTGACAAATGAAGTCTGTGAACCACCTTAAATTGTATTAAACCATGTCTGATACATATTGATGAATCATGAATAAGCCTTGTTGCCTGCTGCCACTCCAACTCAGTTATTCTCAATCTCATCTCCAGCTGCCACTGTTCTTTAATTTTGTCTAATGAGGGTGCAGCCGCTGTATGAATTAATGCGTATACCTTCGATGTGGCCCCTCTCTGCTTGGGGTCCACCTCCAGGCACTCGTCAATCCAACTGGAGGCTGGAGTCTGGAGCGTCTGTGAGAAGTGTTTTTTAACAAAACTCCGCAACTGTAGATACCTAAAAAAGTTCGAAGAAGGTAGGCCAAATGATTTCTGCAGCTGTTGAAAGGACACAAGATGCCCGTCTTTGAACAGGTCTCCTACAGTCCTTATCCCTTTATTTGCCCAGGCATGGAAAGCGGAGTCAATTAGAGAAGGAGGAAACAAAGCATTCATTGATATGGGAGCTGCTAGGAGACCTTGTTTTTGTTTGAAATGGATCCTAAGCTGTTCCCAGATCCTAATTACCCCCAGAGTAACTGGGTTAATTGTAATTAGTCGTTTATCTAGTGGCAGTGGTGAGCAAACAACTGAGGCCAACGAACCAGATTTACAAGAGTTTTGTTCCATCAGCAACCAAATGGGCACCGCTTCATTTTCTGCAGGCTTAAACCAGAAACAAAGTTTAGAGACATTAGCAGCCCAATAAAAGTGCATATAATTAGGCAAGGCCAGTCCCCCCTCCTCTCGCCGCCTCTCTAAAAACTCTTTTCTGATACGAGGAATCCTTTTATTCCAAATGTACATTGAGGTTATCTTGTCTAGCTTTTTAAAAAATGATTTAGGAATGAATATTGGAATTGCCTGAAAAAGGAATAACAATTTAGGCATTATAACCATTTTAACTGAATTTATCCTTCCTGCCAAAGACAGAGGGAGAGATGACCAGCGTTCCATATCCTGCTTAAACTGATTGAAGGCAGTAACAAAGTTATGCTTGAATAGATCTTTATAATTTCTGGTTATGTTCACTCCTAAATACGTAAATTTGTCAGGACTCACTGTAAGCGGAAGAGAGTTTAGGGGCATCTTGTTGGCTTTATCATTGACAGGAAAAATAAGGCATTTTGATCTATTAATCAAGTATCCCGATATCCTCCCAAATTCCTCAATGCATTTTATGGCTTTAGGCATGGATTTGCATGGGTCAGCCAGAAAGAGAAGGAGGTCATCAGCATATAATGACACAGTATGGATTTGTCCTGCTCTACTTATTCCCATCACCCCTGGATCGTTCCTGAGTGTAACAGCTAGAGGTTCTATAGCTATATTAAATAGCAGGGGGGATAAGGGGCATCCCTGTCTTGTCCCACGAGAAAGAGGAAAATAACCTGACACGATACTATTTGTCTGAACTGCAGCCAGTGGAGATCTATAAATAAGTTCTATCCATGAACGGAAACACGGCCCAAACCCAAAATGTTCAAGAGCCTTCACCAAATAACTATGTTCAATTCTATCAAATGCTTTTTGAGCATCCAATGACATGATGACCTCTGGCACAATATCTCTGCCTGGCAAATACATTATATTGAACAAACGACGAGGATTACTATAAAGTTGTCTGCCCTTCATGAACCCAGTTTGGTCCTGGTGAATAATCTTGTCGAGCACTTTCTCCAATCTGTCTGCCAGAATCCTAGTGAGTATTTTATAGTCACCACAGAGTAGGCTTATAGGACGGTAAGATTCGCATATGAGTGGATCTTTATCTTTTTTGAGCAATACGAATATATTGGCCTGTGTCATTGTAGGTGGAAGAGCCTTCTTTCTAAATGCTTCTGTGTAGACGTTACATAGGTGGGGCAAAAGCTTAGCAGAGAAGCATCTGTAAAACTCAATCGGGAAGCCATCAGGGCCTGGAGACTTTCCCGTTCTCATTTTCCGAATTGCCTGGTCAATTTCTACCAGTTGTATGTCCCCTTCAATAGTGGCCCTGTCTGACTCTTGCAACGTAGGCGACCTCAAATGCTTGAAAAAGTTATGTATCATGTTTGAATCTGAACTGTCCGAAGAGTATAATTTTTATAAAATGACACAAACTGCATATTGATCTTCTTTTGGTCCATGATTATTTCCCCTCCCTCATCTTTGAGAGCTGAAATGAATCTTGCTGCAGTCTTTTGTTTTAGCTGATGACTTAACATCCTACCTGCTCTTTCACCATGCTCAAAGTGTTGTTGATTCAGATTTAGCTGCATTTCTATCGCTTTTTCATTCATAATGAGATCAAATTCTGCTTGAAGGAGCGCTCTCTCTTCCCAGTGGATGTCTGAAGCTGCGGATGATTGACACTGGTCAATAGTTTTAAGCCTGTCACTAATTTCCGACATGCGTTGGAACTTATTTTTTTTGTCGTTTGCGCTGTAGGATATAATTTGCCCTCTAATGTATGCCTTAAATGTTTCCCACAGTGTTCCATAACTAATGTCCGGAGAGCTGTTGGTCTCAAAAAATACATCTATGTGAGTGTTAATGTAATCCACAAATTTTTGTTCTGTCAATAATCTGGCATTAAACCTCCAGTTTTTTCGAGGTGTTGTGTAGCCAGTGAAATGCATTTTCATTATAACAGGGCTGTGGTCTGAAATGACTATGGCTCCATAATCAACTGAAGCCACCATATGCATGAGTTTAAGGTCCAATAAGAAGTAGTCGATTCTTGAATAGGACTTGTGTGGGGGGAGAAAAATGAAAACTTTTTCAAGGTTGGATTTTTAACTCTCCAAGGATCAGCTACGCCGTACGTCTGCATGAATGAGTTGATGCAATGAGCTGCTTTGTTGCTCAATTGGCCAGTCCTCTGTATGGGATTTGATCTATCAATAGAAGAGTCCAAAACACAATTAAAGTCCCCGCCTATGATTACATTGTGCGAGTCCAAACATGGGAGAAGCGAAAACATGTTTTTAAAGAATTGCATATCGTCCCAATTTGGAGCATAAATATTAGCAAGAACAACAGGAGTATTGAATAGATTACCTTGTACAATAATGAAGCGACCATCCCTATCTCTGATGACGGAAGTTTCTTCAAAAGAAATATCCCTGTGCATAAGGATGGCTACCCCACGGCCTCTAGCATTAAAGTTAGAGTGATATACCTGGGTGAAACCTCCTTTTTTGAGCCTGTTATGTTCTTTGTTTAACAGATGCGTCTCTTGCAAATATGCTATCTTGGTCTTCAACTTATTTAGATGTATAAATACTTTGTTTCTTTTAATTATATTATTGAGACCCCTCACATTCCAACTGACCCATGCTACTCCTGGTTCAAACCTATTGCAAACACTCATATCTCTTTGAATTAATAAAGTTGTAAAGCCATCTTGTATATTTGTCAAATCCCGGTTCAGCATCACACGCAACAAAAGCAGCCAACCATGTAAAACAGAGAAAATACACTGAATATAATAATGGATGTGTGGAATTAAACAAACCAAAAAACATAATCAAAATCCATAAACTCCATAACTCTTGGAACACATAAACTGACGTACTCATGACCCCCCTCAAACAGATCCAAATTAAAACATTAAATCTCAGGAACGGGTAGGGGGGAAGGGAGCTCCATGTGAGCTTCCCACAGAATCCCGGTATTTACAGTTTCTACACCCAAAAGTGTATCCGCTTACCATGACAGCCTGGGCCCGACTGGATCCCCATTGATTGAAAAAAAAAGAACAAAACCCTTCAACTGTGTAGCGGTCATGCTCGTCCGGCCAGGACAATACTCATTTCCCCTGAGAGAGCTTTGTGGATATGAACTCTTTTGCTTTTAAAGGGTCTTTGAAGCGATGCTCTTCACCCTCCGGGGTGGTGATCCTGAGCGTAGCCGGAAAAAGAAGGCCATACCGGACACGCTCAAGACCCCGCAGGAGAGACCTGACCTCGTTAAAAGCTGCACGTTGTTTACTGACAGCCATGGTATAATCGGGGAGAACCAAAATCTTGTCGCCGTCCTTGGTGGTAAATTGTTTACCCCCTGCTGCTTTCCTCCAAATAGCCTCCTTCTCGTTGAAGTAGTGGCATTTGATCACGATGGCTCGTGGAGGCGCATTTCCGCCGACTGGTTTACTGCGCAGAGTACGGTGTGCCCGGTCCAGGAGTGGAGTCGAAGCAAGCTGTAACGTCTCCTTCAGAAGTTCAGCCACAAAGCCTGACATAAGCTTCCCATCTTCGCGCCCCTCTCTTACACCCACGATACGCAGGTTGCAACGACGGGATCTGGCCTCCAGGTCCTCGCAGCGAGTTTTCAGGGTTGCTAGCTCTTGTTTCATGGCCGATATATCTACCTCCATAGCATGGATCGAATCCGAGTGGGCCGCAGCAGCAGTCTCAAGTTCCGCAACGCGGCCCATGGTGTCATCTATTTTGGATTCTATCTTTCCCAGTGCACTTTGTAATTCTTGAAGTTTATCCGTGTGTACCTTTGCCGTAGTTGTTAGCGTGGCCATCAGCTCACCGCGCAGTCCACCAATAGCAGTCAGCACTTCATCATGGCCGCTAGCATTAGCTTCCTGAGTTTCGACTTGGGGGTTACGCTGTTTGGGCATTTTGCTGGTGTATGCCTGCCTTTTTGCTCCCTTAAGTAGTAATGATCTTAGTCTAAGGCAAGACCAGCGCTGAAATTGTGTTTTTTTGTGCCAAAATTGAGGGTCCAGTCGGAGCTCAGTTCAACGTGTCCTCACATGGCTCTGCTCAAACCGGAAGTCCTTTTATGTGAATTTTTGCGTTATTATTGGTAATAATAGCAGAAGAAATATCACTATGAGCTAGTTTAACATGTAAATTAATTTTTTAGACATGTTGAAGCAAACTGTTAGCGCCCGTCAACAGTTTCACGCCATTTGATGCATTCAGTGGTCTTTTATTTTGAAGATAATTTACACATATCCTCAGGACTTCTAGTTCTCTTAGTATATTGCAGTCCAAAGTTAATTCTGCCTCTTAAATAAGACTTATGTGTCTGCTTTTGACGTTGATAATAATCTTCTTGTTCATGTGATCTTAATAAATCCACAGTTGCACTATGGATGACGCAGCTATTTACCAGGCCTCTGCCATCAATAGTAAAGGAATTGTTTCCTGCTCGGGGGTCCTCGAGGTTGGCGAAATGAACGAGTTCAAGATCCACCAGCGGTACTTTGCCAAGCTCAAACAAAAGGTTGAAAACAAATGCAGGGAAACACAGGGAAAAGAAAACCTGGAGCCCCTGCGAACCATCAGCCCAGACCGAACCCAGAGGAAACGCCGCTCAACAATGGAGCCCTTTGTCAGCACGCCGAGCCCCATCGAGGACGGAGGCAGTGAAGAGATCCATCAGGCAGAAGGTCTGGAGACTGAATGTATGTTGCAGAAGGGCACTGTTGAGGAGGTCTATAAAAATTCAAACGCTGACGTAAAGGAAGCCGTGTGTGCCAAGACAACTGGACACATAAACAATGACCCTGGCAATAAGAGTAGAACATACATGTATGATCCTGATCATAAGGTTTTTACCTCTCAACAACCAAAGTCTCCTTTTGTCATGAAGAAGATAAAAATTTCCGACAGTGCAACACCTGTAAAACCAGAAAGTTTTGGTGGAGGGAAGATGATGGAAGACGATACTTCTTCTACAGCGCCAGTCTGCACAAAGACTGTACGAGCTAGCAGAAATTCAGAAGAAGTCATGGAAGTAGAAAGCAGTGTCAGTTCATCTCTTATAAATACTAACTCAAAAAACATAAAAGGAGCACGTGGAATATTAGCGAAAGAGGAGGGATTGTTCATTAATAACCCGTCAAAGGAGGAAAACATGTTTAATAAAAGGAAAGTGCCTTCACAACGAGAAATTGCTCCTGCATCAGAGTTCTCTGTTCCTGCATCTCCAAACCCTACGGTGTCAGAAGAAGAAGTCAAGAAAATAGCCAAGCACACAAATGAAGGAAGTTACAAAGAAACAGAAAAATGTTTGGAGAAACAGAAACAGGTTCCTCACATTGTGCCTTCACAAAACAAGTCAAGCAATAAATCAAGACTGCTAAGCATTGCTAAGGAGGACACTGATAAAACCGGACATGTTGGAACACTGGACACCGACGTAAAGTCAAACACATCACTGGATGGTTCTGGTTTTAGAGAGCCGGTGGACACACCATGTGACACAGGGGCTGTTTCGCTTCAGTGCCCGCGAGAACGGGCTGAGAGTCTGCTGCCCGAGAAAGAGACGAGCCCCTGCCAAAAACAGGAGTCTGCGTCTCAACCAGCAGTGCCAAGTGAGGTGAGTTAACATTTTTCGCATGAGGTCATAGCGGCTTTATGCCGGCAGCACAGACCCCATAAGCAACACAAGCATCCTGGTGATATTAATAGCTTTTACAAGCATGCCCTGTTCTGGGTAACGAGCTTGAAATGACGCACATGCTGACAGCCGGAGCAGTTGTGTTGATGCAAGACATGGTCAGATGTTTGGCTTTGTGCTCTTATTCTGATAGAAGTTTTAGTTTCTGTAACCTGTAAATAGACTGCAGATGCAAATTAGCTTATGCTATAATCTGGTAGAGCTCATGAAATGGTGACATTTATGTTTGAGTTGTATCCCTTTCTAAATATTATTATTATTATTATTATTATTAATATACACATGCTGGCAAAAAATTGCATAATCCCAACATTCATACTAAAGGACCAGTGAAGAATACCAAAAAATGTTCTAAATATTAAATCTATAGTATATGTCTGTACTAAATTTGTCAAAAATATTATTAAAGTATAATTTTGTTTTAGATTTAATTATAATATTTTTAAGCTACAGACATGGAACATAACACAATGAGTCTTATAAGACTTTGTATATTAAAATTAGGTTTTTATTGTCTTCAGTAAGATTCAAGCTAGATGTTTTCCCTTAAATGTAGCCAAATATACATGTTTGGTTTTTCTTTTCCAAAGGAAAATGATAAATGTAAATAAAATGAACAAAGCACAAAGGTTGTCGTTAACTGAGAAGAATGAATGTCTACAGTACACCGCTTATGCAATCGCCTCAACCTCATCTGCATAGTGTGAGCTGAGACAAAGCACCACACGGCAAGAAAGCTACTTAAAATAATTCACATTCTTTTATGGCCACCTTACATTTAAAATAGCAACCTTCCTTTTGAATATGCCTCTAGATGTCAGTTTAGTTAGGAGTGGAAAGATAAATGCAAAGGGTAAAAATTTTGACGTCAGTTCAGAGTTTGCATCTTGGACTTAAGTGGATTTAATCCTTTCATGATACACTGAGACAAGGAGAAGTCTTTAAAAAGGGGAAAATACTAGATAGAAAACAAAATATGTTGTTACTTTTAAACACTGAATTATTTTATTGCAATGCTCTATTTATACTTACACTGGCTGAATCCGTATGTTAAAGGTAAATGTACCGACCTGAATTGGTTTACAATTTAGACCAATGTAGCACTTTGTACATCATAATATTTTCCTTCAAATTCTTTTCCTTCTACGTTGTGGATTGCTGTGTGGCTGTTTTTAAGTTTGCATGTGTTTATTTATGTCAAGCAAAGCCAGGGATAAAGGAATAAGTATTTACAGCTTGTACTATATCCCAAGGTTACAAAGGCCGCCGCAGACATGAACTGGAATGATGCACCTGTCAGCCTTAAGCTACCACTCAACCAGCACAACATATACTCAGAGCTGCCACAAAAGACAGATGACATCCTGACCTCTCCTCTGTCCAGTAGTCCTCAAACAATCACTGATGAAACACCACAGGCTACGTCGGATGATTCCAGGAAACCAAATGGAAGCTGTTCAGCCATTTTTACTCGCTTACAGAAGTCTGCACATGAAATCCCTAGTTGTAGTGAGAGCATCCCGCAGTGTAATGTTGCTGTCACCCAGCAAAGCCAAGTGGATACAGCTATAAAAACCTTTGACAGGACAGAAATACAAGAAGAGAAGTTAAAGGTTGGTGACGTGGGTAAGTTCAAAGTTCAGACTGTCAAGAGGACCCGAAGTGAGAAAATACTGGAAGTGGAGACGAGTCGTCTACACGAAAAAGCTAACTCACAAAAGACCAAAGATGTAGGGAAAAAAGACTCTGGAGAAAAATCTGCACAATCTCCTATCGTTGATGCTAAGAAGAGTCAGTCCACACACTGTGAGGATTTGAAGGAAGGTCGACTTGAGACTGCTACCCGAAAACAACTTCCTGAAAACACAAATGCACCTAAAGACACAATGACATTCACAAAAATACCCAAAACTGAATCCAAAGTTATTTCTATTGCTGAACTTTTAAGATCTCAAATGAAGGCTCTCGAGTTGACACAAGACAATCCAGCCTCCAACATGTCTGTCCCCTGCAAGTTAACAAAAGATCCTTTGATAAAGGATAAAGAAGTATGTCAGCAAGTGAGAGATGAATCCAAAAAAAGTAAACCGGAGGTGAATACTATCAAGACTAAAAATGAAACTGAGACAAGCACTGACAGAGTACCTGAAACGAACCTAAAGGAAACACTCATGACGGTCTATCAGCAGCTAAATGAAAAGGAACAGGAACAAGTTCTGACTTCAAATGAAACTTCAACAACTGTTCAAACTTTATACACCCCTGTTGTGGTCCCTTCTACCTTTTTCAAGGAAACTAACACAGCAACAGATATAAACACGATCCATGGAAGAGTAGTTAAAACTAATGAAGATGTTATGGACACCAGTCAGGAAACTGTGGTTCCGTTAAAAGATTATTCTATTATTTCTTGGTCTGAGAGTAAAAATGTAAACAGCAGTCCCCTTTCTTTACCTTCAGAGAATGGATTTATTAAGGAAATTCAGTCAATTTCAAATCCGCCAGAAACGAGTCTTCAGAAATCTGGTTCTCTAATTACAGCAGCACATACGGAGAATAACATTCAAAAAGAACAGGGTACAGTTGTGGAGCACACTAGAGGAGGAACTAATTCTTTTCAGACCTTGCAAGCATATCATCAGTCTGAACATGAATTTATTTTAACGAGGCAAGTAAAGGATATTCTTCCTACAGAGCAGGAGAGCGTAGTGGTTAAAGAAGGTATGAGACCTGACCCGTTTAACATTTTAACTCCAGAGTTCACACCACTGTTGGAGAAGATTGATTTTATTTCACCAATTCCCTCTGCTACTCCACAAGAGCTAGCCTCTGGGGCACGTCGCAAAATCCCAACATCGAATGCAAAAACAGAGGAGGCTCAAGAGTCAACATCACCCACTAATAGCCAAACTCAGAAAAGAGAGACGCCTGGTCAGAGCAGCAAGCTCTCAGCAAGCTCTGTGTCTCCAAGCCTGTCACGACGGTCGCCGTTACTGCACCCCGCAGAAGAGCAAACATCTGTGGAAGAAAGGCAATCTCCACTTTTGACCGGAAGGAAAATGGCTTCTGAAACTCAAATACTAACCCAACTGCGTACCGAGAAGATCCTCACCGAGGGCAAACCTGCAGAGAAGGACAAGCATAACCCATTCAAAGGTAAAGTGGAAAATGAAATGACCTAATCTCTTTAAATGCTTCTATAGTTGCTCTTACAGAAAAGGGGATGCCATCAAAGGTAGTTTTGTAATATAGATAGATCTGCTAGAGAAGTAAACTCACATTTTTTGCTGTTGGGGGAAAAAATATTGCACTAACAGGATGCAGATAATGGTGCATGAAGAGAGTGCCACTTTTGATCCTAAGCTAGCAGCAGCAACCACAGTCATTACAGATGTTGTTACATCCCAGTGAACTGGCCAATTAGAGATTTAATCTCCCTCTGCAAATCAGTTTGTTCAATTTAAAAACTGAAATGATTTCGCTAAATTTGTCCACACAAAACAATATCCAGATTACAGTCTTTTGTTAGCAAAAAAGCAAAACTAAAAACACATTTTAATCTATTGAAATCACTGCCAGCCCTATACAACACACAAAACCGCCTCATAACAAATCATCTTTTAACTACATGACGTTTGTGTAATTGAGTGAGGATTGTTATAATGTTTTGTATTCTATTGGCTTTTAATGATGGTACATCATTGTCAGCTTACTACTTTTGCACAAAATCATTTGAAATCTAGAGTCATTGGATCCTATGCAGGCAATAGAGACTCAGGTCCATTTTGCGTTCAGTTGTCATCTTAATCAGCATGTTTTACGTTAAAAGAAAAATCAATATCTCAGTGTTTTTTTCTCTAACTAAATTAATTCTTGTCTATTTTTTACGGATCACAGTTTTCACACATTTTGTCACGAGATTGTATTGCTATAGTCCAAAATGTTTTTTCACACATCATTGGCAGAAAGGCTGTAAAATGGCTGTGGATATTCTCTCTCTCTTTTTTTTTTAGCTCTTTTCCATTGTTTATAAACAGATAAACCATCATGGGCTGTCATCGTTAGGATATGTGCATGCCTACAATGTTTTAATATCTCACAGATGCTTGTTACATTAATCATGCAAACATTAACTTGGAGCTTTACATGCTTTAAAGAAGTTGCAACACAGTATTCATGGTAGTGCAGAGCTTAACAATAATCCATGAACTCACTGCTGTCTCCTGCATGGAGTTTGTATACTATTAACATGGATCTAGGGAGTTTTTCAGTGTGCTCAAGTTTCATCACTGTTCAGAAACAAGGATGAAACTGTAACTGGTATCTAAAGGATTTTGGGTGTTTCTGTGTTTGCTGACAATTGATCCCATCTCTCGCCTATAGACTGCTATGAGCAAAATTTAATATGACTTCATCTTTGCAAAAACAAAGTTTGCATGTTGCAAACATGCCCAACTGAGGGGGGGGGGTTTCACTGTGTGCTCTGTGTCATGGTTCTCTCCAGCTCCTCAGGTTATCCGTAAGATCAGGGCTGAAGTCTTTGCAGATGGCTCAGGACACTTGAAACTGTGGTGCCAGTTCTTCAATGTTCTTAGCGACTCAATCGTCAAGTGGTACAAAGATGAGGAGGAGATTGCACAGGTTAAAAAAATGTAAGTTCATCACAGTATGTTTTTTTAATTATTATTTTGTTTCCAATAGTTTAGAAACATTGTAAAATGTTTGTTGTGTGTTTTCCAGTGCAGGGGATGAGACCCAGGTCAACCTGGCCATTGTTCAGGCGTCGTGTAAAGACTCAGGAGTTTACGGATGCTCAATAACCAATGAATATGGTTCTGATACCACAGACTTTCTACTTAGCGCTGATAGTATGTATACTATCAAAAGTAATATTTCTATGATAGTTGTATTATTTGCTACAAGACATGTTTAATCTGCCTTGTTTTTCAGTATTGGCCGGAATGTCTCTGCGTGAGGACCTTGGTGGTAAGATCAGATTTAGGTAGCTTGTTTAAAATATTTATTTCTCTGTTATTCATTTATTTTTTTCAACAAACCTCTGTTTATGACTGTTTATACAGTTGGGGAGGAAATTGAAATGACCCCCCTCATATTCAACAAGGGACTGGCGGATTCAGGCATCTGGGGCAACAAATTCTTTGGACGTATAATAATGACGGAGTCACAAATTGGAGCTAGCTGTTCCAGTAAAATCTGGAGAGCTAAAGTCATTTACGGTCTTGAGCCTGTTTTTGAGTCTGGTAACACATGCATAATTAAAACACGCAGCCCTATCACCTATGCAGGCAAGGAGGAAAGCTCGCTCATAGAAAGGAACCAGCACATCATGAAACAGGTACCTGAAAAAGTGGAATTTTGCTTATTATTCTTACCACCCTAGATTCAAAAACGTCACACAGTATAGCGGGAGTTTTAACATTAAAGGAAGCCGGGTGTCATGTCTGCCACCCACACAGGATTACTGTGGTACTAATCTACTTAATCTTAAAGAAAAAATTATACAGAAGGTTTTGCTAATCTTTTACTGGCTGTGATAATATGTTTTCTATGCAGGAGTGCAGAAATCAGAACTTGGCACGGGAATACTGCAAAATCTTCAGTGCGGAGGCGAGGGTCATAGAAAACTTTGGACCCCCTCTGGAGTGAGCAACATCAATTTTTAGTCTTGATAATAAACCGTCAGATACTTTAAAAACGTTCCCAAAAGTTATTCCCACTCTGACCTTATTTATCCTCACTTCCTACACAGGATAAGTCCAGTGTACTTGATGTACAGACCAGCAAACCCAGTCCCCTATGCCACAGTGGAAACTGATCTGCTTGGAGTCTATAAGAAATACTCTGTCCTGGATGATACGGGGAGAATAAACGTCAAGACCGGTTCTGCAGTAGAGCAGAAGTGCTGTGCATTGCAACACTGGATTTTTCAGTGGACTTCTGGCAATTTGCTTCTCACTCGCCTGGAAGGTGAGCTGACACCCAACGTCAGTGGTGCCTTGTGGAGTTTTACATAAAGTCACTGGCCACTTTGTTAGGTATATCTTCCTGGTACTGGGTTTGGACCCCGTTTTACCTTCATTATTTGTAAATATATTCAGCAAGGCACCTTTATTAAAAATGGATTCTAGATATTATTGACATCATAGCATCATGCATTTACTGCAGATTTATTGACAGCACATTAATTGGATTGAGGTCTGATGACGATGAAGGTTATTGTTGTACGGTAGCTCATTCTTTTATTCAAAAATTCTGTGACTTTGTGCATATCCTACATGAAATAACCAGCAGGAAATGGATACACTGTGATCATAGAGTGAGGGCCCGAATCCTCTGGATTGATACAACAGCAGATCCATGTTTATTCATGCTAAATTTTGACCCCACCATCTAAATGTTGCAGCTGAAATTGAGTGATCAGATTTGAATGTTTTCCCAATCTGGTATGATCCAATTTTGTGAGCTTGTGTGTGGTCTTGGATTTCTATTCATAGCAGATAGTAAACGCATGTGGTGTGCTCTGCTGCAGCAGCAGTCCATCTGTCTCAGGGTTGTTGTGTGTGATTATATTTTGCATCCCTTCGTTACAACAATTGTGTTTTTTGTGTTTTTTTTGCAATGTTTTTCTTTCTATCAGTTTGAATCAGTCATATTGAGCCACACAGTTACTGCTCACTGGATATTTTTCTTCTGTTTCAGACCACTCTCAGTAAAATTTTGCCATTTCAAACAAAAGTCATGCATGCACAAATTTCTACTTCTATTATGCATCACAAACCATATCAGAATTCTTGCTAAAGTGTTAAATACAATCGTAAAGCAAAAACTTTAAGAGAAAATTTTCAAATTTGATTTTAGTAATGCTTTTATCCACTCACTGCAGAGACATGTGCCCAGTGTTTTAATCAAGTGTATTATGTTTCACATTTTCCAGTATCATGTTGTGTAGCAATAATTTCCTGAGCACATCTGTCACATCTAAACATGCTAACCAAACAGCAGAAAAAAAATCAAGCTTCTGTTTGGTTTCATTTTGCAGGTGTTGACACCAAGATCACCAATGTCGGCGTTTCAGTCAAATCAACAGGGTAAATATACGTGTGTAATGTTTTCGCAAATTGTGCTCCTTGAACCTTGTTTTTACAGGTAATTTGCAATTGCACAAATCGTCACTGCAGCCTTTCTGTGTTCTGTGTTATGCTGCAGGCACCAGGGTTTATGCGTTGAAGGAAATCCCAAGGTTTTTGATCAGTTTGTCCTGCAGCACAAGTGCAACTACTTCTGCGGCCTGCTTGGGCTGAGGTCTTTGAAGGTCATGGACTCTTTAAGCACCCCAACAAAGCCAAAAGGCTCCAAGAGCCCCTTACTGCAGCGCAAAAAGGCTGTGCCCTCTTCCAGCCCTCAAACCAGCAGAAAAGCTGCTGTTAGCCCCAGGATGCCCAGGAAGGCTGAACCTGAAGGCAACAAGAGTTCTACGACTCAAAAAGATTCTGAAGCTCCCAAGGTGGTGAAAGCAGTGCAGTCCTGACAGAGCAGTATCTTCCCAGAGATCTTACAACTAGTACCACTTCAGAAGTCCCCACAAGTAAGTTAGAATAGTTGTAATAATTATATGTAATAATATTTAATTTTACCATATACCATTCCTTGCCCTATGATACTTGCTGTGGAGAATATTTGTTATATGCTGCCTTTTATATTTTTAATTCAGCTATTTAATAAGAAGTGTAGTCCTTTATGAATTTGTTGTTTTGTTAGTTAAACATCAGATTGTAGAAGCCTAACTCAGGTCAGTATCTTTACTACAAAAGTGTAAAAGTAATCAAACTGAAGCTGTGTTACATGTTATACGTTCATGACTGTTACTGACAGCTTAAGAAGTAAATATATATATATGTATGTATGTATGTATGTATGTATGTATGTATGTACAGCCTATAAAGCATTAGAAAACACATGAAGCAGACCTGGAGTCAACCATTTTTTTCTTATAAAAATTTAAGCTTATTCAGCTTTAGATGTTTTACAAAAGCAGCCGACGTGATTATTGGATTTTATTTTGCAACCTGAGATATTTTCTTGCTACTCTACTTTGCACTTTGTATTTTTAAGAACTGACTCTTGAATGTAACACACTATGCAATAAAATATCTGATGAAATCCATTTGCTTAGAGATTGTAAAAAAAAAAAACACTACATATACATTTCTACATTTTGATGTCTTCTGTTATAATTTTATGAATTTCTTTATAAATTAGCAGTACACAGAGTTAGTTGTGAATAGTTTGCAACAGAAATTTATCAGAGTATTCAAGTCATGCTGAGTTCTGGTGAACTCAGTTCAGTCATTGTCAGCATCAGTTTATCATTAAGTTTAAGAAGCTCATTTAGTGAATGCACAGGTTGGAAATAAATGCAAAACTGCTCAGCTAATCTTGACTGCATTGTTTGATAAGTAGGATAAAATTGAAATCCATGTGAGTGACTTTGAATCGGTCTTAATGATGCGATTGATTTGACTCTTTAAATAAGGCCTTGAGACAAGATTTATTTTGATTTGGTTCAACATAAATAAGCTCAGTTGTATTCGTTTGAATTCATTTTTCATATTTTAGATAGGTAATCTTTGTGACGGGCTGCACAGTGGCGCAGTTGGGAGAGCTGTTGCCTTGCAGCAAGAAGGTTCTGGGTTTGATTCCCAGGCCCGGTCTTTCTGCATGGAGTTTGCATGTTCTCCCTGTGCATGTGTGGGTTTTCTCCGGGTACTCCGGTTTCCTCCCACAGTCCAAAAACATGACTGTCAGGTTAATTGGTCTGTCTAAATTGTCCCTAGGTGTGAGTGTGTGTGTGTGCATGGTTGTTTGTCTCTGTGTTGCCCTGCAACAGACTGGCGACCTGTCCAGGGTGACCCTGCCTCTCACCCGGAACATTAGCTGGAGATAGGCACCAGCACCTCCTGACCCCACTAAGGGACAAGGGTGTAAAGAAAATGGATGGATGGATGGATGGATGGATGGATGGATGGATGGATGGATGGATGGATGGATGGATGGATGGATGGATGGATGGATGGATGGATGGATGGATGGATGGATGGATGGATGGATGGATGGATGGATGGATGGATGGATGGATGGATGGATGGATGGATGGATGGATGGATAATCTTTGTCACCGTAATAATTTTCCTTAATTGCGCCATAGTTCTTGGTGTGGAAGGACATCTACTAAAACAGGAACAGATTGTCATAGGAAAGTCACTGTTGATAAGATAGTCACCACTCAAATGTACTCCGTACAATCACCAAGTAAACCTGGCAGGTAAGGACACATTAGAAAAAAGAGAATATATTTTTCACAATTGAAAAATTGTTTTATGTGATTTTTTTTCTGATTTTAACAGGTACAGTTAATTTGGAGAAGTTTGTCTCTCTTGCTAATTCTCATTAAAACTGTTGCGGCAGCATTTTGGCTTTGTGAGAAGTTATTTCGCAGAGGTGGCCAAGATTTTTTGCATTCCAAGAAACAAAAACTATCTCACACATACATATCTGACATTGGTTCTCACTCTTGATCAGAAATAGCCCAGCAGTAAAAACATGTCCAATGTAACACCTTACTGGAGGAAAGTCTTTTTTTTGTTATATGGTAAACATGGTCATTTAATTTGGTTAATACTTTCCCCAACTATTTCATCTAAGTGTTTCTAAAGTCCACTAAAACTGTGGAATAATTTACAGCTATTTACCTCAGTCATCTTTGACATTTCTCTTCCAAACAGCTCACAAATAAAGGACGCAGATGCACATCTACTGTCACTAAACAATACAAGACAGAAATTTACATTTACCAATTTCAATGTGAAAACAACGTTCATTTCTGTGATTTGAGCAAATAAAGGATTAGTGGAATAAAGCAGCTTTATAGGTTTTAGTAACACAAAGGGCCAAATCAAATTCCTTCACAAATATTAGAGAATGAATTGTCTTGCATGTACAATGTATTTGCAGGGTGACATGAACTTTATCATGTTAATTATATGTGATTTTCAGTCATTAGTGAGTCATCGCTTATGTAAGTGGTGGCCACACACACACGAACACACACACACTGACACTGGTGCTGGAAAGTAAAATTTATGCAAAGATGGGCTTGTAGTGTCATGCCAGCAGATCGGTGGATTTCTACACATGAGGGAAATCATATCATTTAGGTGTGAAGTTACCAGTGCTCTATATTTAATGTTATAGCAACACCTCTTCTCATATTACCATGTTTTTGGTAATATGGAAAACATCCTAATACAAAAATAGTCGTCAGCTTGTTTTATATTCAGCCTGGCGAGAAACTGAGTGAGCTCCAGAATATGCGTTTCACCAAATGAAGCGACATGAAATTTTTCTTCGCAGCTTTAACTTGTCTGTATTAGTAAAATGCACCGAAGATTTACAAGGCCAACGTTAAAACTAATAAAGCCTTAGAAATAAGATGAAAAGTCTAGTTTTTCCCTGATACTTATTTATTCATGTGAATCCCATTGAGACATGCTTTCACTTTTAAGCGACTCACTCTACTTGTATGAAGCTGAAGCTTTGTTACTTTACTTCATTTAAATTCAAAACTGTTTAATACCATTCTTGTTCAGATTTCAGACCTACAACAATTTTACTAGCATGACCTATATTTAATTTACTTAATTACTAAAGTAGTTAAGGTTCTAACTTAAGTTTAGTTTGTTTGTTTGTTTGTTTACATGCTAAAGCTCAGGCTTTTATAAGTAAAATACAACAGACTCGTCCTTTACCTTCATTTGGTAAATTTAACCATATCAGCAGCTAAGTGAAAACACAAAATACTGAAAATGAAATAAGGATTTTACAGTAAAGTCATATACAAAACATAAGAAAAAACTGTGCAGAACTTTAACTCACTTTCACAGCATTTAATTAGGTTTATTAACGGTTGGTGTAACCAGTTGTTGAACTCTTTAAATAAACAGTTTGTCACCACAAATGAGCTGATAGTAGATCATATAATGGGTGTCTCGATGGTAATTCCCAAACAAACGATAGCACAGCAGCTTCAAGGCTAGCCTTTTCTTATTTTGAGATATTTTTATTTTGAGATTTTTTATTTCAAACTTGAGATGATTAAATTGAAATACCTGTTTAGGGCACTAAAGAAAATGTTTTGAGGTGTGGCAACAGCACGATCACATCCTGATTTGAACTGTCCTGACACAACAATCCTGCCACCTACTGTTGGGTCAGTGACTCTGCTGTTGATGAGACAAGACAAGTAAAGTGGACCCTTAAAAGCGAAGTTCCATGAGATGTGATTAATTCCTCACGCCGAGGCTCAGAGTTCGTCTCGGAAATAAACTGAGAGGAACGTTTTTAAATTTTCACAGCGTGAGGAGCAACATCACAAATGAAATACCTTATTCTAGATGTTTCCTGCAAGACATAAAAAGCCAAGATTATGAGGAAAGCAGAGAAATTACTGGGAAAAGATGCACCGTCACAGCTCCTCATGAGTAACGACGGCTAAATAGATTAAAGAGATCCAACAGGGCGATCTCAGCATTAATGCTCACGATGAGACGAGGAAAATGAAAGAATTGTTAGTCCTCAATGGCAGGAATCTGACAAGCACATCCAGACCAAATTAATTCTTATTACATTCAACAAGACTAATAATAATGTTGAGTTTGCGGGATTATCTTGTACTCAGCATGCAAGTTATTATCACATTAAACACATTCTACTGGATTCCAACTCAGATTCTGTCCCAATGTGACGCAGCATGTATAACTATGCTCAGAAGGTTTCTTGTAGATGTCGCCATGGATGGTAAAAGCACTTAAAGGAGAGGATGATTGGTCTGTTTTAACAGTAAATTGTCATTTTCACTATCAAAAACCAAAAAATCTGTAAAATCCAAATATATCAAGTAGGAAAAGCATAAAAACAGAAACATATGAAAGGCTAGCGGTGATTCTGACCTCTTGTTGTTGTGACTAAGTGACCTTAATTACAATCAGCAGGCCAGTGCGGTTGTGACCATTTAGGGAGATTATATGAAAAGGATTACGGGTTCCTAAATGCCACAGACTAGCTGGCATTTGAAAAGAAAAATTATCTCCACTGTTCCAAAAGTCGCAGGCTGCCACTGGTCTCGGGCCATCGCTAGTTGACCGTCAGTGCCATATTAGTGTGCCGTATCATGGAAAGCTTTTGCTGACTAGGAAATAATGACTTTCTGATACAGATCTTCATCATTTTTTTCCTGCCACAGCAGAATATAAAGGCTCGATCTGAATACGATCTGTACGCTGTGTTTTCATGAGGAAAAAGGTGATGATGCCACGCTGAATCAACGGTGGTAAGCAATATACTGCAACAATTAAAGAAGCTAGTTCCTTGGTTTGACAGCAGCCACTCCATGGAGGGCATGTCTTATTGTGAATGCATGAGATACAACGTCACAACCTTTTTATTAGGAGTTTTTTTTTTTTTTTAAACATTATCCTGAATAAGTGATAAAAGGCTTCTATTTGTTTTATGTTTTGCTGTTTTACTTTTGAAATAGGTAGACATATTCAATAATTAGAATGTTATTGAAAGTCCATTTCACTAACTCAATTCACTAAGTGAAACACATACAGAGACTATGTCAAGCCTTTATTTCTAAGATATTTTCCCCGTACAACTAATAAAAGCACAACATTTAATTTCTTACAAGATTGGAATATTACATCAGACTGAATCCAAAAAACAGTTTGATTATAGAAATATAGGACAGATTGAAATACGCTTAGTATCTGTGTTCTGTTTGTTTTTCAATGGCTATTTTTTGGTCTGACAGAACACATTCTACATTCTTCAATGTGACTATTTGATGCAAAACCTGATAAAAACACAGCAGTTAATCCAAAGAGAGACTCAGTTTTACATTGCTTGAAAAATCAACGTTTCATATTAAATTATATACTCCTCAGCAGAACTCATGCTGCTGATTTCTTTAAGCGAGCTTGTGAAATAGTTCTGCATGTCTCAAATGACATTTGAAAGCTCTTCCTTGCAGTAAGGCTCCATCTTGTTCTTATCCCTGTCAAAATGATTGCACACCCGGGACCAATGATTGTGCTGCTGTGTTTTCACGTGTTTGGGATTATTGTCATACAATAAAAGAAAGCTGTTACTAATCAAAATCTGATTGGGTTTTTGTATATTTTTCCAACATCCAGAATACAATCTTTACAGATTTCAACAAAGGAAGAACCACCGTCACGCATTTTGACAGCTTTAGATGCTCACCCTTTTAAGACACTGTGTGAACTAGCACTGTTTTAAATCCTACTGCTATATAATTCAATAAGTAAGCTATTCTCATATCTTTCACCATAAATTAAACATCATTCTGGTGGTATATTATATATTTTCACGTGGATAAATTCGTGACTCTTTTTGACATTTGCAGTCAAAAAGAGTCACTTCTTTCACTCTACAAGTCTAAGACTTGATATTGAACCTGTTAAGAACATCTTACATAAAACAGTGAGTGAGGTTGTTTCATAGAGATCGGTGTGGGAGACTTCCTAAGCTTCAAAAAATGATGAGTAAAAAGATAAGCACACTCACACTCAACCAAAGACAGGTTAATGACTAACTCAGCCTCGCGGTGTAAGTAAACTTAGCAGCTGCTGCTTTTTCCGACTCTCTGGTTTCCACACAGTTAGCACTCATTGCATCAAACTTAGAAGTTTAGTTGCAAGACTGCATGTTCATAGTTTCCAATAGAAACTAGAAAGAAAAAATAACAGAACAAAAACCTAAATCAGATTTCTGTCATCTAAAATGCTGCTGTAAATTTGAATTGTAAAACAATTCAAATTTATACAAGGGATGATTAATTGTATTATGTTTAAAGTTGCAAACATTAGGTAACGAAGAGTACATAACTTTTGGATTACGTTTTAAAATAATTACAAGGTAATTTTTATTATGTCATTCATGTCTGTACAGATATAAAAGAAAACATGTTTAATTAAAAATGAATGAAGCCAAAGAAGCAAAATCAGTATATCTTGCAACAACAAAGCCCTTTGAAAGGAACAGGTCATGGAAAAGCTTTTCTAAAACTCTAATAAATGCTTCAGACAAACATGACGTTTGTGTTACTAATCATCAGCAATAAAGTAAACAGCAGTTGATATTTTACTGAGTTGTGGTAATCAATCATGGTTTCACTTACTCTGTCCCACAGGCTTCCTCTCTAGAATATTGGATCTAATCTGCCATAAAGTGAGGAGGTAATAAATGACACCCAATGTTTCTTGTGTGGTTTTACAGTGTTGGATAAGAAAGGTGTCAATAAGGCTTATAGTGGAAATTAATGTCACATGTGTTACTCTACTTATTTGGAGAGTAAACTTTACATCCATTTGAAAGTGACTATTAATATGTCAAAAATTATTAATTTACACAGTGCTTGTTGGATTTACGACATTCATTTTAAATTATTCTAAGAATCACTTGAACTGGGTTTTAATTGCATACAGGAAGGAATAAGTGGTCAACAATGAGCAAATCTGGGGCAATATGATAGTTACATAATTTGTTTCAGAAAGTCAACTCTAAAGCCAAAGCATTTTTTGGTGAGTTTGAATTGTTAGCTGTTTTTTGTTTGTTTGTTTGTTTGTTTGTTTCACTTTACTTTCTAGCTAAGTTAAACTCATCACGAAATGAAAAAGGGTCTGATTAGAATGACTCGAGTCAGAAAACCACTTGTATGAGCCAAGCTTCCCTAACTGAAATCTTATACAAATTACTAAATAAAAGGTGGCTTAACAAAAATGGCTATTTGTATCATACTATAGCAGAAGAGGAAAATAATCTTACATTTTTTTTTTAAGAGCTTTATAAATAAAGGTGGTAAGACAAGGTAAATAGAAAATAAAACAGACAGAAATATTCAGTCTTTGCTTTGCCAGACTGTGGTACAGTGTATTGTAGAGGATTCACCTTTCACTTTGTGTCATATTAAGGACATTTAGCTCATTAAACAGTCAGGTCTTGCTCACCGTGCCACAGGACGGTCACGCGCTTGCGGATGCAGAAAACTGAACACTATAATGTGCTGCATTAAGTCATTAGAGGTTACCAGAATGAAAAAGCAGCACTCTCCTTAAGTGGAAAATATTGCACCATAAAACATCAAATAAAATTCCCTGCTCATGCTGCAGCCCTTTGTCTTTGCTTCTTTGTACAAAACACACAGAGGGATGAGGACCATGTCAGTGTTTGCTTTCAATAAAACAGTAATTTGGTGGAATCAGAGGAAAAGCTAACAACACATTTGGTTTCCAGAGCGGCATGTCTGCCTTGCTGGCTCACCATCAAACACAAATCGCTATGGGCAAAAAGGACAGCTAACTTTTTTTCTTGTTGTCTGAAATAAAAGCAAGCTTTGCATATTTTAGGTTTGTTAAGATTACCAAAAATATTTCTTTTTACTAAATGTAAAAATAGCAAAAAAAATGTATATATATATATATATGTTTTTAAGTTTTTTTTGCAAAAGTCCAAGTAAGAAAAAAACAACAATAAATTAACATGCTACAAGGTTTGCTGCAGTTGTGCCACACTATAAATTTGAGATGTTGGAGTAAACAAGTGATATGTTTAGAGTTTTCAAATTAACTAACCTGACCTTTGATTTTATTACTGATCTTTGTGCTTTGCTTTTTAGTCTACATGATTCGGCTTCTTTAGTTCACGGACCTCTGAGACCATCATAGGTCAGCTGATGCAGATATTAACTTAAACACACAGGTGAAATCTTTATTTCTAATTCGGTGTCTATTTTTATCATTTGGTTTCATTGGATTTTTTAAGCTATCACAGTAAAAGTTTCTGGTTACATTTGAGCCTGTTTTATTTGTCATTTTGTTTTAAACTATTTATTATTTACTTTACAATCATATACATTGTGTGGTGTTAGTCTTGCATAGAAAATCCTGCAAATGCCATGGAGGTTTGGGATTGTAATGCAAGAAAATCAACAGGTATGACCATTTTTGCAAAGTACAGTAAATGGAGAGACGAAGGAAATGATGTACCCTCAACTTCTACAGCTCTCAAAAGTTAGGTCATACTTCAAGCATAATGCACAGAAGCAGCTTACTAACACAATATTTAAGATACATTTTATTTATCTATTTATTTTATTAGATGTATTATTAAATATTTATTTAGCCAGATAAAAACCTATTGAAATCAAGATACCTTTCACAAGGATAACCTGTCAAGAAAGGCAACAGGACACGTCATATACAAGACAAAATAGACACCAGTAACAAAAATAAGTAGTAGATATTACAGCAACAATTTAAGGTTTAAAAACAGTAACAACTTGATTTTTTTTAAACGATACTGTTGAAAGGATTTGCGTTGTTTTAAAAAAAAATGGAATACAGAGCGTTCTGTAAAACAAGTTTTCTCAGTTTCAGTTCAGACTGCAGAAATACTAAACGCTTTCACTCCCTTTTCTGTTCGCACACGAGGACCAGAGATGTAAACTGCCATTATACCTTGAGGCATAACATGATATCAAGTTTGCATACATAACAATAAATAGTGAAAGTTGCTTTTAGGAATCATAAATACCCTAACTGTTAGGGCTACTTCTGTATTTTTTCTTTTTTTCTCCCCCTTTTTTAGAAAAGCCCCTCCGCTTTGAACTCTCGTATCCAGAAGCGACACCTCGACACAGCGATCACAAGTGGGCGGGACTTCCGGTGAGCGGACCCGGAAGATTCGGATACAAGTTTCGCTGTTGCTCCCTGCATCCATATGCTCGCTACTTTGAACGTATTAATGTAATTTAGACGTTTTTTACTCTGTAGTATTAGCAACAATGTTATCTTTAGACTTCCTAGACGACGTTCGTCGCATGAATAAGCGGCAGGTAGGTATCTCAGCCTTAGTTTCCGCTCATGTAACGTCTGCCTCTTTGTACGATGACATACCTCAGAGCTAACCACAACTAGCCGCTTCATAATTTCGCTCTAGACTGAGTTTCCGTTATTAACCACCTGCAAAGTTAACTGTTTTCTGTATACGTGTGTTTTAAATTATTTATTTTTAACGTTGCATTAAGCAAATGTACTCATCGAGAGTAAATAACACTCTTAACTACACTACAACGGGCGATTTCCCCTAGTTGTGACACAATGCTGTCGATATGGTAGCCAGATGAGGTTCCTAACAAATTTCGTATAAATTAAACTGCTTTTACTGCTTTACTGCGGTTACTGCTTTAGTCATTTGATTGTAGATATTGTACATAAAACAATATCTGTTTCACACTTGTGACTGTTCTCCCCATTGAATGAGATATTTTTGCTTCCAGCTGTATTACCAGGTGCTGAACTTTGGTATGATTGTGTCTTCTGCTCTGATGATCTGGAAAGGACTGATGGTTGTCACCGGCAGCGAAAGCCCTATTGTTGTTGTTCTCAGGTAAATTTAGCATCATTATTTAACGTTGTTCAGAGTTAGGCTGCATCACAATTTCACTCCCTGCTTTTCAAATTGAACTCCTAACCATCTGTTTCTTAGGGTGGGGCATCCTTATTGCAAAACTTAGATCAGGTGTGTTATCATCAGCTATTATATACCAATTATAAGACATGTGATGGTGTTCCTGCCTGCACCATCCCCTCAAAAGCAGAAACCCTTAAAATATAATTTGTTTTCTATTTTGTCATTGTTGTTGAGGATTATTGCTGAAGTTTGAATCTTACAAAATTATGCTTTATTTACCAGAAGTTTTTTTTAATAAAATAAAAATGGTAAGAAAATGTTTTCAACTTCATATATGTCAAAAACAGGGCTGCACAGTGGCGCAGTTGGTAGAGCAGCAATAAGGTTCTGGCTTCGATTCCCGGCCCCGGTCTTTCTGCATGGAGTTGCATGTTCTCCCTGTGCATGCGTGGGTTTTCTGCGGGTACTCCGGTTTCCTCCCACAGTCCAAAAGCTGTCAGGTTAATTGGCCTCTCCAAATTGTCCCTAGGTGTGTGTGTGTGTGTGTGTGTGTGTGTGCGTGTGTGTGTGTGTGTGTGTGTGTGTGTGTGTGTGTGTGTGTTTGTGTGTGTGTGCGCCTGGTTGTTTGTCCTGTGTGTCTCTGTGTTGCCCTGCGACAGACTGGCAACCTGTCCAGGGTGACCCCGCCTCTCGCCCAGAAAGTTAGCTGGAGATGGACACCAGCACCTCCCGATCCTACTAAGGGACAAGGGTGTAAAGAAAATGAAATGGAAAAAAAAAGGAATATGTCAAAAACTTACTAAACAAATCCATTGAACGTGTTTTTAATTAGCCCACAACGAAGTGGTTTCCAGCAAGAATTGACCCAATCACCAAAATCATGTCTAGTTTGAAGTTTTCTTATAAAATATGTAGGACTTCACAATATCAGGAAGACATGAAATTGCATTATTGTTCAGTATTGAGCTGAAAACATTGATTGCAATTAGCTGACATTTTCCTGACCTCGGTCACCGAGATCTATACCGGGTTTGCAGAAAACACAATGATAATTCATCCAACTGTCCAAGTATATCATTGGCAAGCAGAGTTTAAGTATATGCTACTTGAAATACTATAAACATCCAGATAGTTCATACTTATTCTGATATTAAACACATTAGAATTGTGATTTGAACTGTCCTACTCTGTTGTGATATTTGGTGTTACTGTTGATTATTTTTGCAAACATGAACATAACAAATATAACATTTCTTAGTTTCACATATTTTACTATCAGAACAAAAATGATAATGTGTAGTTTGATGCATGGCAATGCATTTTATTGTTTTCCATCTTTGTCAGGAATCAGTCAGCATGATATGTCTAATCAGAATAAACTGTCGCATAACATTAAAAACCACTGTAAGGTCTGGTGTGATGCATTGTGATAGACTAATCTGGCATTTAATAAATGTGGTGGGAATACAGACTGATCATCGATATAAGTATAGAAAAACGACACCTAAAATTTTCTATTTTGGAAGTGTTATACCAATTTGTGCTTTTGCTAGCGAATTGGAAATGCATAAGTGAAGACCCACATATTTTAAGATACATTGAAACACATTTAGTTTTGACTACATTTGACATTTAAATTTTTCTTGAAGATACATAAAAATGACCTGGGCTAATAAATGGTTACATTTTACATACAGGCATACTAAGTCATGCATGTTAGCATAGCTGGAGAGATATCACTTCTTTGTGGAACATTCTAATCACAGCATAGGGGAATAAAATTTAGAAATTAGTTTCAGTCTCGTGTGAAAACGGAACTAACATCCGCTCAGTTATAACCTGCAGTACTTATAATGTCTACCTTGAAAATTCCACCAATATCTTAAACGGTTTTCTTAGGCAGGCGGTGCAGTTGCTGCTTTATTTATTCCTCTAAGATGACTGTAGAATATTATGTGGATGGATGCGTTGTATCGCTGTTGTATGTGTACATAGCGAACATTGGAGAGACATTGCTTAATGAAAGTATCGTTTACATGTGTAGTTTTATGCATAAAATGTCAGTGAAAATAAAATGACATGGATCAGCATGCGACCCACACTAAAAGATCAATTCATTGAATAAAAAAAAGCTACAATTTCTTTACTAATGAATCAATACTGTACACTTTCATGAAAATATTTTATTCTGACTAGTATAGACATTTACTTTGTGGTAAACGTAATTAAAAATGAAAAGTTTAAATTAACTTGTTTGTTTTTTTTGTTTTTTTTATCGTTTAATTTCAGTGGGAGTATGGAGCCGGCTTTTCACAGAGGCGACCTGTTATTTTTGACAAATCGAGTGGAGGACCCCATCAGAGTTGGAGAGATTGTTGTCTTCAGAATAGAAGGCAGAGAGATCCCAATAGTACACAGAGTGCTAAAGATCCATGAAAAGTATGAATTCATGTTTTGGTATAATAACTTTTGAGATTCTTTTACCAGAATTTTCAATTTATTGCCATCAGAATGACTAATTTCACACCAACCATGTATTGAGGTGGAGAAAAACACATTTTGGATTCTCTTTCTGAACATTTAGCTGGTGTTTTGTTCACAGACAAAATGGAGACATAAAGTTCTTGACCAAAGGAGACAACAATGCAGTGGATGATAGAGGGCTGTACAAGCAGGGCCAACATTGGCTGGAGAAAAAAGATGTGGTGGGACGAGCCAGGGGGTGAGTGGTCGTTTTAGAAAAATAACTTGTGATTTACAGTAGGTTTGTTCTTTAAAAATCACAAATTCTGTCAGCTATTGATTCATGATAGAACAGTTCATAGATCTGATAATGACTAAATATTTAAGACTTACCTGCTTTCTTGTTTTACTTTGATTGCTTGTTCCAAAAAGGAACCATTACAACAAAATAGTTTAATTAATAAATGTATCTAGTCATAATCATCACAGTACCCTTTAAAAGAGAATACCCACAATGGTGCGTTGTTAAAGGGTGTGTTAAGGAACAATAGATGCTTCATGCCCAAATGAACAGAGACAGAACAGATTGTTAGACTCGAGCCATTGATCATTTCATTAGAAGTGTGTACATTTGGGTGGGTGTGTAAGCAGAGCTGCATAATGGATTCCAGGACAAAGTTAAGACGGAGAATTCCAGCCCCTATTATTGGCTGGGGAGTTAAGATTAAGCTGACTGAGCAGCCAGCCACCTGGACACCCAGATTGGTAATATTGTGTCATGTATAGTGGTTCCTGAGCAAAAGAAAAAATGTGACTGTTTTCAGACTTTTTCTTTTAAATATGTTGATATATTATTAATTGGTGGTGTGCTCCTAAACTGTCCTCTGCAGCAGAGGTTGGAAATAGCAGTGTGCTGAAAATGATTGTCCTTCATTCTTTATCATAAGATTGAATCAAGCAATTGTAAACAAATATACAGGATACCGTGGGCATTAACAAGTAAGGTTAACAGTGCAACACAGTATTTTGCTACTAATGCAGCTCCATGTCAACTCGCCCCTTTGTTCATTCCTGCTTAATGTGTGTTCAAAGTGGAGATGCACGAAATGAGAGTCTTGCTTCACTGATAATATTGCAAAAATATTTTTGATAATATTTGTTGCGATACATTCTTGTTTTCATTCCTTTCATCTGTGCTTCTTGTATTGTGACTTTTGTTGTGTTTTGTCATATTGCCAACAATGCAAAAAAGCAACCTCTTAAAAAACAAGTTTTATTGGTGGCAGTAAAAAAAAAAAAAAAAAACCAGAACAGTAGTAGGTTTTATCCTCACAATATGCCATTTATTTTTGGTTGACATTTTCTACATTTGGTCAGTAAAATTTGTGCAAATATGAAGGAGATGTTGGATAAATTTTAATATATTAAAAAATCTCCATTACCTTGCTTATTTTCTACATATTGGCAAAAGAAGGGCTGTCTCACCTTTGTAATTATGATTATATGTAAGGTATATAAACATGACAGTTAAACTTATGGTCATAATGTTCTACACTATAAAATAGATGGGTTAAGCTGGGGTTACACTACATTACTTTTTTTTTTTTGTTTTGTTTTTTTTTTGTTTTTTTTACTTGAATTTTATCCCCGATTAGTTTGAACTTCTTGAGGTGGATCTGGATGTTATATGTTACTGTACAACATCATGGATATAAATGCAAAATAGCACTAGGCATAATACAAATCAGATGGTATCCCATTTCTTAACCAGCATTTGTCTAAAGTCAGCCAATTTGATTGTGTTGGTCTTACTAGTGCAAACAGATTGCATAAAATATCCTATAAGTGATCAATGGGGCTGAGGCCAGAACTGCAGGTAAGCCGTTCTATCCTCCTCACCCCTGAATGGTGGAACTAGTTTCTGATAAACATGCTTTGTGGGGCGAGCACTGACATTTTGGAGGATGGGGTTTGGGATTGCCGCTCCTTCTAGAATCTTATCTCGATATTTCTTTCCTTTGAGACTGTCTGAAATTATGACAACCTTTTTTTTCTTCTTCTTCTTCCAGTGAGGGACATACTGCCCTACTTCGTCACACTGCCTCCGAGAATAACTGTTTGCAATTGACAGATAGGATTTGGTAAATGTTTTTGTGGGCACAATACACACACTGACCCATGTGCTGTTCAACCCACAGATACATTTTCCTTACATATGTTGCACAAGTCACGGGGAAGTAAACAAGCTTTCCAATGGTGTGAAGTTTATAACCAAGAAGCATCGCTGCAACAAGACAATATTTCACCAAATAAAAATGTTCTTACATTTTGTTCCAAGTATATATTTTCACATGGAAACCCAGATGGCAGAGCATTATCCCAATTGGCCCTCATATCATGATCATTATTGCTTTCTTTAGTTTTAACAAGTTATATCCAAGCCATCTTGTTAAGATTATAACATGAGGAAAAGTTGTTTTATGCTAGAATGGAAATCTAATAGGATAAATGTAGAATTTGAAGTTTTATGTCATCCCATTTGACATAATGCTTAGTGCAGTAAATAAACTAAGATGTTTACTTGCTGGGGTGACTGTGGATCAGTCGGTTGAGTGGGGAGCTTGTAGTTTTAATTTCAGCTTCTTCTACATGTGGAAGACCCTGGGCAAGCCACTTAACCCAAGGTTTCCTTCTGATTGGTTTATGAATATGTTGATCTAGAGGAAAAGCCTGTTGAGTGATTGGCATGACTAGAAGAGTGTGATACAAATTCAGTCCATGTTTAAGACATTAGTACGATTGCCTAACAGCGTTTTTATCATTTCCAGGTTTGTGCCATATATTGGAATTATCACCATCCTCATGAACGATTACCCCAAGTTCAAAGTAAGCTCATTGTTCCTTTAAATAAGTTACAGCTAATTGCTTTCTTTAGTTTTAATCATAATTATACAATGCATTGTGTCTGAGAATTTGCTGTGTTTGTTTCCTGCAGTATGCTGTTCTCTTCATGTTGGGTCTTTTTGTCTTGGTCCACCGGGAGTGAGGCGCTGAAGCTTCAGCACTGATGATGGATAAACTACGTCCAGAAAACCTCAGTCATGCCTTTCAAAATACATTTGGTTTTCTTTGTCAAACCCAACTTGATATTTTTGTTCTTATTTTGTACCTTTTGTTCAAGCATTTTGTAGAAATGTGAATAGAGTGTTTACATTTTCAAAAGTCCAAGCTTTAAAAGTATTTTTGTGAGGGAATTTACTAGGATTAACTTTCAAGTCAATTTAGTATGTGGTCTTCAGAATGTTAAATTGTATTCTTTAAGTTAAATTTAAATTAGCTTTTGTTAATTTCCTCCTTAGTTGTTGCTTCTGGAAATATGAAAGTGTTAAAATATATTAAATTGAATATAAAATCTGTTTAGCCTTCACTTTGGATTACACAACCCGTCTTATTTCGTTTGGCCCTTCACAAATGAATCATTTTCTATTAATGTAAAGAGTTCGTTCTTGTGGAGAAAAAAAATTATTCACTTCGGTTTGTAGAATTGTAAGAAAATATGTTTAGCCAACCTTTTTACAACCCTATATTGGAAATGAAATTTGTGTCTGTCGTTGTTGAGAGACTTGAATAAAAATAAACATTTTAAAGCTTTTTGGCAAATTTATAATTGATTATATATGGTTATAGTTCCCACTCTTAAATATTACAATCTGTAGGATTTTACATTAAAAACATCTTTCATAAATAATTAAATATTGTACAAATCGGATTCCAAAAAAGTTGGGACACTAAACAAATTGTGAATAAAAACTGAATGCAATGATGTGGAGATGGCAAATGTCAATATTTTATTCGTAATAAAACATAGATGGCAGATCAAAAGTTTAATTTGAGTAAATGTAACATTTTAAAGGAAAAATATGTTGATTCAAAATTTCACAGTGTCTACAAATCCCAGAAAAGTTGGGACAAGTAGCAGTAAGTGGATTCAGAGAATTTGGAACAATCGCTGTGTGTAAGGGTCAAGGCCGTAAAACTACTGGATGCTGGTAATCTCCAGGCCCTTAAACGTCACTGCACCTCAAACAGGAAGGCCACTGTCAAGGAAATGACAGCATGGGTTCAGGAATACTTCCAGAAAGCATCGTCAGTGAACACATTCCACCGTGCCATCCGCCGCTGCCAGCTGAAATTCTACAGTGCAAAGAGGAAGCCATTTCTAAGCTCCACAAGCTCAGCCGTTTGCACTGGGCCCGGAGTCATTTAAAATGGAGTGAGGCAAAATGGACGACTGTTCTGTGGTCAGATGAGTCACGATTTGAAGATCTTTATGGAACACTGGGACGCCATGTCATCCGGACCAGAAAGGACAAGGATAACCCAAGTTATCACCGCTCCGTTCAGAACCCTGCATCACTGATGGTATGTGGTTGCATGAGTGCTGGTGGCCTGGGCAGCTTGCATGTCTGGAAAGGCTCCATTAATGCAGAGAACTATGTTCAGGTTCTAGAACAACATATGCTCCCATCTAGACGTTGTCTCTTTCAGGAAAGACCCTGCATTTTTCAACAAGATGATGCCAGACCACATTCTGCAGCAATCACAACATCATGGCTACGTAGAAGGATCCAGGTCCTGAAATGGCCAATCTGCAGTCCAGGTCTTTCACCTATAGAGAACATTTGGCACATCATAAAGAGGAAGGTGCGACAAAGAAGACCCAAGACGATTGAACAGTTGGAGGCCTGTACTAGACATGAATGACAGAGCATTCCTATTTCTAAACTTGAGAAACTGGCCTCCTCTGTCCCCAGACGTCTGTTGAGTGCTGTAAGAAGAAGGGGAGATGCCACACAGTGGTAAACATGGCCTTGTCCCTACTTTTTTGGGATTTGTTGACGTCATGAAATTTTGAAACGACATATTTTTCCCTTAAAATGATACATTCTCTCAGTTTAAACTTTTGATCTGTGATCTGTGTTCTATTGTGAATAAAATATTAGATGCTGGCACCTCCACATCATTGCATTCAGTTTTTATTCACCATTTGTTTAGTGTCCCAACTTTTTTGGAATCCGGTTTGTAAAACGGCTGTTAAATATGACTAAATCGTATAAAAAATAACTGTCAGATTCTTGCAGCAAAATAATACAATGGCTTACTTGGTAATTTTGTCAAGGTTTATGGATGACAAATGTTCAGGGATAGACTCATATTTAACATGAAAATAAATTGCTATTGCATTTAAGAAGTAGACTTTCAAAAGTCATGTTTGCAGTTTCATACCGCCATGAATTTAGAAACCTGTAGAAATATTTGCAAATATGAAAGAAATCCTATTCAGATGAGACCAAATTTAAAGCTTTAGCTAAACTATGAAGAAAAGGAAAACTAAATCAGTAAAGTATTGTGAGCTTATTTAAATATTTTCAGTTTGTCTTCCAGCCTAACATTGGGATAGAAGCTGTCATCCACCTCCTACATTATTCCCTCTCTGAACTAGAGACTGTTGGGAGCACAGCGAGAATTATATATTTTTATTTATGTATTTTTTTTTTTTACATTGCCATCAACACCATCCTACCCACAATCCTTAGAGACAAGCTGAAGTACACAGAAGTGTCCTGTGTATGGAACATTTTAAAAAAAGCAAGCATCAAAGCATTACACAAAAGAAATAGATGTTAAAATACAGATAGCGAAGATATAAAGATATACATATTTTGAACTGTTCATTCGTGAGTTTCTTTGATCAAAAGTTGCTGTAAAACAATTTTTTCAGTCTTAATGTAAATGAAGAAAGAGTTTCTGCACACCAGAGGTTTTTGGAGAGTTTTTGTTCCAGAACTGAGGAGTAAAAAAAAAATACATGTTGTCTGAACTTGTATAGTTTCGGTCCTGGAAAACCTGAGAGATCTGAATGGTTTGCACTTACCAGACACGTCTTTGGGCCCAAGATCATGACGTGCTTTATAGACCAATATGAGAATTTCAAAATCAATTTTATCAAGCACCATCCCTACCATGAGACACAGTGGTGCCATGACCTGGCTGTGGGGGTGCATTTCTTCAGTAGGGAGAGGGAAGCTCACCAGGGATGATGGTAAAATTGATGGTTTTAAATAAAGGGCAATCCTGGAATAATACCTGTTAAAGGTTGCAAAACACTTTAAACTTTAAAATTAGGACAGTCTTTACAAGTCCACTTTAACATTATTTGTAATTGAAATTGTTGGTTGCAACAATAAAAAAATAAAACATTTAGGGGGAGTTTTGCAGTGCTCTGTTTCTGATCATGTTTAGAAATCAGCCTTATAAGTAATACATACTTAGAAACAAAAAGTAGATTTTCCAAATTCAGTGTTAATTCAGACTCTGTTGATGTCTTATTTGTAAACCAAAGCTGTTTTTAGTAGCTATAAAACAATGGTTTTGTATGGGGTTGAGGGGAGGAGATGAAGGGTTATTTTTGGCACCAATGGAGCCCAATAGCTTTGAACCTGGCCAGCCTCTACCTTAAGGCAAGTGTTGCGCCTTGGTTCATTTAACTTCTGAGCTTGGGCAGTGTGATGCTGTGATGTTCAGACAGTCTTCTAATTAGACTGACATTCAGCTCTGCAGAATTTACCAAATCTCAATATGCGTGTTAATGTCAAAGGTTATTAAAAGAGCAAGACAGAAGCTGCTGCTCCTCCACAATACCTCCGACTTTAGCACCCTGAAGTGACGAAGAGGCCATCTGTCTTATCAGCTCTAAATTAGCGGTGAGAATCAGCGGGTTCTCCTGTCCTCGGAGGACTGATGATGAGCGCAGTAGCAAGCCTCGACTGGCCAAATGTCACGCGGCTTATTGCAAAAAGGGCCAAACTGGGGCCCTGGATGATGGGTACGCGATGATGGGATCAGGGCGGTCGTTTTTGTTCCTCCGTGACGCACCCTGAGCCGCAAAACGGAACATTTATGGGACTGGTCCTGAAAATTTAGTTAAATTTTAAGTTTTCTGAGAAACCGAATGGGGTTTCATTTGCTGTGCCATAATGGTGAAAATGAAGATTTGAATATAATATCTGATCCTGGGTACTGAATATACGTTTTCCTTTTGAACTCAACAACTGATATGAATACATTTATTCAAATACACCTGGAACTCATAAAGTTAAGATTTCATCACCATCTAAAACATTTTTGTTGCTTTGCTTTTTGTTTTATAAAATGCTTCACGTTGCCACTTCGTTTGATGCTTAAATTACGCACAAGCATCACAATGAATTGGCTGATGTCATCTTCATTTACGCAGCCAGTGAATGAAAAGTAAACGCAGCTCGGAAGGAGAGCCCACCCCGTCCAGGAGACCCTATAAAAGCAGGACGAGTCTGCAGCGATCCAACACTAACAAAGAGCCACTTGGAAAAAAATTTGCGCTCAGGAGGACAGATCCGGATTTCTGGTTAAAATGAGAGGACTCACGCTGACTAATGTTTGCCACTGTGGCTTCTTCACATATCTCGTTTTTATGTCTTTGAGCGCAGGAGACAGTGTCTCTCTGGCTGATGGGAGGGGTAAAGTTCCGAAATTCAAAGTGACTCCAAAAGGCAATCTTTGGGCAACAGGTAAGAAACTATTTCTTTTGAATGTTAACCTTCCGGTAAAATCCTATTAAATAATATCAGGGTTTTAAACTTTTACGCACAAATAAAATCATGTTCTCAATAGGTTTTTCCTTTCCATTTTTCACTCAAAATGAAATTAAGCAGATTAATTTAGTTTTTTAGTTGTTGTTGTGGTTTTGCAGGGCATTTCATGGGAAAGAAAAGTGTGATGGACGGCCCTTGGCTACGCTCACCCGAGGACCAGGATGGGAACGCGATGGACGTCAGCCTGCCGGCTGAGCAGACCTCGCTTTTCCAAGAGTTTCTGCGGGGGCCGTTCAAGGCGCAGATGGACACAGAAGAAAGTCGTTTGAAAGATCAGGTGAGGACAGAGGATTCTGTCTTCGCTACCTTTTTAATTTTTAAATGCACATATTTTTCAGTTTTCTTCATCTTAAATCTAATGTGATGTTTTTCAGGAAGCGGAGCTGCTGGCGAAAATCTTAGTAAACTGACGAGGAGGTCGGAAGAGAGGCGCGCATGGACCGAAGACCTCAAGGGATTAAACAAAATATATATATATATAACAACCAGAAACAACCTATAATTTTTCTGCTGATTACGATTAAAATCATCTGCAACATTTCAACAATGTCCCATTTGCAACAGGTTTTTTCCCCTGTTAATTAATGTTGAATTTATTTCGGCTATTTGTATTAAATAATAAAACATAAAATGAAAATGATGTGTAGCAGGTATTTTATGAAAGACTGAGGTGTTTCCATCTTGACCCACCAGACAAAATTTTTTTTGTTTTTTTCCACATCACTCTTTTATTCTTCCTCTGGGCAATGTAAAAAAGAATGTCCTAAAATCCCCCTTGGTTAAAAGAGTTTGACTCATAATGTACTTTTAGTTGAGAGGTAAACAGTTTAACAAAAGGGTCTGAAATTAATAGAATTAACTAAGTAGGATATTTCAGAACATTTCAGAATCTGCTGTTAGATTTTCCTCCACATGGGGTTTAATGTGACCTTCTCTCTTATTTATAGACCCATTACTAACATCTATTTGTTTCATTATTTTATGATTCTTCATTCTTATATAAATACTTATGTAGGCAGCTTACATAAATCACCTTGCTTATGGCTCCCTAAGCATTTCAACAAGAAATCGATAGCTTTTTTCTTTCCTCTGCATACGAGGATGATCTTTTCTCTCAATCAATACAAGCAAAGGGAGATGGTTCACGCAACTTCTTTGCCTTGAGCGACAGTCTGTTGGATTAAAAACAGCTGGGCTATTTCAGTGTCCTTCCCACAATGCCCTCCCTGTCTGTCTTTCTTTTTGCATATTCAAAGTGCAGAATTTGTGCTTCATCAGAAACCTTCAGAGGTCTGAGTTCAGGAAACACTCAGCTGTCTTTGGGTGACACTGCAAAGCCAATCAGGAAACTCTGTTGTGTTCTAAACAGTCTCAAACCGCTTTGTTGAGCATCTGCAAAACCATAGTTTCTGACAAATGTCTGTTAAACTGTCAGAGCCACTTCTAAAGGCTGTATTCATGGTGCTGATGAGATTTATGACATTACATTTCAAAAATAGGACAGTGCTCATCTAAATTCAGTTTTCTAATGCCGTACTTTATGGCTAAAGTATAAACCTTCAAATTTGCAACGCAAATAGCCGATTCATTCAGTTTCTTACAAACAAAGTCTTGGTGAGTACCTCTGAGTTACACAAATATTGCTTCCCATCAGCTTTGAGAATCCATCTACAGGTGCAAAACTAGGAGGAAGTAGGTTAGTAGGCTGTAGGAAATGGCATTCGATTTATTTAATGAGAGGACACACAATAGGTGAGAAAAACGATTTAGCAAAAGGTGCCTTTTTTTGTATTTTTGGTGTCCAAGATTTTCTGTTAGCAAACCAGAATTTTTCTCCCTGTCAGTAGCAAAATTTCACCCTCGATATAAAATTCAAGGTAATATTTTCTCATTAATCTAAAATGGCAGGCAGTTAGGCTTGCAATTAAATGTGTTGATAGAATAATTATGCTTTGGCTATCGGTGTGGTAGATATGTGTGTAGGGAGGGGAGGGGTGTTATAAATGTGTAATTATGTGTCTCATGACTGAAAGTTGCAGATCCAAACATGTTGCAAATTGTTATTTGTTGAGCTGCTGTTTTCACACAATCTGAACACGTGCTTCCTCGCTCCTTTGGGACTGAGAGAGAAACTGTCTGATTCATGGCGATTGACTATGATCATTTCACATCTATAGCATTGTGAAATATATGTTACTCCTTACTTCTGTCATCTTTTCTTCATAAATAAATACCAAAAAAATCATTCTTGCCAAGAGACAATCGTCTTTGAACTGATGATCTGTCCATCCAGTCATTCTGCTACCTAAGTGGGGAGGAACTTATGTGAAACATATGAAGTAAATATAAATCAGATAAAACAGAGTTTTTTTTTTCTTTGACACGGTTAAGACGAGGTCAGGGCACAGGTTTTTATCAGGAATAACTTTTGGCGGCTGTTGATCAGAGAGAGTAGACAAATAAGGAGAACCAGTAGCCACCTGCCGTTCAGGAAGGTTGTCAGTTTGATTTCACCTTTTTTTCCTCCACATGTCAGACGGTGCTTTGTTATGACCCTTAAACCCAGATTTGCATGAATAGTGATTAGAAAAGCACTCCATGAATGCAATTTCCATTTGACCAGTTTGCTCATGACTGAAACAGAAAGTCAATATTTTAAAAATCCTATTTATAAAACAGATACCCAACAAAAACTGACCTGATCAAAGGAGACATTTTCTCGTGTGGTGCAGTAGCAACTGTAAACCTTGTTTTTTTTTTTTTTTACCATCTGCTGAGCACATTTAGAGGCTGTTTTTTTTGTTGTTGTTTTGTTCCCCATTTTCTTTGCAGAATAACTCTAGCTCAGTCAGATTGGATGGAGAGTATCGGTAAACAGCAAACTTTAAGACACAAGCTTGGCTGTCTAAGAAGAAAAAAAATCAATAAATTATATTGATGTTTTTGGTTGCTGCTTTAATGTAAAGAGAGGAAAGTTCACATGTGTTGTCGTCACTCAGTACGCCATTTCAAACACATTCAGATGGATCTTAAAAGGATAATTTCATGTCATGCAGAATCTCCAATCCCATGTACACTGACAGGCATGTTGCTGCTTGTTAGTGTGATAAATGACCTCCTTTCCTTCACGTTTTAATAAGTAAAAGTGTATTAGTGCGAGTTTCCTCAACAGTTTTGTTTTTGTCTAATCAAATAGATTTTTTATTTCACCTGCTTGTGAGAACATGTGTGATAGCCTTGCTTTAACATAGTGAGCTGCTTTCTTATAGGTCTGCCTTTATGTTGTTGTGATTGAGTGAACTAAACATCAATGTTCATACAGAAAACTATGAATTCTACCTTCTGTGGGTGCTTCGGCGATACTGACTTTTAAATTTAATTTCAAAGATGTTGTATTCGTTTGTCTTTGCTTGTGGGATCCCGTTTTATTTCCCTTTATCTAAGCTTGTCTGCTTTTGCCATTGTGGTTTTAATAATTAATCTCATAGCAGCCTACAGGTAAATGTCATACAATGAGACTGTCGGCTCTGTCAGCAGATAGGCTCGGCTCCTGGTGTTTGTTAGTTTCACTCTTGTTCAGTTTGAACACCAACACCTGACAGAGACAAATGCGGCAAGCGTTGGCTCAATAAAACCGAGGCTCAGGGGCGGATCTACTGGGGTGGCATGGGGTGGCAGTTGCCACCCTAACGAGAGCCTTGCCACTCCTGTTGCCACCCCAGCTGGCGACTAAGAATTCAATAAATAGTTATGGCAAACCGGACATTAAGCGCATGAAACTCTTTTTTCCGACAACATTGAATGCAACACAATGTAACCTGACACCCAATGCTAAGTAGCGGGAAGTGCGAGAGAAGGACAGAGCGCGAGGCAGCAGCATTGATATACACTGCTCAAAAAAATAAGTGTTCCCTTTATTTTTTTGAGCAGTGTATATATGACTGGACTGGACATTATGTGATTTATCGTAAGTCACACATGCGCCTTAAATAACTTCAGCATGTGCTGCGCAGTTCGGCGTGTTTTGGTTCCCTTAGAACTAAAACAGGTCAACCCGCCCACCAAGTCATCAGTAGAGCAGCTATTTAAATCAGCTAATCAACCGCCGCTGTGCTCAGGCGAAAACGTATTACAATCACAATATAGAAATTAAGCCTGACAATATAATGTAACAGACTGGATGTTATGTTTTGGTGTTTTGCTACTTATTGTGTGGGAAATATTTGCTTTTTGGTGTTGATTCCCTGATCGGTAATTTCTGCTATCTCTGCCCGTTGAGCTGTTGTTTGTCAGTTGCCATGGAAAATGCGGAATAGAAGTTGTTGGAGCTATTTTTCTCTATATTTCTTTATCCATTTGTTTCTAAATTCCTAAATTTCTATTTTTTTTAAATTATTTACAGAGTTTATTTGTAGGTTAATAATTGTTGATTTTATTTATTTTGTGTTTTATTTTTCTTATTTATTTTCTAAATTTAGACAGGAAGTAATCTGAGTCAGTTCTCTTTCTATAAGTGCAGGGCCCTGGAGAAGGACCAGCAGGCATTTGGGTTTGGGGCCGATGGTTTTTACCAGAGTGGTAGCATGAGAACAAATGAGAGTTTGATTTCTGTAATTGTTTGGTGAAAGAGGAAAATAAATCACCAAGAACAATCAATAAGTTTGGACATTGAACCTTGTTTTGCCCGTGTCGAGAAACATGACCCCAGTGCCTCAGTGGTGGCTTGGTGGAACTTTTATTGGATGTTTGGCTTGGCAAACAGTCAGAAGTGGTTCTGTGTAGTTTGGTTCTTCACCTGTTTATCAGGTTTATTGTACCTTTATTGTGGCGCACTGCAGCCACTGCAATTCCTAAAAACAAGCGACAAAACTGAGCTAATCTCATGTGTTTGCAAAATGTGGTGATATTTATAACAGTATACCCGACGAGGGTCCCCGTTGTCAATCAGTGTTGCTTCCTAAGTGGACAGTTTGATTTCACAGAAGTTTGATTTACTTGGAGTTATATTGTGTTGTTTAAGTGTTCCCTTTATTTTTTTGAGCAGTATATATATATATATATATATATATATATATATATATATATATATATATATATATATATATATATATATATATATATATATAGTCTCAGACTCAGCGGTGCACGACATGGATGTTCCATGAATTTATTCACATCTAAAAGATTTATGCTATTAAAATAAGAATCCCTGACAAGCTTGTTTTCCCAATATTCCAAATCTTCATCATTCAGTTTCAACATTACAATAAAACTAGTGATGATATACTGCCCCCCTCTGGCATAAAAAAAAAAGACACATCTAACCGCCTTTTAGGACAGAATATTAACAAAGCCATTCAGCTTTCAGAGTTTAATAAGCAATAATAAATTACAAAACTGTGAGATATACAATTAAAGCTAAGGGAAATCTCTATATAGAGCAAGATATTTTATTAGTAATTTCTTTCTGCAGGTCTATTTTGTTATAGGAAAGTATTGCAATATTCAAACCCGCAATTTAGCAAGATGTGTAAATCAGAGCTGGACCATATGTCTTTACAGAATTACACTATTAAAAATATAAACAAGGACACAATGCAACCTTTTAGTGTTCCTATAATAAAAAAAATGCTGCCTGTTTGCTACACTTGCAGTAGAGATGAAGAGAGTCCATTCAGGAAAGCAGAGCTGCATCAAACTTTAATGTGGAACTGCAGAAAAAAGAAAAAAAATTGTTAATGCATGTCACCATGAGAAAAGCCTACTAAGTAGTGCTTAAATAACTAACTTAAAAAATTTTTTAAATCACACATTTTCGTCTCATGAAGTGAAAAAAATATTTGCAAAACAAATTTATTTGCGCATGTCATAAATCCTTTTTTGCTATTCTAATTTTCTGTTTGTGACTCAAAGTTTTGCTTGTGATTCTCACATGACGTCTTGAGCAGGGCCTAAAATCAACAAAAGATTTCTGATGTGTGCAAATAAATGTTTATGTTTGGCAAATAACTTTTTAAGTTCACAAAAAGGAGTTACTTAGTTTAAAAAAAAGTTTTTTAAACAAAACGTTTTGTTTTTAAAAAAGAAATCATTACAATTCCAAAAGTTTTGATTACAATTTTTTTTCTTAACTAGCTAGGAAAGTTAGTTTTTTTTTATTATTGAATAATTGGGGAAAAAATTAACTTAATACTCTGCGAACCAGACCTTAAACTTACTTAAAGTCTGGATTGAGTTTTTCCCCCTTAATTAATGACACACTTTTATTATATACATTATATCTATCTTGGTAATTCAAGGTGAGTTATTTTTAATTCTAAATGAATATCCTTGTTGGACTTTTATTTAAGTGCTATTCGCCTTCAAACTACATTTACCTAACGCTAGAATAAATGTACAGTACATTATGTAGCAAAGTAAATTAGAAGATATATATCCATTATGGAAATGATCGGTTTTGGACGGGCGATGTGCCTCTATTGCATAAGCAATACTAAAGAATGACAGCTATGTTTAACGATACAGGGAAGAAGCTTTTTAGTTATCTTGCTTTGTTAGCAAAGTCGTTAGCTATCAGCTAGCTAATAGCACAACAACACCCTAATGTCTGTATGATAAAAATACTGAATCGATTTGTAGTGGTATAGAAATGCACCTAATTCCACACAGGTGGTTGTCAGGTGAGAAGTTCCGGTTGTTAAGGTGGGTGTGGTATATAAGGAGCTGCGGCATTCGTTCAGGATGTGTCATCTTTGCTCTTCCACTGTGTGGCTTGCGTCCTGTGGACTCTGGCAGCGGAAAGTAATAAATCACTGGCTGGTGCGTGCTACACTGAGATCCTGGTGGTAGGTGTTCTCTCTCCCTGCACTTCAGCTGATCTTGGCCAGAAAATCTAAATTGAATTGTGTTTATAGGTAAAGCGCCACTGCGCTGCGCTCCTTCTCTTCCTCCTTCTGAGAGTGTGTGTGTGTGTGCGTGTTTGGATCGGCAGGTAGGAAATTAACGCTCATCTAAGCTATAGTTTGTTAGTTTTATTTAAAATGGTGGCTAATTAATTTTTCCTAGGTCCCCCCACAGTCGGACCATTGCTGCTCCGATCTGCTCTGCTTTGCTCTGTCTGCGTTCGTTTCCCGGACTTCTATCTCAGTCGTTTTTGAAGTTGGACTGCGGCGCCTCCATCGAAGCGGTGTTTGGGGTGTGGCATCGGCGCACCCATTTCACCCCCGCTGTGGCATGACAAGCGGGCCACGCATGGTCCTGATGTTTTAACTTGCATTGGCTATTGTTAATTTCTATTCCTTTACTTATTTTGCTTACGGCCCTTTTCGTCTTTTATTTAGTTGGGCTGATATTGTTTTTTTCTGATTAGGTTTAAGATTGTTATCTTGGTTAACTGTTTTTCTTTTGTTGTTTTTGCAGTTGCTGAGGTCCGGTGGCGGTGTTGGTGTGGTGACGGTGTCTTCCCCTTCTGCGTGCTGTGATTCTTGAGTTTGGGTTGTCTCACTGCGTCTGGTGTGTCAAAGGGTTTCTTTTTTTTGGTTTGCTGTGTTTGGTGGATGCCGTCCCTATAGCGCCCCCTCTGGCCGGTAACTTCAGCTACTGCACTTACTTTGATTTTCTTTGTTTTCCTTTGTGTCCCATTCGTAAAAAGAAACTGGTTTTAAAAAGAGCTTAATAAATGGTTGTTTTATAAATTTGAAACTGTCTCAGGTGTGCTAAATTCATGCATAACTGAACCTGTGTGCCTTAAACCAAAAGAAATATTCTCTGGGTGAAATTCCCAGGGTGGCGTTGTTGTGCAACCTATTAAAACTAAAAGTTCACCAAATCTGAGTTTCCGTCTAGTATCGCCACAGATTGATGAGAACAGTTTTTCTTCACCTGGCTGTCTCCTCCCGCTCAGTAGTTCTTCAGAGAAAGGCAGACGCAGAGGCCCGTCAGTGTCTGTATTTCATTACCTCTCTGCTTAAACCGCGACTCCGAGCTGAAGCAGAAACGATACTTCAAAGTTTTCCGTCATCAGACAAGTAGCAAGTTACTCCACTTTATTCACCAAAAACGTTTTTTTTATTCACCAAAAACTGTTCTGTTTGCTACGTTGAGCTCCAGTTAGCCGCCTCATCTCACTGTGCGAGAGGCAACTGCATCATGCGTCACGTCAATTTATTAAATAATTAATCAACAGTATAGTTATCTCCAGTCAGATTTTTTTGTTTAATTAGTTGTATTTTTCTCTTATGAACTGTTGACACCTAAGATGACGGGACCAAGGAATCCAGATGGAAAAAGCATGTTCTTATCAGCCTAGAAATATCAGCGTGAATTAGCCAGCTGAGTTCTATTATTAGTTTACTATCATGCAATTAAAAAGTTGTTTGAAGTTTGTGCATTTTTCTCTATATATGTATTTTTATAAGAATCTAACGTTGAAACAATCGAAAACTGCTTCTCTCATTTTTGAATAATGCCATGTTTCAGATGAACCCATATATTTATATTTTCACATACTTTTAATTCATAGTACAAAAGTCATACTGACTATAACAAAACCAAAAAACAAACTAAGTGTGAAGACATGAAAAGTGTGCCATTGGACCCCATGTGGAGGAAAATCTAACAGCAGATTCTGAAATGTTCTGAAACATCCTATAATTACTTGGTTAATTCTATTAATTTCATACCCTTTTGTTAAACTGTTTACCTCTCAACTAAAAGTACATTATGAGTCAAACTGTTTTAACCAAAGGGGAATTTAGGACATTCGTTTTTACATTGCCCAGAGGAAGAATAAAAGAGTGATGTGGAAAAAAACCAAACATTTTTTGTCTGGTGGGTCAAGATGGAAACACCTCAGTCTTTCATAAAATACCTGCTACACATCATTTCCATTTGATGGTTTATTATTTAATACAAATAGCCGAAATAAATTCAACAGTATGTAACAGGTGGAACCACCAGGGGTCGCTGCCTCCACATCTCGAGCGCCCATAAAAGGGAAGCTGTCGGGACTGGTGGCAGATTGTCAATCTCCTCTGTGTTGGACCAGGTGTGTTGGTCCATGCCTTCCACTGTTTGTCATCAGGTTTGTGTGTGCTTTTTATTGTAAAGACAAAACTCTTTTAATTTGATTTATATCAACTCAGTGTTTGGTGTTCTTTATATAGGGCCACACTACATGTTGTAATTTGACAAGTGCTTTACCTGGGCGTGTGGTTGATCGACGCTGCAGGTAAGCTTTGTTTAATTTTTAATTGAATTGCATGGTTATATTTCAAAGATTTAATAGGCGTTTTGGTAATTTTTGTTTCTTTGTTTTTTGCAGTTGTTGCTGCACCCTGCTGTTCCTTTTGATTTCCTTTTGATTTCCTTTTGATTTCCTTTTTCCATAGTTTTTCATTTATTTTGTTTACTTATTGTTTTGCAAATATACATCCTCTTATTTTGTACTAATAAATATTGTCCTTTTTATATTGGTTGTTTTATTGCACCACAAGTGGTCGTAACATTTGGCGTTGTTTGGCAAACGATTGCGGGAAGTTATTTTTTATTTTTAATTGTATGATTTAAGTTATTAAGGAACAGCAGGGGGCAGCGGGGTGAAGTTCTCGCTGGTGACATAAGGCATCAACATGGACGTATCGAGTGGCGCTGAAGCCGGGGATGAGCGCGATAAGCAGGCCATGTCGCAGCGAATAAAGGATCTGGAACGCCAGCTGGCGACGTTGGCAGCAATGGACTCGGAAAGACCGTCAACGTCTTCAGGAGCTACAGAACCTGTAAGGCACAATCCTGTTATTTATGTGCAGCAGGATAAGAAACTGTCACTATTTTCTGGGAAACTGGATAGTGCAGAGTCGCTGACTTTGGACGAATGGATTGAATTGATGAGAGACTATGTGCAAACAAGAGGAAACACAGAAAAAGAACGTGCGCAGATTATCTATGAACATCTAGAGGGCGCTGCTCGGACTGAAATTAAATTCTTACCAGCAGCTCAAAGGGAGAATGTGAAATGTATTTTTGATGTTCTTAGAGATGTTTATGGTTGTATGCATTCAAGAATTTCACTACAGCGTAGATTCTTTAACCGTAAACAATTTGAAGGAGAATCATTGATTGATTATTCTCATGCTCTTATGGACCTTATGGATCAGATAATAAAAAATGATGCACAAGCAGCCTTAAACTCCTCTAAAGATCTACGTGACCAGTTCTGTGATGGTGTGAGAGAACAGGCTCTTAGAATGAGGCTAAGAGATCTGGTTCATGTTAATCCGGAATGGACGATTCGTGATGTTAGAGGAGAGGCCATTAGGTGGATGGCACAACATGAAAATCAGTCATCTAAACACAAATCTAATAATCCAATTCTTGACGAAAGGTTTGTCTCCTGTGAAAGCTCAGTCTCTCGCACTTCTGAATATGGGGAATTGTTGACTTTGTTAAAAGCTCAGCAGGCCCAGTTAGAACTGGTCATGAAGGCTTTGGCCCCTCAAACTTTACCTCCCCCTAGAACTCGCAATTTTCGTCCTAGACGCACTGCTGATGGAAAACCAATTTGTTTCAGATGCGAACAAAGTGGGCATATTGCCAGAAATTGTACGGCTTTTGTTAGCACTGAGCCTAAACAAGCTATTCCTCCTAAGCAAACGGAAAACTAGAACCCGCCAGTGTGCAGAGCCAAACATTGGTGGGCAGTTTTCATGGCTCTATTGACAATGAATCAAGTCCATGTAATTTAGTTGGTGAATGTCCACAGGGGGAGGTGGATTTTGCTGGGGTGAGGATAAATTGTTTGTTGGACAGTGGCTCTATGGTGACCACTGTAACAGAAAGTTTTTTTAAAAACAATTTTTCTCATTTGTCTGATAAAGAACTAAAGGACTGTGGTTGGTTGGGTTTAAAGGCAGCAAATGGGTTAAAGATTCCTTACCATGGCTATGTGGAGCTTGATGATGTTGTGTTGGGGGTGTTGCTTCCTTGTCGAGGTGTATTAATAGTTGAGGATCCAACAGACAGCTACATGAGACAAAAGAAACTGAATGTACCTGGTGTTTTGGGGATGAATGTGTTTGAACCTCTTTACCACGAGCTGTATAGGCTGTATGGCTCTGACCTTTGGGAAGCACCTGTACTCAAGTCAGCACCTCGGGGATGGAGAAGAATGCTGAGATACTGCCAAATGATGGAAGTGATGGTCAGCTCCCCTGACCCTCATCAGGTCAGAGTGCAGGGTAAGAAACCTTTCTGTGTTCCAGCTGGTAGCCTCTGTCATGTGCCAGTGACATGCCCACAGATGCCGTTACACCAACCAATCGATTTGTTTGTTGAACCTCTGGGTCCTGAAGGGGGTAGCCTCCCGGAGGGATTGTTGGTTTCACCTTCTTTAGTGAAGGCGGCAAAGGGTGGTGCCTTCATTCCCATTACTAATGTAGGAAAATCTGATGTGTGGTTAACACCTCGTAGAGTTGTGGCCACTGTTCAAACTGCTACTCTGGTGACAGATGATTCTAAGATTCAGGTTTCTGTTGACTCTCACAGTTGTATGGCATTAATTGCTAGTCATGAAACTACTGTGTCTAACACAGACTTGAATTTGCCCGAGTTTGAAAACCTGCAGGGTAAAGAGAAACAACAGGCGAAGGAATTGTTGTTAAAATATAACAAAGTATTTGCCAGAAGCGATCTGGATGTGGGTAGTACAAACTTAATAACCCATGAGATCCCCCTGCTGGATGAAACACCAGTGCGACAACCTTATCGACGCATTGTCCCTTCTCAGTATGATTTAGTTCGCAATCATATTCAACAGCTACTACAAAGTCATGTTATTAGGGAAAGCAGCAGTCCATATGCTTCACCAATAGTTTTAGTTCAGAAGAAGGATGGAACGTTGCGTATGTGTGTGGACTATAGACAACTGAACTCTAAAACCAGAAAGGATGCATTTCCTTTACCCAGAATTGATGAATCCTTGGATGCTCTGGCTGGGGCACAGTGGTTCACAACACTAGATTTGGCAAGTGGGTATAGTCAGGTAGAGATGGCTGAGAAAGACAAGGAAAAAACAGCTTTTTGCACTCCATTTGGATTATTTGAGTTTAATCGCATGCCTTTTGGATTGTGTAACGCACCCAGTACTTTTCAACGTCTTATGGAGCGCTTGTTTGGAGATTGCCGGTACCAGTCATTACTACTGTACTTAGATGATGTAATTGTCTTTTCATCATCAGTGGAACAACATTTGGAAAGATTAAATCAGGTATTTTCCAGACTAGAAACCCAGGGGCTAAAGGTTAAGTTGTCAAAATGTCATTTTTTTCAGAAGAGGGTTAGATATTTGGGTCATGTGGTGTCAGAAGAGGGGGTCTCTACTGACCCAGACAAGGTAGCGGCAGTACGTGACTGGAGGCAACCTGCTACTTTAGCTGAACTTCGTTCATTTTTGGGATTTGCTAGTTACTATCGGAGGTTTATTGGTGGTTTTTCGAACATGGCTTCCCCTTTAAACCGTCTTGTTGCTAGAATGCTCCCTCCTGGAAAAAAAGGCAAAACCCCCAAGAAGCCCTTGGGTGGCTTCTGGGATGAGGAGTGTGAGCAGAGTTTTCACAAGCTCAAAGCTGCATTAATAACAACTCCTGTTCTTGCCTATGCAGACTTCCAGAAGCCATTTGTTTTGGAAGTAGATGCCAGCCATGCGGGGTTAGGAGCAGTACTTTCTCAAGATCATGGGGGTAGATTGCGCCCTATAGCGTTCGCTAGTCGCAGTCTGAAGCCCACCGAGCGGAATATGAATAACTACAGCTCCATGAAGTTGGAGCTTGTTGCGCTTAAGTGGGCTGTTACAGAAAAGTTCAGAGAGTATTTGCTGGGTAATAAATGCACAGTTTTTACAGATAATAATCCATTAAGTCATCTGGCTACAGCAAAGCTCGGAGCAACAGAGCAGAGGTGGGTTTCGGAACTGGCAGCGTTCGATTTGACTTTGAAATATCGTCCTGGTTCTCAAACGCCAATGCAGATACATTGTCCCGTCAGCATACCACACATAGAGAAGCAGGGGCTGGCTCTGGTATATGTGAGGGGTTTGCTGGAGTACAGGAAGAGATCAGTGTCTTACCTGGTTTGTCAGGTGCTGACCTGTGTACATTGCAGCGTAAGGATCCCAACATCGGTTCTTTTATGCAATTTTGGACGAGGGGTAGGATGCCTGATGCTAAAGAGAGGAATGACCTTGATAAAGTTACCCGGAAATTGGTTCGGCAGTGGAATCGGTTTAGGGAGCGAGAATCGATCCTTTATCGCTGTGTTCAGGTCTCTGATGGGCAGACTGAGGTTGAACAGGTGGTGTTACCTCAGTGTTTGCAGGAAGGTGTCCTCCGTTCGCTTCATGATGATCATGGCCATCAGGGGGTGGAGCGGACTTTGCAGCTAATTCGGTCCCGGTTTTATTGGCCCAATATGTACTCGGATGTAGAGCAGTGGTGTAAAAACTGTGAGAGATGTGTGGTGTCAAAGGCTGTGTTGCCCAAAGTTAAAACCTATATGGGAACAATTAAAGCATCTAGACCTAATGAGATTCTGGCAATAGATTTTACAGTTTTAGAACCTGCTACAGACGGCAGAGAAAATGTCCTTGTAATGACTGATGTTTTTTCAAAGTTTACACAGACTGTCCCCACAAAAGATCAGCGTGCCAGTACTGTTGCAGAGGCACTGGTGAAGCACTGGTTTCAACTTTTTGGGCCCCCTGTCCGGATTCATTCTGATCAGGGGAGAAATTTTGAGAGTAAGTTGGTTCATCAGCTCTGCAAAGTTTATAAAATTGAGAAAAGCCGCACCACTCCTTATCATCCTGAGGGGAATGGGCAGTGTGAGCGTTTTAATCGCACTTTACATGATTTGCTGAGAACTCTTTCACCTGAACAGAAACGCAGGTGGCCCCGGCATATTCCCCAAGTCACTTTTGCATATAATACAACTGTCCATCAATCCACTGGTATGACGCCTTACTTTTTGATGTTTGGTAGAAAACCACAGTTGCCTGTGGATTTATTTGTGGGTGTGGGTGAGAGTGATGGAGGACCTGACCTGCCCTTGGAAGAGTGGGTTGAAGAGCACCAAAAATCACTCCATGCTGCCTATGAAATGGTGTGCCAAAAGGTAGAGAGTAGAAGGGCTCAGAGACATCAGGATGAAGATGTGGCGCCAGATTTTCTGGAAGGAGACTTGGTGTATGCGAGAAACCATTCAGTGAGGGGTCGCAGCAAAATTCAGGATTTTTATGATTCAACTCCCTATCAAGTGGTTCGTCCACCTTCTGAGCGAGGGGTAGTGTACTCTATAGCACCTGTGGGTCAGGAGGGGCCCCTCCGTCAGGTCCATAGGGTCGAGCTTAGAAGTGTCCCTGAAAATAGTGGGGGGGAAGGGTATCAGGGAAATGGTTTGGAAGATGTGCGGACAGATATTGAGGTGGGTGATGAAGTGGGTGATGAACGAGTGGTGGATTTGCCTGAATCTGAGATTCAATCAGAGGCTGAGAATGATGTTATTCCTGTAGATGTAAATTCTGATGATCAGCCTCTTTCTGGCAAAAAGCCCGCACAGGAGATTGACACCGCCATCATCCCTGAGCCGAGGAGGTCAGCTCGGAAAACTGCCGGACAGCATTCCAACCCTTACAGGCTGCCCTGTCCTGTGCTAAAGAAATGATTCAGTTATTGGGCAATAGTTTTTTTATGTACATCGTCGGGTCGCCGATGCATAATGATGGGGGGGAATGTAACAGGTGGAACCACCAGGGGTCGCTGCCTCCACATCTCGAGCGCCCATAAAAGGGAAGCTGTCGGGACTGGTGGCAGATTGTCAATCTCCTCTGTGTTGGACCAGGTGTGTTGGTCCATGCCTTCCACTGTTTGTCATCAGGTTTGTGTGTGCTTTTTATTGTAAAGACAAAACTCTTTTAATTTGATTTATATCAACTCAGTGTTTGGTGTTCTTTATATAGGGCCACACTACATGTTGTAATTTGACAAGTGCTTTACCTGGGCGTGTGGTTGATCGACGCTGCAGGTAAGCTTTGTTTAATTTTTAATTGAATTGCATGGTTATATTTCAAAGATTTAATAGGCGTTTTGGTAATTTTTGTTTCTTTGTTTTTTGCAGTTGTTGCTGCACCCTGCTGTTCCTTTTGATTTCCTTTTGATTTCCTTTTGATTTCCTTTTTCCATAGTTTTTCATTTATTTTGTTTACTTATTGTTTTGCAAATATACATCCTCTTATTTTGTACTAATAAATATTGTCCTTTTTATATTGGTTGTTTTATTGCACCACAAGTGGTCGTAACAAGTAATTAACAGGGGAAAAAAACTGATGCAAATGGGACATTGTTGAAATGTTGCAGATGATTTTAATCATAATCAGCAGAAAAATTATAGGTTTCTGGTTATTTATATTTTGTTTAATCCCTTGAGGTCTTCGGTCCATGCGCGCCTCTCTTCCGACCTCCGCATCAGTTTACTTAGATTTTCGCCAGCAGCTCCGCTTCCTGAAAAACATCACATTAGATTTAAGATGAAAAAAACTGAAAAATATGTGCATTTAAAAATAAAAAAGGTAGCGAAGACAGAATCCTCTGTCCTCACCTGATCTTTCAAACGACTTTCTTCTGTGTCCATCTGCGCCTTGAACGGCCCCTGCAGAAACTCCTGGAAAAGCGAGGTCTGCTCAGCCGGCAGGCTGACGTCCATCGCGTTCCCATCCTGGTCCTCGGGTGAGCGTAGCCAAGGGCCGTCCATCACACTTTTCTTTCCCATGAAATGCCCTGCAAAACCAAAACAACAAAAAAACTAAATTAATCTGCTTAATTTCATTTTGAGTGAAAAATGGAAAGGAAAAACCTATTGAGAACATGATTTTATTTGTGCGTAAAAGTTTAAAACCCTGATATTATTTAATAGGATTTTACCGGAAGGTCAACATTCAAAAGAAATAGTTTCTTACCTGTTGCCCAAAGATTGCCTTGTGGATATTTTGATTTCTGAACTTTATCCTTCTGATCAGCCAGAGAGACACTGTCTCCTGCGCTCAAAGACATAAACACGAGATATGTGAAGAAGCCACAGTGGCAAACATTAGTCAGCGTGAGTCCTCTCATTTTAACCAGAAATCCGGATCTGTCCTTCTGAGTGCAATTTTTTTTCCAAGTGGCTCTTTGTTAGTGTTGGATCGCTGCAGACTCGTCCTGCTTTTATAGGGTCTCCTGGACGGGGTGGGCTCTCCTTACGAGCTGCGTTTACTTTTCATTCACTGGCTGCGTAAATGAAGATGACATCAGCCAATTCATTGTGATGCTTGTGCGTAATTTAAGCATCAAACGAAGTGGCAACGTGAAGCATTTTATAAAACAAAAAGCAAAGCAACAAAAATGTTTTAGACTGATGAAATCTTAACTTTATGACTTCCAGGTGTATTTGAATAAATGTATTCATATCAGTTGTTGAGTTCAAAAGTAAAACGTATATTCAGTACCCAGGGTCAGATATTACAGGTCCTTCTCAAAAAATTAGCATATTGTGATAAAGTTTACTATTTTCCATAATGTAATGATGGGATAGCATCCCATCATTACATTATGTAATTCCATAATGTAATGATGGCAGGGTCAATGCAGCAGCTATCAGGTGGTTTTGGAGCACTTCATGCTTCCATTTGCTGAAAAGCTTTATGGAGATGAAGATTTAATTTTTCAACACAACCTGGCACCTGCTCACAGTGCCAAAACCACTGGTATTACTGACCATGGTATTACTGTGCTCAATTGGCCTGCAAACACTCCTGACCTGAACCTCATAGAGAATCTGTGGGATATTGTGAAGAGAAAGTTGAGAGACGCAAGACCCAAAACTCTGGATGAGCTTAAGGCTATCGAAGCATCCTGGGCCTCCATAACACCTCAGCAGGGCCACAGACTGATTGCCTCCATGCCACGCTGCATTGAAGGCTGCAAAATGATTCCTGACCAAGTATTGAGTGCATAACTGAACATAACTATTTGAAGGTTGACTTTTTTGTTATTGAAACACATTTCTTTTATTGGTTGGATGAAATATGCTAATATTTTGAGACAGGGATTTTGGGTTTTCATGAGCTGTATGCCAAAATCATCAGTATTAAAACAATAAAAGACCTGAAATATTTCTGTTGGTTTGCAATGAATCTAAAATATATGACAGTTTAATTTTTATCATTACATTATGGAAAATAATTAACTTTATCACAATATGCTAACTTTTTGAGAAGGACCTGTACATTATTAAAATTAGTGAGCAGAAAGGAGATAACAGACTTGCTACTTGTTATCTAACAAGTACCAAGTCTACTCCGCTTTATTCACCAAAAAGTTTCTTTTATTCACCAAAAACGGTTCTGTAATCTGGAACGTTTGCTACATTGAGCTAAAGTTAGCTGCCTTATCTCACTGTGCGAGAGGCAACTCCGTCATGCGTCACGGGAAAAAGGTCAAATGTGGCAAGGTGACCGGAGGTCTAATTATCTTTTTACAAAAAAGAAACAATAAAAAAAACAAATAATTTTAATAAATGTTATTATGTGTCAGAGGAGGGCTTAGAAAATAATTTTAAAAAAAAATTGACCAAAAGAGCACTTTGAGGCAAGGAGGAAAAGGGGCAAGTGCTCAAACACATCCCCCCCCCAACCACCCCTGCTGCACGCCTCTGGTAATGATAAAAATTAAACTGTCATATATTTTAGATTCATTGCACACCAACTGAAATATTTCAGGTCTTTTATTATTTTAATACTGATGATTCTGTCATACAGCTCATGAAAACCCAAAATCCCTGTCTCAAAAAATTTGCATATCATGAAAAGGTTCTCTAAACGCACAGTTAACCTAATCATCTGAATCAACAAAGTAAAACTTAACACCTGAAAAAGATTCCTGAGGCTTTTAAAAACTCCCAGTCTGGTTCATTACTCAAGACCGCAGTCATGGGTAAGACTGCTGACCTGACTGCTGTCCAGAAGGCCATCATTGACTCCCTCAAGCAAGACGGTAAGACACAGAAAGACATTTCTGAACAAATAGGCTGTTTGCAGAGTGTTGTATCAAGGCACCTCAGTGGGAAGGAAAAAGTGCGGCAGAAAATGCTGCACAACGAGAAGAGGTAACCGGACCTCAGGAAGATTGTATAGAAGGGCCGATTCCAGACCTTGGGGGACCTGCGGAAGCAGTGGACTGAGTCTGGAGTAGAAACATACAGAGCCACTGTGCACAGGCGTGTGCAGAAAATGGGCTACAGGGGCTGCATTCTCCAGGTCAAGCCACTTTTGAACCAGAAACAGCAGCAGAAGCCCCTGACCTGAGCTACAGAGAAGCAGCATTGGACTGTTGCTCAGTGGTCCAAAGTACTTTTTCGGATGAAAGCAAATTTTGCATGTCAATCGCAAATTACGGTGCCAGAGTCTGGAGGAAGACTGGGGAGAAGGAAATGCCAAAATGCCAGAAGTCCAGTTTCAAGTACCCACAGTCAGTGATGGTCTGGGGAGCCATGTCAGCTGCTGGTGTTGGTCCACTGTGTTTCATCAAGGGTAGGGTCAATGCAGCAGCTATCAGGATATTTTGGAGCACTTCATGCTTCCATCTGGTGAAAAGCTTTATGGAGATGAAGATTTCATGTTTCAGCCCAACCTGGCACCTGCTCACAGTGCCAAAACCACTGGTATTACTGACCATGGTATTACTGTGCTCAATTGACCTGCCAACTCTCCTGACCTGAACCCCATAGAGAATCTGTGGGATATTGTGAAGAGAAAGTTGAAAGACGCAAGACCCAAAACTCTGGATGAGCTTAAGGCTATCGAAGCATCCTGGGCCTCCATAACACCTCAGCAGGGCCACAGACTGATTGCCTCCATGCCACGCCGCATTGAAGGCTGCAAAATGATTCCTGACCAAGTATTGAGTGCATAACTGAACATAACTATTTGAAGGTTGACTTTTTTGGTATTGAAACACATTTCTTTTATTGGTTGGATGAAATATGCTAATATTTTGAGAAAGGGATTTTGGGTTTTCATGAGCTGTATGCCAAAATCATCAGTATTAAAACAATAAAAGACCTGAAATATTTCTGTTGGTGTGCAATGAATCTAAAATATATGACAGTTTCATTTTTATCATTACATTATGGAAAATAATGAACTTTATCACAATATGCTAATTTTTTTAGAAGGACCTGTACATTATTAAAATTAGTGAGCAGAAAGGAGATAACAGACTTGCTACTTGTTATCTAACAAGTACCAAGTCTACTCCGCTTTATTCACCAAAAAGTTTCTTTTATTCACCAAAAACTGTTCTGTAATCTGGAACGTTTGCTACATTGAGCTAAAGTTAGCTGCCTTATCTCACTGTGCGAGAGGCAACTCCGTCATGCGTCACGGGAAAAAGGTCAAATGTGGCAAGGTGACCGGAGGTCTTATTATCTTTTTACAAAAAAGAAACAATAAAAAAACAGAATAATTTTAATAAATGTTATTATGTGTCAGAGGAGGGCTTAGAAAAAAATTAAAAAAAAAAAATTGACCAAAAGAGCACTTTGAGGCAAGGAGCAAAAGGGGCAAGTGCTCAAACACATCCCCCCCCAACCACCCCTGCTGCACGCCTCTGGTAATGATAAAAATTAAACTGTCATATATTTTAGATTCATTGCACACCAACTGAAATATTTCAGGTCTTTTATTATTTTAATACTGATGATTCTGTCATACAGCTCATGAAAACCCAAAATCCCTGTCTCAAAAAATTTGCATATCATGAAAAGGTTCTCTAAACACACAGTTAACCTAATCAGCCTAGGTTAACTAGTGAGCGCCAAGCACATTTTTGGCGCTGTTGGCAGGATTATGCTTTTTATGAACATCTGAGACAAGCATTTGTTTTTCAATATTTGTTTTGTGTATTTTTTTTTTCCCCTCCTATTTGTGCAGATTGGCCGATCCAGAGACAGAGTAGCAGTGGTTCCATGTAGAGCTTCAAAGTGGTGGGTGAGGTGTTAACCGTAGATTTTTTATTTTTTTTTTTGCACTGCAGTAATCAGAAGCAGCATAAGCTTGTGTCAATGGAAGAAGAAATTCAGGAACTTAAAAAGTTGGTAGCAAGCTTAAGAGCTGACAATGAGCAGTTGCGACAAGGGCTGGCTAGCTTAAGTGCTCAGCCATCCACTTCTTCAGCATTGCCTAATGCCCTTCCTACGCCTAGTCTCCCTGTAGCAGAGAGACTGATTTTTGTGCCTAGAGATAGGAAATGTCCCATCTTTAGAGGAAGGACAGGCATAGGATTGAGATCCGTCAGATCTCTATTTAGATCTGACGGATGAACCCATATATGTTGAATCTTTCCAGAATTTATATTTTCACATAGACTTTTAATTCATAGTACAAAAGTCATACTGACTATAACAAAACCAAAATACAAACTACTAAGTGTGAAGACATAAAAAGTGTGCCATTGGACCCCATGTGGAGGAAAATCTAACAGCAGATTCTGAAATGTTCTGAAACATCCTATAATTACTTAGTTAATTCTATTAATTTCATACCCTTTTGTTAAACTGTTTACCTCTCAACTAAAAGTACATTATGAGTCAAACTGTTTTAACCAAAGGGGAATTTAGGACATTCGTTTTTACAGTGCCCAGAGGAAGAATAAAAGAGTGATGTGGAAAAAAACCAAACATTTTTTGTCTGGTGGGTCAAGATGGAAACACCTCAGTCTTTCATAAAATACCTGCTACACATCATTTTCATTTGATGGTTTATTATTTAATACAAATAGCCGAAATAAATTCAACAGTAATTAACAGGGGAAAAAAACTGATGCAAATGGGACATTGTTGAAATGTTGCAGATGATTTTAATCATAATCAGCAGAAAAATTATAGGTTGTTTCTGGTTATTTATATTTTGTTTAATCCCTTGAGGTCTTCGGTCCATGCGCGCCACTCTTCCGACCTCCGCATCAGTTTACTTAGATTTTCGCCAGCAGCTCCGCTTCCTGAAAAACATCACATTAGATTTAAGATGAAAAAAACTGAAAAATATGTGCATTTAAAAATAAAAAAGGTAGCGAAGACAGAATCCTCTGTCCTCACCTGATCTTTCAAACGACTTTCTTCTGTGTCCATCTGCGCCTTGAACGGCCCCTGCAGAAACTCTTGGAAAAGCGAGGTCTGCTCAGCCGGCAGGCTGACGTCCATCGCGTTCCCATCCTGGTCCTCGGGTGAGCGTTGCCAAGGGCCGTCCATCACACTTTTCTTTCCCATGAAATGCCCTGCAAAACCAAAACAACAAAAAAACTAAATTAATCTGCTTAATTTCATTTTGAGTGAAAAATGGAAAGGAAAAACCTATTGAGAACATGATTTTATTTGTGCGTAAAAGTTTAAAACCCTGATATTATTTAATAGGATTTTACCGGAAGGTCAACATTCAAAAGAAATAGTTTCTTACCTGTTGCCCAAAGATTGCCTTGTGGATATTTTGATTTCTGAACTTTATCCTTCTGATCAGCCAGAGAGACACTGTCTCCTGCGCTCAAAGACATAAACACGAGATATGTGAAGAAGCCACAGTGGCAAACATTAGTCAGCGTGAGTCCTCTCATTTTAACCAGAAATCCGGATCTGTCCTTCTGAGTGCAATTTTTTTTCCAAGTGGCTCTTTGTTAGTGTTGGATCGCTGCAGACTCGTCCTGCTTTTATAGGGTCTCCTGGACGGGGTGGGCTCTCCTTATGGGCTGCGTTTACTTTTCATTCACTGGCTGCGTAAATGAAGATGACATCAGCCAATTCATTGTGATGCTTGTGCGTAATTTAAGCATCAAACCAAGTGGTAACGTGAAGCATTTTATAAAACAAAAAGCAAAGCAACAAAAATGTTTTAGACTGATGAAATCTTAACTTTATGACTTCCAGGTGTATTTGAATAAATGTATTCATATCAGTTGTTGAGTTCAAAAGTAAAACGTATATTCAGTACCCAGGGTCAGATATTACAGGTCCTTCTCAAAAAATTAACATATTGTGATAAAGTTTACTATTTTCCATAATGTAATGATGGGATAGCATCCCATCATTACATTATGTAATTCCATAATGTAATGATGGCAGGGTCAATGCAGCAGCTGGTTTTTTTCAGTTGCCCTTGTCGCAACTGCTCATTGTCAGCTCTTAAGCTTGCTACCAACTTTTTAAGTTCCTGAATTTCTTCTTCCATTGTCACAAGCTTATGCTGCTTCTGATTACTGCAGTGCAAAAATAAATTTAAAAAAAATCTACGGTTAAACACCTCACCCACCACTTTGAAGCTCTACATGGAACCACTGCTGCTCTGTCTCTGGATCGGCCAATCTGCACAAATAGGAGGGAAAAAAAAATACACAAAACAAATATTGAAAAACAAATGCTTGTCTCAGATGTTCATAAAAAGCATAATCCTGCCAACAGCGCCAAAAATGTGCTTGGCGCTCACAGTGCGCCAAGCACTGTGAGCAGGTGGCAGGTTGGGCTGAAACATGAAATATTCATCTCCATAAAGCTTTTCACCAGATGGAAGCATGAAGTGCTCCAAAATATCCTGATAGCTGCTGCATTGACCCTACCCTTGATGAAACACAGTGGACCAACACCAGCAGCTGACATGGCTCCCCAGACCATCACTGACTGTGGGTACTTGAAACTGGACTTCTGGCATTTTGGCATTTCCTTCTCCCCAGTCGTCCTCCAGACTCTGGCACCTTAATTTGCGATTGACATGCGAAATTTGCTTTCATCCGAAAAAGTACTTTGGACCACTGAGCAACAGTCCAATGCTGCTTCTCTGTAGCTCAGGTCAGGGGTTTCTGCTGCTGTTTCTGGTTCAAAAGTGGCTTGACCTGGAGAATGCAGCCCCTGTAGCCCATTTTCTGCACACGCCTGTGCACAGTGGCTCTGTATGTTTCTACTCCAGACTCAGTCCACTGCTTCCGCAGGTCCCCCAAGGTCTGGAATCGGCCCTTCTATACAATCTTCCTCAGGTCCGGTTACCTCTTCTCATTGTGCAGCATTTTCTGCCACACTTTTTCCTTCCCACTGAGGTGCCTTGATACAACACTCTGCAAACAGCCTATTTGTTCAGAAATGTCTTTCTGTGTCTTACCGTCTTGCTTGAGGGTGTCAATGATGGCCTTCTGGACAGCAGTCAGGTCAGCAGTCTTACCCATGACTGCGGTCTTGAGTAATGAACCAGACTGGGAGTTTTTAAAAGCCTCAGGAATCTTTTTCAGGTGTTAAGTGTTACTTTGTTGATTCAGATGATTAGGTTAACTGTGCGTTTAGAGAACCTTTTCATGATATGCAAATTTTTTGAGACAGGGATTTTGGGTTTTCATGAGCTGTATGACAGAATCATCAGTATTAAAATAATAAAAGACCTGAAATATTTCAGTTGGTGTGCAATGAATCTAAAATATATGACAGTTTAATTTTTATCATTACCAGAGGTGTGCAGCAGGGGTGGTTGGGGGGGGGGATGTGTTTGAGCACTTGCCCCTTTTGCTCCTTGCCTCAAAGTGCTCTTTTGGTCAATTTTTTTTTTTTTAATTATTTTCTAAGCCCTCCTCTGACACATAATAACATTTATTAAAATTATTCTGTTTTTTATTGTTTCTTTTTTGTAAAAAGATAATTAGACCTCTGGTCACCTTGCCACATTTGACCTTTTTCCCGTGACGCATGACGGAGTTGCCTCTCGCACAGTGAGATAAGGCAGCTAACTTTAGCTCAATGTAGCAAACGTTCCAGATTACAGAACAGTTTTTGGTGAATAAAAGAAACTTTTTGGTGAATAAAGCGGAGTAGACTTGGTACTTGTTAGATAACAAGTAGCAAGTCTGTTATCTCCTTTCTGCTCACTAATTTTAATAATGTACAGGTCCTTCTAAAAAAATTAGCATATTGTGATAAAGTTCATTATTTTCCATAATGTAATGATAAAAATTAAACTGTCATATATTTTAGATTCATTGCACACCAACAGAAATATTTCAGGTCTTTTATTGTTTTAATACTGATGATTTTGGCATACAGCTCATGAAAACCCAAAATCCCTGTCTCAAAATATTAGCATATTTCATCCAACCAATAAAAGAAATGTGTTTCAATACCAAAAAAGTCAACCTTCAAATAGTTATGTTCAGCTATGCACTCAATACTTGGTCAGGAATCATTTTGCAGCCTTCAATGCGGCGTGGCATGGAGGCAATCAGTCTGTGGCCCTGCTGAGGTGTTATGGAGGCCCAGGATGCTTCGATAGCCTTAAGCTCATCCAGAGTTTTGGGTCTTGCGTCTTTCAACTTTCTCTTCACAATATCCCACAGATTCTCTATGGGGTTCAGGTCAGGAGAGTTGGCAGGTCAATTGAGCACAGTAATACCATGGTCAGTAATACCAGTGGTTTTGGCACTGTGAGCAGGTGCCAGATTGTGTTGAAAAATTAAATCTTCATCTCCATAAAGCTTTTCACCAGATGGAAGCATGAAGTGCTCCAAAATATCCTGATAGCTGCTGCATTGACCCTACCCTTGATGAAACACAGTGGACCAACACCAGCAGCTGACATGACTCCCGAGACCATCACTGACTGTGGGTACTTGAAACTGGACTTCTGGCATTTTGGCATTTCCTTCTCCCCAGTCTTCCTCCAGACTCTGGCACCGTAATTTGCGATTGACATGCAAAATTTGCTTTCATCCGAAAAAGTACTTTGGACCACTGAGCAACAGTCCGATGCTGCTTCTCTGTAGCTCAGGTCAGGGGCTTCTGCTGCTGTTTCTGGTTCAAAAGTGGCTTGACCTGGAGAATGCAGCCCCTGTAGCCCATTTTCTGCACACGCCTGTGCACAGTGGCTCTGTATGTTTCTACTCCAGACTCAGTCCACTGCTTCCGCAGGTCCTCCAAGGTCTGGAATCGGCCCTTCTATACAATCTTCCTCAGGTCCGGTTACGTCTTCTCATTGTGCAGCATTTTCTGCCGCACTTTTTCCTTCCCACTGAGGTGCCTTGATACAACACTCTGCAAACAGCCTATTTGTTCAGAAATGTCTTTCTGTGTCTTACCGTCTTGCTTGAGGGAGTCAATGATGGCCTTCTGGACAGCAGTCAGGTCAGCAGTCTTACCCATGACTGCGGTCTTGAGTAATGAACCAGACTGGGAGTTTTTAAAAGCCTCAGGAATCTTTTTCAAGTGTTAAGTGTTACTTTGTTGAATCAGATGATTAGGTTAACTGTGCGTTTAGAGAACCTTTTCATGATATGCAAAATTTTTGAGACAGGGATTTTGGGTTTTCATGAGCTGTATGACAGAATCATCAGTATTAAAATAATAAAAGACCTGAAATATTTCAGTTGGTGTGCAATGAATCTAAAATATATGACAGTTTAATTTTTATCATTACCAGAGGTGTGCAGCAGGGGTGGTTGGGGGGGGGATGTGTTTGAGCACTTGCCCCTTTTCCTCCTTGCCTCAAAGTGTTCTTTTGGTCAATTTTTTTTTTTAAATTATTTTCTAAGCCCTCCTCTGACACATAATAACATTTATTAAAATTATTTGATTTTTTTATTGTTTCTTTTTTGTAAAAAGATAATTAGACCTCCGGTCACCTTGCCACATTTGACCTTTTTCCCGTGACGCATGACGGAGTTGCCTCTCGCACAGTGAGATAAGGCAGCTAACTTTAGCTCAATGTAGCAAACGTTCCAGATTACAGAACCGTTTTTGGTGAATAAAAGAAACTTTTTGGTGAATAAAGCGGAGTAGACTTGGTACTTGTTAGATAACAAGTAGCAAGTCTGTTATCTCCTTTCTGCTCACTAATTTTAATAATGTACAGGTCCTTCTCAAAAAAATTGCATATTGTGATAAAGTTAATTATTTTCCATAATGTAATGATAAAAATTAAACTGTCATATATTTTAGATTCATTGCAAACCAACAGAAATATTTCAGGTCTTTTATTGTTTAATACTGATGATTTTGGCATACAGCTCATGAAAACCCAAAATCCCTGTCTCAAAATATTAGCATATTTCATCCAACCAATAAAAGAAATGTGTTTCAATAACAAAAAAGTCAACCTTCAAATAGTTATGTTCAGTTATGCACTCAATACTTGGTCAGGAATCATTTTGCAGCCTTCAATGCGGCGTGGCATGGAGGCAATCAGTCTGTGGCCCTGCTGAGGTGTTATGGAGGCCCAGGATGCTTCGATAGCCTTAAGCTCATCCAGAGTTTTGGGTCTTGCGTCTCTCAACTTTCTCTTCACAATATCCCGCAGATTCTCTATGGGGTTCAGGTCAGGAGTGTTTGCAGGCCAATTGAGCACAGTAATACCATGGTCAGTAATACCAGTGGTTTTGGCACTGTGAGCAGGTGCCAGGTTGTGTTGAAAAATTAAATCTTCATCTCCATAAAGCTTTTCAGCAAATGGAAGCATGAAGTGCTCCAAAACCACCTGATAGCTGCTGCATTGACCCTGCCATCATTACATTATGGAATTACATAATGTAATGATGGGATGCTATCCCATCATTACATTATGGAAAATAGTAAACTTTATCACAATATGCTAATTTTTTGAGAAGGACCTGTAATATCTGACCCTGGGTACTGAATATACGTTTTACTTTTGAACTCAACAACTGATATGAATACATTTATTCAAATACACCTGGAAGTCATAAAGTTAAGATTTCATCAGTCTAAAACATTTTTGTTGCTTTGCTTTTTGTTTTATAAAATGCTTCACGTTGCCACTTCGTTTGATGCTTAAATTACGCACAAGCATCACAATGAATTGGCTGATGTCATCTTCATTTACGCAGCCAGTGAATGAAAAGTAAACGCAGCCCATAAGGAGAGCCCACCCCGTCCAGGAGACCCTATAAAAGCAGGACGAGTCTGCAGCGATCCAACACTAACAAAGAGCCACTTGGAAAAAAAATTGCACTCAGAAGGACAGATCCGGATTTCTGGTTAAAATGAGAGGACTCACGCTGACTAATGTTTGCCACTGTGGCTTCTTCACATATCTCGTGTTTATGTCATTGAGCGCAGGAGACAGTGTCTCTCTGGCTGATCAGAAGGATAAAGTTCAGAAATCAAAATATCCACAAGGCAATCTTTGGGCAACAGGTAAGAAACTATTTCTTTTGAATGTTAACCTTCCGGTAAAATCCTATTAAATAATATCAGGGTTTTAAACTTTTACGCACAAATAAAATCATGTTCTCAATAGGTTTTTCCTTTCCATTTTTCACTCAAAATGAAATTAAGCAGATTAATTTAGTTTTTTTGTTGTTTTGGTTTTGCAGGGCATTTCATGGGAAAGAAAAGTGTGATGGACGGCCCTTGGCTACGCTCACCCGAGGACCAGGATGGGAACGCGATGGACGTCAGCCTGCCGGCTGAGCAGACCTCGCTTTTCCAAGAGTTTCTGCGGGGGCCGTTCAAGGCGCAGATGGACACAGAAGAAAGTCGTTTGAAAGATCAGGTGAGGACAGAGGATTCTGTCTTCGCTACCTTTTTAATTTTTAAATGCACATATTTTTCAGTTTTCTTCATCTTAAATCTAATGTGATGTTTTTCAGGAAGCGGAGCAGCTGGCGAAAATCTAAGTAAACTGATGCGGAGGTCGGAAGAGTGGCGCGCATGGACCGAAGACCTCAAGGGATTAAACAAAATATAAATAACCAGAAACAACCTATAATTTTTCTGCTGATTATGATTAAAATCATCTGCAACATTTCAACAATGTCCCATTTGCATCAGTTTTTTTCCCCTGTTAATTACTGTTGAATTTATTTCGGCTATTTGTATTAAATAATAAACCATCAAATGAAAATGATGTGTAGCAGGTATTTTATGAAAGACTGAGGTGTTTCCATCTTGACCCACCAGACAAAAAATGTTTGGTTTTTTTCCACATCACTCTTTTATTCTTCCTCTGGGCAATGTAAAAACGAATGTCCTAAATTCCCCTTTGGTTAAAACAGTTTGACTCATAATGTACTTTTAGTTGAGAGGTAAACAGTTTAACAAAAGGGTATGAAATTAATAGAATTAACTAAGTAATTATAGGATGTTTCAGAACATTTCAGAATCTGCTGTTAGATTTTCCTCCACATGGGGTCCAATGGCACACTTTTCATGTCTTTACACTTAGTAGTTTGTTTTTTGGTTTTGTTATAGTCAGTATGACTTTTGTACTATGAATTAAAAGTCTATGTGAAAATATAAATTCTGGAAAGATTCAACATATATGGGTTCATCTGAAACATGGCATTATTCAAAAATGAGAGAAGCAGTGTTAGATTGTTTCAACGTTAGATTCTTATAAAAATACATATAGAGAAAAATGCACAGACTTCAAACAACTTTTTAATTGCATGATAGTAAACTAATAATAGAACTCAGCTGGCTAATTCACGCTGATATTTCTAGGCTGATACAGAAAAACATAAGAACATGCTTTTTCCATCTGGATTCCTTGGTCCCGTCATCTTAGGTGTCAACAGTTCATAAGAGAAAAATACAACTAATTAAACAAAAAAATCTGACTGGAGATAACTATACTGTTGATTAATTATTTAATAAATTGACGTGACGCATGATGCAGTTGCCTCTCGCACAGTGAGATGAGGCGGCTAACTGGAGCTCAACGTAGCAAACACAGAACAGTTTTTGGTGAATAAAAAAAACGTTTTTGGTGAATAAAGTGGAGTAGACTTGCTACTTGTCTGATGACGGAAAACTTTGAAGTATCGTTTCTGCTTCAGCTCGGAGTCTCGGTTTAAGCAGAGAGGTAATGAAATACAACAGACACTGACGGGCCTCTGCGTCTGCCTTTCTCTGAAGAACTACTGAGCGGGAGGAGACAGCCAGGTGAAGAAAAACTGTTCTTATCAATCAATTCAGTATTTTTATCATACAGACATTAGGGTGTTGTTGTGCTATTAGCTAGCTGATAGCTAACGACTTTGCTAACAAAGCAAGATAACTAAAAAGCTTCTTCCCTGTATGGTTAAACATAACTTTTTAAGTTCACAAAAAGGAGTTACTTAGTTTAAAAAAAAGTTTTTTAAACAAAACGTTTTGTTTTTAAAAAAGAAATCATTACAATTCCAAAAGTTTTGATTACAATTTTATTTTACTTAACTAGTTAGGAAAGTTAGTTTTATTTTTTCATTTGGGAAAAAATTTAACTCAGCTGTCATTCTTTAGTATTGCTTATGCAATAGAGGCACATCGCCCGTCCAAAACCGATCATTTCCATAATGGATATATATCTTCTAATTTATTTTGCTACATAATGTACTGTACATTTATTCTAGCGTTAGGTAAATGTAGTTTGAAGGCGAATAGCACTTAAATAAAAGTCCAACAAGGATATTCATTTAGAATTAAAAATAACTCACCTTGAATTACCAAGACAGATATAAAGTATATAATAAAAGTGTGTCATTAATGAAGGGGGAAAAACTCAATCCAGACTTTAAGTAAGTTTGTTGTCTGGTTCGCAGAGTGTTATTTGCCAAACATAAACATTTATTTGCACACATCAGAAATCTTTTGTTGATTTTAGGCCCTGCCCACGACATCATGTGAGAATCACAAGCAAAACTTTGAGTCACAAACAGAAAATTAGAATAGCAAAAAAGGATTTATGACATGCGCAAATAAATTTGTTTTGCAAATATTTTTTTCACTTCATGAGACGAAAATGTGTGATTTAAATTTTTTTTTAAGTTAGTTATTTAAGCACTACTTAGTAGGCTTTTCTCATGGTGACATGCATTAACAATTTTTTTTTTCTGCAGTTCCACATTAAAGTTTGATGCAGCTCTGCTTTCCTGAATGGACTCTCTTCATCTCTACTGCAAGTGTAGCAAACAGGCAGCATTTTTTTTATTATAGGAACACTAAAAGGTTGCATTGTGTCCTTGTTTATATTTTTAATAGTGTAATTCTGTAAAGACATATGGTCCAGCTCTGATTTACACATCTTGCTAATGTAGCGTAGTTGAATCTGCGTTGTGTCTTGTGAAAATAACAGCCAGACAACAGCTGAGCTGAAGGCACTTTTAATGCTCCTGCATCCAAACAGCATAAAATAGTGGTCAAAACAGGCCTTTTCTGATCAGTGCTCCACAGCGCCTTCTCCCACGGAATCCGAACAGAAAGAGCCTGAGCAGCGCGTGTGCAACTTATGTAAAATAACACATTCACCTTACAAAATAAAAATAATGGCAACAATAATTAGTAACTAAGTCCAAACATGAACCTTATACTCTTGAACAGTACATGAATAACAAAAAAAATAACAATTAGACAAAATATTCCCACCAAAAGCAATGAAACATCACATACCTGCATCCAAACAGCAGAAAATAGTGGTCAAAACAGGCCTTTTCTGATCAGTGCTCCACAGCGCCTGTTTAACCATGAACAGTACTATTTTCAGCACATGGATGTAGCATTTTCATTAGCAATGTTTCATGAAGTATAAGAGCAGCTAAATGTCTGCCAACACGGTTCTAGCACTGTTTAGCAAGGTTTGAGTGCCCCAAAGCACATTATCTACAAAAACATATTACTTATACTTAAAATGCACTTATTAAACACAGAAAACAAAACTTCATACCTTCTCCCACGGAATCCGAACAGAAAGAGCGCGACGGAGAGCGTGGGAAAACCTTTCATGAACTATAATGGTATGACCCGTTAATTTTTCTCCTTAAACCCCGAATTAACACCCAAAACAACAATATATGAACTCAATATGTTCAATAGTAGAGAAAACAATTCACATTTTCATTGAGAACACACCACATTTAAATAAAAATAATAATTTTGAAACAGGAAGTTACCCGCTGTTTTGCAATGGATTTGCCGTCTTTTCAAAATAAAAGCTACCAGTGCTCATACGAGTTCCCACCGGAATAGCTTATCACTTGACAATCTAGTGTAACAACATCACACTGCTACATTCACCCCCTCTGTTTTACACTAGATTTCGGGCATATTACAAAAATAATAAAGAAAAACAAAAACCAAGCAAATAAAATAAAACAAAAATAAACATACAATTTTTTTTTTCTTCAAATCTGACCACGACAATACATGTGACCCGGATATACCCGCCATACAAGACCAAAATGGTCGACCAGCAAATAGCTATTCATTGAAGAATTAGGGAAGATGAGGGGTAGCTAAGTCCCCACCTCACCATAGAAGACATGCCACTTACACATCTATCATAGAGTACACCCAAAATCACCCCAATGCGTCCAGTGCAATGGACAACCTAAATAAAATCATGACCAGACCCCATTATAAGAAGTCCCAATAAAAAGAAAAACAATAAAATAACACAAAATAAATGGCCCTATGACAAAATCTTAACTCTCTGTGTGGACATTGTCTGAATCAACCTGTTAACAGGTTTGATAAGTCTACCCAGTCTCGTCCGTATCCCTTCCCCTGAAACGACTGAAGGAATCGCTGAAGGTACAACAGTAGCGATTGAGTCTCTTCCAGACACATGTGAGCCACTAATGGCCTTAGTTAAACCTATGGTGTCACTTTGGCGTAAACCTACGCTGACAGAGTCTGAAAGCCGGTCACTATTGTGATCCTCAGAGTGTGAGCTCTCTGATCCATGATCCGCCCCATCCAAGACCCTCCTATGGTCCCCACAGGCAGACATGGTCCCTCTACCCTGAACACTACTATCATTTCCTCCAATAGCTTCAGAATCACTAGCTACCATCACTTCACCTGCAGTCATCACCACACTAGACTCTGGGAGGGAGGAAACCCAGTGAGCTGTTCGAGTATCACTGTCCCGCTCACCTGGAACCTCATCATCTGACGGCCCACCCTCTGAAACTGTGTTTGAAAAAGAAGTCTGAGACACCGAATCATCCCATGATGGCAGAGGCAAAAAGTTTACAGGCATGATCAGATTCCTATGAACTGTCCTAACCCGTCCTGTGACAGGATGACGAATAACATAGGTGTTCAGTTCGCTGTTCTTATGAACCACAATGTAAACCGTGTCCTTCCAACGATCAGCCAATTTCCGTTTGCCCCGTTCCCCTTTGTTAGCCATCAAAACTCTGTCTCCTTTCTCCAAAGAGTGTCCCTTAACCTTTCGGTTATACACCTCAGCTTGTCTCAACTGTTGTTTCTCAGCGTGTTGCAGAGCCAAAGTCATTGCTTCTCTGAGATCCGTGCCCAATGACTGAACATACTTGTCCATGTCAGCAGTCTCTCCGTCTAAGAGGACACTGCCAAACATCACATCAACAGGTAACCTAGGAGTTCGCCCGAACATTAAAAAGAAAGGCGGCCAACCTGTTGTTTCGTGTACCGTGCAATTATAGGCAAAAGTCAGTGTGTTAAGCATCTGAGGCCATTTTTCCTTTGCCCGAGGAGGCAATGCACGGATCATGCTACCCAGAGTGCGGTTAAGACGTTCAGCCTGGCCGTTTCCCGCAGGATGATATGGGGTTGTATGGCTTTTACGAACACCGGCCATCTGGAGTAGCTCGGCAATGAGGGAACTCTCGAAATTAGCCCCTCTGTCAGAGTGAATACAAGCTGGAAACCCGTATATGGAAAAAAAATGATTCCATAACACGCGAGCCACTGATTTGGCAGACTGATTTGGACATGGGTAAGCACATGCGAGTCTGGTAAAATGGTCTGTCACCACTAGAACGTCGATGGACTTGTTATTGACATCCTCTGCGGACCAGAAGTCAATACAAACTAATTCTAGTGGTGCTGATGTCACAACAGAAACAAGTGGAGCCCTGGCCTCAGGTTCAGGTGCTTTGCTCAAGACGCATCTCTTACAATGACTCACATATTCTTTGACATCGTGTTCCATCGAGTCCCAGTAAAAGCGCTGTCTGGCAAGCCACAGTGTGCGCTGCTGACCTTGATGGCCTGCATCATCATGCACCCCTTTCAACACCTGACATCTCAAAGCAACTGGAACCACATATTGGAACACTTTCTTCTTGCTCACCACATGTTTAGAAACACGGTACAACACACCCAGCCGAGTCGTGAGTTTACCCCACTGTCGCAATGTACGGTTTGTCTCCCGCGATTCGTGGACGCGCTCACGTCGGGATGGTCGACTTCCCCTGTTCACATAAAAGGAAACCCGGTTGATCACAGGATCCTGACACTGCTTATCATACAACTCCTCATGAGTGAGAACAGGCAGTGGGCACTGCCCCACTGGCAACAGTTTCTCCAGCTGTTGTGTGTAGCAGGTTGCTCTCATTTCTGCACCTTCACTCCAACAACGGTGAGACTTAAATAAGGCTGACACCTCATCACGAGAAACTCTCCCACCATTGTCCTTAATGTCCACACTGCCTGTGACAGAGCCCTGGATCGGAGAGGTAAGTCTAAGCTTCCCATCCACAGACTCTTCCCGAGAAAGGCGAAACATGTTCTGAACATCTTCCACCAACAAACCCCTGGCCTCTTCCAGCAAAGTGTCATATGGAATTCTCGTCAAACGGTGCATCATCCTGTGCTGAGCAAATGGTTCCCTGCTCAATGCATCCGCCACAATATTTCGCGGCCCTGGAATATACTGAATGTCAAAATCAAAGGGGGCCAGCTTGGCCACCCACCTCTGTTCGCAAGCATCCAGTTTCGGCTTGGTAAGAATGTACTTCAGAGGATTGTTGTCAGTCCAAACAGTAAATTTATGCCCACGCAGCCAATGACTAAACTTATCATGAATAGCCCATTTCATGGCGAGAAACTCGAGCCTATGAGCTGGGTATTTGGACTGTGCATGATTCAAGGACTTACTAGCGAAGGCAATGGGCCTCGCAATGTTGTGGCCTTCTTGTACCTGTGACAGCACAGCTCCTAATCCGGAAGATGACGCGTCAACAGAAAGCAGGAAAGGCTTTGTAAAGTCAGGGTGGGCAAGAAGAACCTGCTCAGTCAACAAAGCTTTCAAGGTCCTAAATGCTTCGCTACAAGCTGGGGTCCAGTCAGCCGCGACAGGCTTACGCGACAAAGCTGGTTTCTTTTGGCCCTTGCCCCTCCGTGGCTTGGCCGTCCCTGTAGTCAGTTGGAATAATGGCTTGGCAATCACAGAGCAGTTCTCAATGTAGTGCTGATAATACACCACCATGCCAAGAAAAGAGCGAATCTTCTTAGGAGATGGCGTGGCGCCATCAGGTTCCATAAGATCTGCTTCTGACACACCTTCAATTGCCTGCACTTTGTCAGGGTCTGTTGCTATGCCGTCTCTCGTAACAATGTGACCCAAGAACTTGACCGACTTTCTCAAAAACTGACACTTGGATGGAGACAGCTTTAAGTTATGTTCTTTTAACCGCCGGAACACCATCTCAAGCCTTTGCAAGCTTTCCTCCTCAGACTTTCCGAAAACCAACAGATCGTCCAAGTAACAAAGAAGGCTTAAAAAGTTCTGGTCACCAAAGATCGTGAGCATCATTCGCATGAAAGTGGCCGGGCTGTTACACAGACCCTGTGGCATGCGGTTATACTCGTGTAATCCGAGAGGAGAGGAGAAAGCAGTGTATTTCTTATCATCTTCATGAAGTGGGACATTGTAATATCCCGAAGTCAAGTCCATTGAGCTAAAGAATGCGTTACCTCCCAAAGCTGCAAGGATGTCAGCTTGATGTGGTAAAGGGTGCGCATCTTTGACTGTACGGGCGTTCAACCACCTGAAGTCCGTACACAACCTCAAATCACCATTTTTCTTCCAGCAAAGAACGAGTGGAGAAGCATACTCACTGCTCGATTTTCTAATAATTTCACGCTCTTCCATGTCATCCAAAGTTTCTCTCAACTTTTGGTAGTGAGCAGGAGAAAGCCTACGATAAGGCAGACGAAAAGGGCGTTCATCTGTAAGTCTGATGCGATGGCAGAATTCGGCAGCCTTGCCGCAGTCCAATTGATGTCTTGAGAACACATCTTCATACTTTACAACCAAGTCAATCAGCTTCTCTCTCCAATGTTCAGAAACTTCACAATCACCGACAGACAGATCTTGCAGCCCCACATCCGCTAATTTGCCAGGTCCACCTGTTGTCTTAACACTGCAACATGACTCAGCAGTAAGGCTGCCGTGAGAGCTGCTCACCCTACCCACGTTCTGATGTACCCTCACCTCCATACCACCATCAAAGTCCTCCAAGGCAATGCATGGATACACATCAGCCACCTTAGCGTTCCTTCTCAACACAATCGGGGACATAGTAGGGTTGATGATCTTCACAGGAAGCCACCCGCCCCCCAAAGTGGAGCAACTACTCTGCCAACCATCACACTACGGTGCACGCAGCGTGATGTGCTCGGTTCAACAACAACAGTACTCCCCACAGAGAGTTTAGTCTTAGGTGGAAGGCGGCCCCACACCACATGCTCACTCATGGGCTCAAGAGTCACGGCCTTCTTCAGTTTGACAGTCCCAACTTTCTCTGGGATTTCCTCCCCCCTCCACCTTTCAAGATTGGCCAAAAATCTGACAAACTGACTGTTTGCATCCAGACAGGTAGAGTCCGGTCTACTCAGTACCCGCCAATAGGCCTCATCAGTCTTAAACTGTTTGATGAGCGGTTTCATCACATTGGTGCCAACAATGAGCTCATCAGCCTGACCTTCAACCACCAAAACTGGGACGACATAGTCAAACCCAAACAGCTTAAGTTGCAGTTCACAGGTGCCCACCGGAACAGTCTGTTTCCCACCACACCCAACAAGAACAATGCTAGCGGAAGGGATTACATCTCCTTTCATCACTCCTGCCTCACGTAGCTGAGGGATCATGTCTGCACGTACAGATGTAGCCATAGACCCACTATCTAACATCCCCCGCAGCTCAATCTTGTTCCCAACTAGCACCGTAGTGAAAAACAGGCCATCACTGATAGGCAGTTTTGCCACATTCTGGAAAATGACAGTTTGATCAGTAGATATTGTGTTGCAAGCCATTGTATACACAGTCTGGATGTCATCATCAAAATTGAGGGAAACACTACAGAGGCCCACACCATCCCCCGCTAAATGAGGGCCATCTAGTTTTCCTGAGGCGAATCAGCCCGTCCCTGGCCAATCGGATGCATTTGAGATTTCTGAGTTTGAGTACAGTGAACACTGATGTGCTCCGGAGAGAAGCATCGGAAGCATAATCTGTGCATCCTACAGTGTGACCTAGTGTCATGCTGCAGATTGCCACAAACCTGACAGTCCCGTGAGCGTCTAGAAGTCTGCTTATTGGACCTGTGGCTTATAGCCTGAGTGTTACTGATTAGAGCTGTCTCCAGCAGACTCAAAACCCTGTCCATTGTGTTGTTTTCAATTACTGTTTTGGAGCACTCTGGCTCTGGAACACATCTAGAAATGGGCAACACAGTTTGATCATTGACAGTCACCCCCTCGAGTGGAAGCTCGGTAGCTGCCCCTTTCTGTTTTCCGCGGCTCCGAACAACCGCATGGTCTCTTAAATGCTCATCCAAATGGTCTTGCACTTCACTAGCTGTCCAGTCGCGAGAAGGCTTGGTTTTAAAAACCAGTGCCAACTCTCTGTCAGGACAATGGCGAATAAACATTAGCACCAGATGTGAACTAAGGTCAGTCATTGATTCCCCCTTACTAGCCAAGCACCGTTCAGCAACCTCTGCAGCTTTGTTAAGCCGTATCCAGTAATCAAGAGGTCCCTCATTTGTGTATGGTGTGCTAGCGTAAAAGTCAGCTAGCGGCAGGTCTGAATGAATGGTGTCCCCAAAATGTTGTCTGAGAATACTAAAGATAACAGAAACATCTGCAGTCTTTGCATTACTACGCATCCAAACTTTAGTGACATCTCTTGCCCTCCCCATCAATCTGTTCATAACCACTTCTACCTGTTCAGCATTAGTGGGGGGTTTCTGTCGAAGGTAGGCCTGCATGAGATCTTCCCACTCAAAAACAGAACACTTATCAGATTTGTCACCCCTGAAGTAGGGTGGAACATCAACATCAGAGCGTAACAAAAGATTAAGTTTTGATGCATCAATAACAGTAGTACCACCTTGAAATGACTGTGAAGAGTTCTTGTTGTGATCCGGAGTTGAGTCGGGTTGAGGCTCCGAAGCAGTGTTCTGCATCAACGACATCTTGATGGACTCACCTATTTCTGACCCAATAGACCTGATTAGATCAGTTAATTGAGTGGAGGCAGTTTCTCCACCAGGTGAAAACACAGGAGAGGGTGAGACAGTCACTGGGCTCAAGCCTGGAGTGAAACTTAAAGGTTGACTAGGCAGTTCACCAACCCCCTTTGTCCTCCCAGAGCCAAAAAATGTTGTACCACAAACCCCTGGACTTCCTGGAGTAGACTGCATAGCAACTGCTAACTGCAAAACCCCTCTCCCTCTACCCATGGATAAGTCCCCATGTCTAGATGTTGACATGTTATTCACATACTGACCCTCCATAGGGAGACCTCACTGTTGTCCTTTATAGAAAAAAAACATGAACATGTCCAGAAGTAAAAAAAAATGGAAACGAAAAAATCCCAACCAACAGTGTCCGAAGAACTTCACAGTCTGCCCCAAAGTGCAGATGGAACCAGAAAGCGTCGTCCTGCAACACCGGTGGTCCGCTTCAGCTGACCAGACGACGGGTCACGGCACCAGTTTTGTAGCGTAGTTGAATCTGCGTTGTGTCTTGTGAAAATAACAGCCAGACAACAGCTGAGCTGAAGGCACTTTTAATGCTCCTGCATCCAAACAGCAGAAAATAGTGGTCAAAACAGGCCTTTTCTGATCAGTGCTCCACAGCGCCTTCTCCCACGGAATCCGAACAGAAAGAGCCTGAGCAGCGCGTGTGCAACTTATGTAAAATAACACATTCACCTTACAAAATAAAAATAATGGCAACAATAATTAGTAACTAAGTCCAAACATGAACCTTATACTCTTGAACAGTACATGAATAACAAAAAAAATAACAATTAGACAAAATATTCCCACCAAAAGCAATGAAACATCACATACCTGCATCCAAACAGCATAAAATAGTGGTCAAAACAGGCCTTTTCTGATCAGTGCTCCACAGCGCCTGTTTAACCATGAACAGTACTATTTTCAGCACATGGATGTAGCATTTTCATTAGCAATGTTTCATGAAGTATAAGAGCAGCTAAATGTCTGCCAACACGGTTCTAGCACTGTTTAGCAAGGTTTGAGTGCCCCAAAGCACATTATCTACAAAAACATATTACTTATACTTAAAATGCACTTATTAAACACAGAAAACAAAACTTCATACCTTCTCCCACGGAATCCGAACAGAAAGAGCGCGACGGAGAGCGTGGGAAAACCTTTCATGAACTATAATGGTATGACCCGTTAATTTTTCTCCTTAAACCCCGAATTAACACCCAAAACAACAATATATGAACTCAATATGTTCAATAGTAGAGAAAACAATTCACATTTTCATTGAGAACACACCACATTTAAATAAAAATAATAATTTTGAAACAGGAAGTTACCCGCTGTTTTGCAATGGATTTGCCGTCTTTTCAAAATAAAAGCTACCAGTGCTCATACGAGTTCCCACCGGAATAGCTTATCACTTGACAATCTAGTGTAACAACATCACACTGCTACACTAAATTGCGGGTTTGAATATTGCAATACTTTCCTATAACAAAATAGACCTGCAGAAAGAAATTACTAATAAAATATCTTACATATGCATAGTTGTATGCTCTATATAGAGATTTCCCTTAGCTTTGATTGTATACCTCACAATTTTGTAATTTATCATTGCTTATTAAACTCTGAAAGCTGAGTGGCTTTGTTAATATTCTGTCCTAGAAGGCGGTTAGATGTGTCCTTTATTTTTTTTGAGCACCTGCCCCTTTAGTGGTCTCTGCACGGCCCTGGGGTGCTATGTGGTAGCTCTTCCCCAACAGAAAAATATATAGTAAAAATAGAAATAAATCTATTTATCAAGGTGCAATAGAACTCTATCCAGGACATTGCTTTGATATTTTGATCATCCCAGATATTTATACAGCCTGAAATTGAAGCAAGAGTTTGCCATTTTGAAACAAATAGAACCATTTCTTGCATGTGTTATTATCACATAAACTTTTAGATGTCTTGATAAATGTTCTCAGACACACTGATATTCTTAATAAATACAGCACAAAAAATGTGTCAGGTACAGTTATGTTTCTGAACTGGTATGGTTAACAGTAATAAGGTTGCACATGATTTTCTGTAAAAATATAAATAATACAGTGATCTGCCCCACTAAACAAAAAATATGTGGTCTAATGTAAGGTTTCATTCTTTGGGTGTAAAACTTTAAAAAAATAAAGAGTAATTAATTTTAAGGCTTTTTACACATTTTCCAATACATCGAAGTACCTAGAGTGTGAGACTATTTTTTCTATCGGGATTTTGAGAATAAACTTTTAAAACACCGTTTCTGAAATGTTTGAAAGTATGTGTTACAAATTTACAAAGAACTTTTGCAGGTATTCCCGACTGCTTGAATACATCCCACTGAACAGGCAGCGTCTTTAGCAATGGCCTGTTCTGAATTAGATTCCTTGTTGAGGATGTTCATGCTGGACAGCGAGTATTCTAGCCATAAAATGACCACAGCATTTCATTTCTACAATAAAAAAAACATGTTTTATTGATTTATGTAATATTCTAATCTTCTGCGAAAGTGAACATTAAGTTTTTATGAGCCGAGTTCACTAAAAATAATAACTAAAACATGTTAATTGGGATAAACCTGCCCACATTTCAGTGCAGAAAGCCTTCAGGCTGTTTGTTTTGAATGCTGATGTCAGCATGAGCACGTGACCTCCAGCCTCTGTTTGCAGCGATTTCATTGGTCGAGCCCGGAGGAATCTGAACGGTGAGGCAGACCGAAGCCATTTTATTATTTTAACAGCAAAGGTGCAGGTGCACCGAAAATTGTCACCCAAACTAACAATAATTAAATAGTTCCTGTTTGAAGCGCTCGCGTTACAATGGGACAGTGCGGGATTACGTCGTCCAAAACCGTCCTGGTTTTCCTCAATCTCATATTTTGGGTAAGAAAACGACAGATGGTGGAACAATGTGCAGCATCCCGATGATGAGGCCGGGGACGGGGAGCGCTAGCAGGGCTGCAGACTGCGCCAGAGATGCGCGGCGCTGCGCTGTGAGGAAGCGCTATTTTATAAGGCGGGGCCCAATTGACGTGTTGCGAGTTTTAGCGTCACCGTGGGGTCGGTCGGGGTTGATTGGAGGCTCGGTCATGCCTTGGGCTGCTTTGTGTTGTGTTGATGCAGCTCTAGTCTTAGCAGCAGTGACGTAATGCATGCAGTAGTCACCGGCAGGTAGCGGCAGCTGACTTCACCTCTGGCATTATGTGATCCACAGCGCATAAAGGGAAATTAAGTGAAATAAGAGAGAAATAATCTCTTTTGCGTTACCTATTTTTTTTAGACTAAAATGTTGCAGAGTTGCTCAGTTATTATTCTTTTCGCATAACAACTATTTATCCATCCTCTATATTAGAGCAAATCTGTTGTCTGATTTATTATAAAATGCACAATATTTTTTTATAATAAAGTTTTTTGTCCTGCCTCTGACCCCTGTCCCTTTGTCTCTTTCTGCAGGCTGCTGCTGGAATCCTGTGCTACATCGGAGCTTATGTGTTCATCACCTATGACGACTATGACCACTTCTTTGAGGATGTGTACACTCTGATTCCAGCCGTGGTGATCATAGCTGTAGGGACTCTGCTGTTCATCATCGGTGTGATTGGCTGCTGCGCAACAATACGTGAGAGCTCCTGTGGCTTGGCAACAGTGAGTTTCGACAGCTTTGACTTAAAAAAAAGAAATGGCAGAAGAGATGTAAATGTTTTCATGTGTGTTTTGCGATGCTGATGAATAATGCTGATGGACTGGAACGGTAGCCTGCATCTTTTGAGTTTTAATCCTCAAAAAAACCCCAAATATATTCCTGAAGATGACAGCTTTATAAGATTTGTTTCCTCATTCAAGGATCTAAAGTCTGAACTCAACTTGACCCAGATCTCATTCTCTAATCACTTCCTCACGCTCTTTTCTGCACTCCTTCCCCGACTGCCGATTCCTCACAAATCCTCAAAATCTTAAAATGTAGTATTTTTTTGCAACCCATTTCCTGTTGTTTCCTGTTGCGGGCAGAGACACGTTTACGCTAACTCTAAGGCACATTACAGACATTGGGCCACCACTTCCTTCTTTTGTTGGTAATTTCAGCCTTTATTTGTCTAAGTTCCAAATTATTGTTGCATTGTGGTAAGTAAGCTTTGCATCGGTTGGAGAGCAGTGCAAAAGCGAAACTGCAAACACGTCCTATCCAATTATCCTCCAGCATGAGAAGGTTCTGGAGTAACTAGTTTAGAATATATGATTTGTACTGCTGGTCAGCTGGCTGAAACAACACTGAGTTTCTTTTTTACTTACAGGAACAATAACTTTTCCTCTTTTTGAATATTTCTTTTCACGGAAAATAAACGGGTTCGGAAATTCCACCACAAGTCTGCAGGCTCCACTCTAACAGATTGAATAATACCAGCTTGTTGTCTTATTTTGCAATACTAAATGCAGAATAATGCAGTGGTATAATATTCCACTCAATAAGAGCTATTAGACTTCAACTAAATTTTAGTGGGAGTTTAGTTGTTGCTTAGTCTACATATCAAACTGTAGATATTTGTAATTTCAGTGACATATTTAATCAGGTATTCATGTTAGTGATATTAAAAAAACCCACATTTTTAATTTAAGTTGTCAGTTAACTAAACTTATCCATACTAGAGTTAAATAAATTGACTGAATGATTATGTGTTTAATCATTTAAGCCTTTAATGACTAAGAACAGTTGAGAAGGGAGTGTTTTTTTGCTGAATTTGAGCTTTTAGTTTTCACTTAAAGAGTGAGAAAAATGACTGGCTGGTAGGATTTAGAGGCGGGGCTGTTGCTGGGTTATCTTCTGGTAATTCTGTTCCCTGGCAGCATTAAGTACCGCCTGAAGGTGGCGCAGTGGTTGGAGGAGCTCAGGGTCACTTTGCTCAAGCTTAAATGCAGAAATGAGTAAGGTGCATAATGTATAAAGCCTTTGATTGCTGAGAGCACCTCTGATTACTGCGGCTGTTTAGTCAACACAATGTGATCTTAGTAATCAGTGAAACACATGAAAAGAGCAAATGAAAATGCTTATTGACTGATTTGCTTATTTGCCTAGTGCCTTGCAAAACTGTAAATACCCTTCAGCTTTTTCACATTTTGCCACATTTGTCACCACAAAGTTCAGTCTAGTTTATTGGAAACCAACAGACAGACCATTGTGTTAAAGCGGAAGACAAATGACACATAGTTTTTTTTTTTTTTATGTCATTATATATATATAAAACCATCTTTTCAGCCCCCAAATATGATTCTTTGTAATACCTTTTGACAGGTATTATATCTTTTGGAGAATGTCTAAAGTAGCATCTTTAACCCTGATGTCTCCTAACTACATTGAAGTCGTCGTGTCCGGTGAGGCTTCACATTAGCTGCTGTTCAAACGTCTCATACAGACAGGAAGATTCCCATGAACTTTGCTGCACTTGCTTTTCATCTTAGAAAAACCTATCAAATTTGATGTGTAAACATAAAAAAAATAAAATAAATTAGGTGTCTGTACATACTCCAGTTTTGTTGTGAGAAATAATTTGAAGTTATCTGGAGATTTCCTTCTCCTTTTGTTCAGATTCAGTTGACCAATACTATTGTTTGCTTCTCGCCATTTCAGTTCGCGGCGATCCTCCTGCTAGTGTTTGTGACGGAGTGTGTGGTGGTTGTTCTCGGCTACATTTACAGGGCGAAGGTAAGCACGGGCTCGTTCTGCCACAGACGGGTTTCTGTAGGTGAAAGATTGCCTTTCTCACTGCTACACTGTGGATACAGTTGAAGGATATTTTGCTGATAATCTGTGGCTGTCTGACCACGGCAGGTAGAAGATGAGGTGAATCACTCCATCCAGAAGGTTTACAACGAGTACAGCGGCCCCAACACGGATGCTCCCAGTCGGGCTATTGACTATGTGCAGAGGCAGGTGAGGAAATGTGCAAAATTTGGAGGACTTTATTAGTTTATGAGCATTTTATAGACAATAGAGAAGTAAAAATCGAACATTAATGATTTTTTTTCTCTTTTTCTTCTTGATTATTTGTCCCTAGCTTCACTGCTGTGGTATCCACAACTACTCTGACTGGAGAAACACACGCTGGTTTAAGGAGTCTAAGAACAACAGCGTCCCAGTGAGCTGTTGCCAGCCCAACATCAACAACTGCACCGGCACTCTGACCCGACCAGCGGATCTCTACCAAGAGGTACACACAAGAACTAATTACGTTTTCCGTCCAGGATGCTGCTAGGGAAACACTGCTGCATGTAAAACCTCGTGCCTCGTGTCATTTATGTTCTCTCCTAGGGCTGTGAAGCACTTGTGGTAAAGAAACTGAAGGAGATCATGATGTATGTCATATGGGCAGCATTAACTTTTGCATCAATACAGGTAAGAGGCACAATGCTGAAAGGGCAGAAACGTCTAAGAATGACTCTAAAATGTCTGTTTAAATGTTAGTCTTTGTGATGTACAAAAAACAAAACCGCGATAAATCTTTTCAAAATGTTCTCCAGGTACAGTTCATCTACAAAACACAAATGTGTTGGAATACAGAATTTAGCTCAGAACTCTGGCATGACCTTTCACCAACTGCTGATATTGTTCCAATTCATCCTTGTCTCTAAAGTTACCCCATGTTTCACTGGGGCTGTACAGAGGTTAGGCACCACAACCGCTGAATACTGAAGACTCCCTCTAAAAAACTCTTCTAACTGCCCATTTTAGTAGTTTAAATACCAAATATGCATTGGTATCCATTAATATGCACAGTGTAAACCATCAAGCACTCTTATTTGTCTCTGCTCTTGGGGGTACAGCCAATCAGCTCAAAGGAAGATGAATGGTGCTGTTGGGTTAGCTGCTTTGCAAACGCCTGCCAATAGCATGTGAAGTAACATTGCTCCCGAGTATTTCAGCATCCCAAGCTGGGATTAACGTCATCTAATATTTTAGATATGCTCTATGAAAAAAATCTATGTCTGGAAAAATTTTCCATGAATAATTTGAAATTGGGTTACACAGAAACAGATTTCTGGAAATCCAGCGGGGAAAACCGAACAGCAGATTTTTGTGGTTTTTTTTGTTGTTTGTTTTGTTTTGTTTAGGTGAATTGTGGACAAAATAATTATTTGTGGAAAAAGTTTTGAAATGATTTATATTGGTCTCGGTTTTCACATCACAAAAAACCTGGTGTTTCATCAGGGGTGTATACACCTTTGCGAGCTGCCGTATATTAGCCATGATGTATTTTATGTAAATCTTTTGAGTTGTCCTTTATTTCCTATTCCGTTTTCAAGGATCCAGACTTTATGTAATATCTTAAAAATAGCATCTCAGGAACGACATCTGCAGTTCTAAATACAATTTAACATGACCTCTTCTAGTCCTCCTCCTTTTTTGTGAAATAATAACAACACAAAACATAATTTAACTTTAAATTTTTGCCTTTGTTTTTTTTCTTTTTTTTTAAATAATCTGAGTCAACAAAAAAAAACAACACGGTGGTAAAATGTGTGTGAACTTCTGCGTTTCCTGTCTGCAGATGCTGGGCATGCTCTGTGCCTGTGTGGTGCTGTGCAGGAGGAGTCATGATCCGGCCTACGAGCTGCTGGTTACCACCAACAGCTACGCTTGAAGGACACGGCCCAACCGCTCTCAGTAAAACAAAACAAAACAACAACAAAAAAAAATACAAAAAAAAAAAATGTCCAGGAGCTTCACCAGACATGTTCACACTAGATTCAGCCGTAGTTACTCAAGCTCAAGCACACCTTGCACAGCTCATGAAACGGTAGCGAACACTGGCGATGAGGTTTCAGTGGGCGATGGCTTCAAAAAGAAAAGTGGTTATTTATTAACATGCTCTCTGAGTTGCAGTTTTGTCTTAGTCTATAGAAGCCAAAGCTGTAAATGGCTGACAACTCAAATTCATGTTACAGATATTTTACTTGTGTTGAAATTTCAGTTTATTCAGTGATCATGATGATGAAGAGTTCTTAGAGCTCGTCTGTGAAGATAATGATTGTGAGTATTGTAAGGGATGTTTGCACAGTGACCGGAACCCTTGAGACTCTTAGTTGTTTAGTTGCATAAGCTATTTCTCGACTTCTATAACCATACAGTAACTGTTTAAAATCTTTGACTATAAGTAATATTAAAAGCAAAGTGATTTTTTTTTGTTTGTTTTTATCTGTTGTGTTGCAGCTACGTATTATTTGTTCTCAGATATTTAGGTTGTAGCTAACGTATTTTCTGTTTGGGTGTAGATGTTCTCTGAATCAGGCTTCACTAGTGAGCCGTTGCCAGTATAAACTGCAGTGCCATTTGTACCATTCATCAGCAGTGTTACATAAACGCTTCAGTGTGCATTCAGCTTGTTAAATTCACAGGATGACTTCAGTTTGTTTTCCTAGTTAGAAACCTGATGCGAAGAACTATGACATGTTATTTTATACCATGTTTGTGATGTCGTGTACTGTTTTTTTTTTTTTTGTTTTTTTGGGCTGCTAAGTTGATCCCGTAGATATGACTAGTGCTACAAGAGAAATGTGAGGCACTTAAAGAGTTGTGTTTGACTTGAGAACACACTAGAAACGAATAAATTCAAATATTTAACCTGGACTGCTTTTATTTGCCACCTCATTCACAATATATTATATACATAGCAAATGCATTTAAATAGGAAATGAACTATGTGTGCAGCAAGACATTGGTTTAAAGGATTTAAATGTTTAAATATCCACATCATTGTTCATGTATTCACTTTCCCCACAAGTTAATTTGTATTTCTGTTTTAGACTGTCGAGACAGGCAAAGCTAATTGCTGATAGAAGTGCAACCGATTCAGACAGAGTATGTCTAAGCAGAACACAAAAGAAAACAATACAGCCATTGGAAATGCTCAAACATTCACCGTCTACTCAATACGTAATTTAAAATACCATAAGTCAAACCTCACTTTCTTATCTTGTACCAAAATATCAGATCTGCCTTTATGAGCTTTTAACACTTCCTGAACACATAGTTTTAAAACCACCTAATAAAAGAAAGTAGTTTGTTTTTCCAGCATTAGTTCAAGCACACTATTGTTGCTAAACAGCATAAAACCTCCTTAATTAGTGCAGCTAGCTGGATGAAAACATTATCTGAACACAGAATGCCCTGCCCAGTCGGGAAATGCGTTGGGCCTTATAAGTTGTGTTGCCTAAATGGGAATTGAAACTGTTTAAATACATTTCCTCTGTAATTTCCTCACCCTTCTACTAAATATTTTTTATAAAATCTGCCTCTTAAAAGTGGTCACAGTCGTAGAGCCTCTAACCATAAAGCTTAAAGATGTGTCTGAAAAAGGAGACTTAAGAACAGAGGAGTGAGTGAAATATGCGGCTGTCCTGACATGAGGGCCCCAAGTGGTCTTGACTGCCAGACTAAATTAGTCACATAAATAACCTTTCTTTGTTGTTCAGGGATAAATATTTGCCCGCAGTGTCTGGGACTTGGCTCCTGTTTTTACAGCCTGTAAACAGGTTTCAGTCACGTACATAATCATATTTTTGATTAAACTTATGTCAGGACTGCAATAAGGTGTCTAGGAGCTGGAAACTTGTCTGTATAGTTTGGGTTGGAGTTAGATTTTGTCCAGATAGTTTCCCGGCACCAGCCCACTGTACCCGTTCCTCTCCACTGTCCACCAGCCATCTTCTTCTTTCACCAGGACCTGAACTATGTCCCCTCTGCTCACAGACAGTTCGTCTTGCTCCTACAAATCAAACAACAAAATAAATAGAATTGAGCAACTGTTATACAAAACTGGTTGCAGATCAGTTTTGTTTGCGTCCTACGAGGATCACCTGTGCTGTGTACTCATAAAGCACAACATAGAACTGTTCGTCCTCAGGGGCAGAGGGTAATAAAGGAAGGGGCGCATATCCATTATCATTTGTTTCGCCTGAAAAAGAAGAAAAAAATTACAAATGAAAACCAGAAAACTTAACAGAAATAATTTGCTGTTTTTTCTTTTTTGTTTGGTTTTCATCGCAGGATTTAATTTACCGGTAGATTTCCTAATGCAAACTAACCGATGAGAAATCTGTTTTAAAATGTTTGCATAAAAATAAACTGCACTTACTTTCTGCAACAGACGGCAGGGTTGGCCGTGAAGCTGTGGGGCTTTCGGTATTGATGCTCGCAGACCTTCTGAGTAAAGACTCTGAGCTCCTGTGTGATCCACATAAACACAAAAGACATTTAGGAAACACACAGTGGCTTCCTCAGATTCACCAAACCGACACCAAAAACCTGGCACTGGATTAAGGCGGTTTAAAGGGGCCCTGCTTTGCTTCGTAATCCTATTAGGTGTCGTACCTTCTTGACATGTCTTCTTGAGGAAAAAAAGCTTGCCCGTTGCTGTTCCTCTTCATCCCAGCTGAGTTGCAGCTTTCAAACACTATGGGATCTGTTAAAAGAAAAGGGAAGTTGCCCATTTGAGAAGTGTCGACTGTTTTCTTAGTGAACTGAGAGAAAAAAAAGGTCAGAAGTGGAGCAGCACAGAAACTCCTGTTCAGTTTGTTTTGCCGCTTCTCTCTAACTCACCTGGTGGCTTGGATCCCGTCTTTTTCATCTCTATAAAACAGTTGTTGTCCGTGGTGATGTCACACAGCTCCAGAAGCGTCCTCACCGCCTCGTACAGCTGAGTTAGAACAAGCAGGAAGTCAGAACTGAGCCATGCATCAGTGTGAACCAACACGCTCTGTTGGGGTTTTTGTTTGCTAAAACAGAGCGAATGTTGTAACAGCTCAGTGTATTGTTACACCAAGTGCACTGTAATGAGAATATATCTTTGGCAATTATCCAGACTTAAGGTCAGTGTGTTTTTTAATGAGTCCTCCCCCCCATTAGGCCACAGCATTGGCTAAAGAGGCTGCTGCTGTTCCACTGATAAACTTATTCTAGAGACAGACAGGTTTAAAATGCAGTGCTTTGTGTCCAGGATTTATCCTGCTCATAAAGCCGGTTAAAATAACTGCATTCAGTACCTTTGAAATACTGACAAAAGTTCTGTCTCATAGAAATTACTATTAATATTAATAAAATTGTATTTAATTTCATGAAAAAAAACTTGTCAAGGCCTGGAAATCAAAATTTTGGATCTGAGTGGTAACCTACATGATATTTTTAAACACTAATACATGCAATTTTGAGTTTTTAATATTTCCTTTGTAATTTTTTTTTTTTCACAAAAGCATCTTGGTGAATGTGAGATTGAATAGTGGTTTTTGTAAATAAGAATAATTAAGAGTGTGACTTTGAGCCAGCATCATTCAGACACATTGTGGGTAACGGTAAAGTTTGACAGCTCTTCAGACTGAAGCTGTGAGATCTAGGTGCAAAACAGAGCTAATATGACCTTTTAATAAACTTTCACAAATTAAATACAGGTTTTATGGTTCACAAAATGTGATCATAGCAGTGTTTATGAGAGAGTTTGGTGGGTCTTTATGTAAGGGAACGGCTGAGGTTGTGCACCATTGTAAGATTGGGCCTCTCATAAATCTGCTGTAGTGGAGAGACAGAAGTGTTCATACCCCTGAACCTTTCCACATTTAGTGGAAAGGTTCCACTAAATGTGGAAAGGTTGTTAGGAGGATTCTGTGCCATTAAACCAACAGTAAATGTGTTATAAGCATGACATGGAAGGAAACTGATGCATGGTTTTCTGAAGTTTTTTTTTTTTTTTTACAGATCTAAATCTGAAATTCTTAGCATCTATTTGCATCCAGCCCATATTATTCTGATACCCTTAAATAAAATTCAGGGCACATAACCTCCTTTAAATGTCACCTAATTAGTGAGTCAACCTCTGTTTAGAGTAATTTCGGTTTAAATACAGCTATTCTGTGAAGAGTTCAGAGCTTTTAACATCTCAGAGAGCACTTTTCAATCCATCACCCAAAAATGGGAACTGCAAGACTGCACATCTATGAAGACTTGACAGGCAGGGCAAAGAGGCCAACGCAACTTTGGAGGAGCCGTTAGGTGGGAGAATATTAATTGTACCGTCTACAAAACCTACAAATTTGGAAGAATGGCAAGAAGGAAGCCATAGCAATGAGTGTTTAATGCATTATGCATAATGGGACATAAGGAAAACTTAATAAAAGCTGCTCTGATCTGATGAGACCAAAATTACACTAGCTGTACATGAATGCTGTGTAACAGAAAACTAACTCTTCACACTACCCTGAGCACACTTTGCCAAAAGTAAAATATAGTAGTTGGGCTACTCCGGTCAAGAAAGCTGATTATTAATGAGAGGATGGTTGTAGCTGAATACAAAGTAAATACAAAAAAGACTTATGCTTGCAGTGGAGCTTTACCGGCTAACAGGACAATGAGCTTAAATAATGCCAAAGCTGCACTGGAATGTTTTGATTACAGCATAGTCATGTGTTAGAATAGTCCAGTCAAAGTCCAGACCTAAATCTAATGCAGAACCTGCGGTTAGACTTGAAACTTGCTCTTCACTGACATTTTCCATCTATTTTGCCTGAGCTTGAGCTAATTTGCCACAAATAATCTACAAAGTTCAAAGTTCTAGATGTGGCCCTAGCCGTGCAAAACATTGTGAGATTTTCATCAGTGAGGAATGTTAAAAGCTATGCAGTATTAGTCTTTTCACAAAAGATCTCCATAAAATGGAATTAAGATTGAAACTGTAGTGAGACAAAATGTGACAAATATATTAGTAAAATCCTTTATACCAGTCGTGTCAAACTCCAGTCCTCCAGTCCTGCTGTCCTGCAGTTTTTAGATGTGCCACAGGTACAAAACACTGGAATAAAATGGCTTACTTACCTCCTTCTTGTGTAGATAAGTTCTCCAGCACCTTGCTACTGATCTAATTATTCTACTCAGGTGTGGTGCAGCAGAGGCACATCTAAAAGTTGTAGGCAGTGGCCCTCCAGGACTGGAGTTTAACACCTGTGCTTCCTACCAATTGCAGTGGTAGAGAACTAATGACTTTGGCCTGTTTTGCAGGTACATGACTTGGGGTCCATTGATTTACTCATGGCAACTTTGTTAGCCAAAGCAATCAAGAGCTGAGTGGAAGCCCATCTGTGTGACAACTAAAACTTTGCCCAAATTAGGTCACAGAAAAAAGATCACAAACTCAACAGCAACCCTACCACACAATGCCTGAAATAGAAATGAATTAGGGTGCTGCAATGGCCCAGTCAAAGTACATACCTCAACCCAATGGCAATTAGTTATACAATGTCAGGAGTATTATGAACAAAGGTGCAAGAAAACGAACATAATTCCAGCACAAAAATCAGAGACAGATCAGGTATCATAGACGTCTTCAAGTCACTGCTACTGAAGGAGGAGCTACAAGCTGCTGAATCATGGAGTAAGTTTTTTTTTTTTTGTCAACACCACCTTCTGCATTTTACTTAAAAAGGTAATGAACCATTTGCTGGTTGAAGATTCAGTAATATGCAATGTGTAAATATCCGTTTTGTGAAATCCAAGCAGGACACCTTTTGGTCATTTAATTTTTGATTAAAGTAGAATAGATTACCTCATCGTCCTTGACACACTGCATGGAGAAATGGTTGCAGTGATCCCAGAGGGCACACCTCAGCATGTTGATCCGGTCTCCCTCCAGCTGCTGGAAGACCTGAAATGCAGCCGACATTTTTTTTTTTTCTTTTGTAAAACGAGGAACAAGAAATGAGGAACAGGAAACTTAAAGAACATTTTTTCTAAAACACCCAAGGTACCATTTAAAGTAATTGTGCAAATAATATAGTTTTTCTATCAGAATAATTCATAACAATTCATTCTGTCACGTTGTGTGCAACATGAAGTAAACTCCCTGCCTGGTCAACACACAGAGTGTTTTATTTCTGCTATAGGATGTGGTTTGAGGTTCAGTCTGGGAGTTAAGATCTTAATGGTGGATTAGGAGAAGGTTAAAGATCTGCTAACAGGAATATGCCGTCTACTGTACCTCACATGTGCTTTTGTGGGTTTCTTCCCAGTCTCGACGAACGGTTTCGAGCTGATCGATGTTGGTGAGGTACATTCTCTCTGCAAGGAAGTCAGAATGTTATGGTGGGTGGTGGTTGAAATCAAAACTATGGAATGAAACATGCAAGCACACTGAACACATTTTCTTTTTCTAAATTTCCACTATGTGGAATAGACCTGAGCTTCCCTCATTTTAATTATATTTTAGTTTAGTGGAGACTTTCTTGGGAATTAACTGACTTTGTCCAAGAGTAGTGTGTTATATTTCAGCAACAATAAAAGTAGACAAGGCAGCAAAACAATAATGTTACTACATTATGTGGCCTACACAGTCATAATAAAGACTGGCTTGACAGTTGTGCAGCAGGTGGTCACTGACAAGGAGGATTAGCTACAAAGATCACTATTAAACAAGCTGGCAGATCCCAGAGTGCTGCATGCAATAATATCAATGGAAAGTGAAGCGTATGGAAAATGCACGGTAGAGAAAGGTGCACAAGTAACAACAGCAGACAACAACATGCAAATGAGCACAAAACAATGCAAATGAACTAAAGTTTAGTATACTGAAGTGCCACAAGTTGGTTGCATTCTCTGACAATGCAACAAATGGAGTCCTAGCCAAGTATATTTAGTACATACACTGTACAACAGGCCAACATTTCTGTGTTCAAAGGCATTTTCAATGTTAATATTTAAGGTTTTGTTTTTTTTTAGAAACTAAATTTTTGTAATCCATAATCACCAGAATTAAAAATAAGCACATAAGAGTTTTTAACCTAAACCTGCAATAGCTGGAGCAGCTGAAGCACTCTTGGTTTTCTCATGTCCTGTGTCAGATCGCTGCTCTCTTCCTGTTTCTTAAGGACACTCGTGTCAGAAACTGTTGAGTCGCTTTAGGTAGTTATTCAAAGATGCCACTTCTTCTTTTCTAATCTGCGTTTTCAGTTTCCTTAATTTATGAAGTAAACGCAGCACGATGTGCAACACTTTGTGGCAGATCTCAACCAGTTGGACTGAAACCAATGAATGAAGCGAACAAAGCACAAAGACAAACGTCACCGATGGCTCTGAGAGATTATAAGAACAGTTACTCTGCTGCTAAAAAGTAGAAACGTCAAGTTATGAAATGTGACTCATACCTGCTTCGGTGGCAGCTTGTCGACACTGTTTGACCTTGTGACGCACCTGTGAATCAAATTTTAAACAGGGACGTTATGAACATGCAGCCTATTTGGGATTTTAAAGACGACCTGACAGCTGACAGACTAAACAGAATAATTAGCTTGTGAGTAAATGCATTCATAAGGAGCTGACATGTGAATTCACATGACAATTCTGCCCTCTGGTTGTTTCCGTCTCTGTTTTTCTTGCAGTTGTTCTCTGAAAGGATTGCTAACACAGATCCTCTGCCTCCATTTAACCTCATCTCTAGTATCCTCTTCTGTCATAACAGCCTTACCTGTGGTCTTACACCTTCCCACCTACTCGGCCACTGCATTTTTTGTCGTGCGACATCCTACATACTGCGCCTTGCAGAAATCTTAACACCTCTTGCAGTTTTCGCATTTTGTCACATAAATACAACAAACTTATCATTTTTACTACTTTTTTTTTTATCCTAAACTGACATATAGTATGAAATAATGCATAATTATGAGGTGGAAGAAAAAAACTATATGTAATTTTCAACATTTTCAAAGAGTAAAATCTGAAAAGTGTGGCATGTACTTTTTATACCCTAACCCTACCCTGAGTCAATATTTTGTGGAGCTACCTCTTTTTTTAAGTACAGCTACATATTCTGAAAAATGTGTACGTCTTTGTACAGCAATATGCTGCGATCCAAACCTCTCCATCGTAACTCTGGCTATAGATTTGTGGTTGAGACTTTAATCCCAGTCTCAAGTCTTTTGCAGGCTTTGTAAAATGCTTTTTATATTAAAAATATTAAAAACTAACTGTCTATTCAAGACCTATCTGATGTGTTGCTGTGGTCTATATGATGCTTTTTTTGTTCACTGATGTTTTTATTGATTTAATTGGGATATCAGATATTTTGGACAAAACATTAATGTGAAAATCATTAAACCTTCCACCACAAAGTAATGTGGCATTTTGTTAACCATATTTATATGATGAAATTCTGGCAACCACAGCCATAAATTAGAGATGTTTGGGGTTTTTTGTTTGTTTTTTTTCTTTACAGTGCAGAAATGACAGCAAGATATTTTCACCTTTTCTTATCTGGTGACTTTATCAGAATATGAACATAACTGAACTCATCATTGATTATCATAACCAGGGAAAATGTTATGTTTGCTTAACAATTTTTGATTTAAACATTTTCCGCAATCTGTGTTTTACTGTACTAGCTGCTATAAGTCTTAGCCTTACTAGAGAAATGTTGTATATCAGTGGGCTGATTCCTGTCTACAGGTTACCTTTTCAGTATTTTTGGCTGGAACATTTGTTTGCTCAGCTGACTCTGCCTCGTCAGCTTCTCTGCACTTTACTTCATAGGTCTTTTTAGACTGGGGGAAAGAGAAACAGAAAGGAAACACAACAGCTAACCACAAGAACAGACAGAAAGCTTATTTTGTGATTTGGTTTTGTTGTATTGATGTAAAATTATATGTTGTTCTCGCATTTAGAGTTCATTACTCCTAGAATTTTGCAAGTTAGCGTGACGAGTAAATGTAACTTCCCAGAAAATAAGTTTTCTGAGTTTACTGATTCCCACTTTGAGAAATCATTCTAGTGTCTTACCTCCATGGTTTTCTTGTACAAGCTGACCTTCTTCTTTTGAACTTTCTCCATGATGCTTTCAAACTAAAAAAACAAAAAAAAAACAACATATTTTCAGAACCTAAGATTAACCTGTGCTAACTAAAATGCAGAGAAGAAACAGGTAGTTACTGCAACCAGCTAAGTTCGTGCAGAAGGATTTGAACGGCGTTGGAGGAAACAATTAAGGGAAGTGTCAGTGACATATTAATTGGGTGGCAAACATTTCAACCACTCACATGTCAGATTTTAGTTAGTCAGTTGCTAGGAAACAACTTTCACCCAGTACCTTTTTCTTCTGCTCTTTTTGACGTTCTCGGAAAGTCTCAATCTTTTTCACCTCCTCTTTCAATAGATCAGATAATTGGATGTGAAAGTTGCCAATGTTCTCTATTTCTGAAATAAACAGAAATGCAGAGAGCAAAAATCAAATAGTTTCACTGACGTGTCCTGGCACAACCTGGCAAGGTGATTCTGCAGAGAACACAGACTTACGGGTTTTCAGTTGTTCAAAGGACGCTCTCAAAGTGCTGGGAAACAAATCAAAGTAATGATTATGAGATTATTTGGTCAAGCCATGTAAACATAGCTTGAAGGCTGACATTTCAGGAAGCATAAAGTGCAGGTGAATCAGAGAAAAATAAGGGGAAGGTATAAACTGCTGTCTCTGAAACATCCTTGGCTTTGGTTTATTCAGTTAGTTGGTTACTTTTTCCACTGCTGTTGCTCACAGCGAACAGGAAACTGATATGTAATGCCTTACAGTACGCAGAGAGACAAACTGTCAAGTCGATACCTTCACACACATGCACACAGACACGGCTACGCTTTTTTTCTTTCTTTTGGGCCTCACAGACCCATGCTGTTCTAAAAAAAGAATGTGACTCAAAGGTACGAGCCGGGGTTTTGTATTTAGTGTTACTGGTCAGTTCCTTTAGCATCCATATCTATCACTAACTGCTGTGACACTCTGGTTTCATAATTACCCATGGTTAATATGTCAATATGTGCTGTGCTCGGTTTACCATTGATTTTTTTTTTGTTTTGTTTGTTTGTTTACCTGATTTCTGTCTGTCCTCCGGCTTTCCGAGCAATTGTCACCAGTTCCTTCCCGTACTTTTCCTCTGCCACTGCCCTGTGTAGTAAAACACATGGTAACTTCAGTAAGAATCAGAGAACTTACACTTGGTTTTTATCAAGCTGCACAACCTGGCAAAAATAAATCCGATGCACGTTGTTGCTTCACCTTTGTGCACGTATTACTCAAACGCGTAGTTATATTATCTGTCAAAAGTGAAGTTAAATATAGGTTGTTGTATCTATTCATTTAAACCTGACGGTTTCCTTAGAGAGAATATTTGTTATGAAATGATCATATAAACAGAACGTGACCTTACTGTGTTACAGCTTAAACCGACATGTATTTCAACCTGTCCATTTGATTGGACTGTTTTGGGTTGATGTCATTATGCTGAAATCATGTTTTCTTTTTTTATAAGATTCTGACCTCTTTTGTCCTGCAAAGTATCTTGAGATGTTTGTTCTCAATTGCTGAATTATAAATTAACAAAGCATCTGAACTGAAGTAACTGGGTGTTCAGTTTTGCATCTCACAGTTATAATGAGCTCTAATTTAACATTTTAAGTCACGCATCACGGGTTGTATAATTAATGTGTATAAAGTGCGCTGCTTTTACTGTAGTACACGTGTGAGTTATGGTTTGAGTTTAGTTGGTGTGTGATTATGAGTCATATGCTCCTTTCACTCAAAGGAACAGTTCTGAATCCTTTCTTCCATATATTTTGGAAGTTTTTTATTTTATTTTTTAATTAATGTGATAAATACAAAGCTGAAACTGCTAAAGTGATCAGATTAACAATGAAAGCAAAGTCTTGTGAAATATTGGGTATTCTTCACAGTGACTAATTAAAATGAGATCATTTTACAGTCTCAGGAGTTTTAATGGGTGCAGTTTAGTTTCAATCACTTGAAGAAAAATAAAATCCACCTCATCTTCAAAAGCTCCTCCATATCTTTGCACATTTGCCTCCCATCACGGAGCCTCTGGATCACGGCGTCGTACCCAGCGTGGCAGGTGAAGTCTGAGCTCTGCGTTCAGAAGACAAGCTGAAGAGAAATGCTTCAACAAAAAGCAAAGCTCAGCTGCTATTACAAAATCTCCCTTCTTTTTTTTTTTTTTTTACTTGGACTCTCTGCGAAGTAAAAATGCAGAACTAACATTTGTACTTGGTAAAAAGTAGAAATATGTCACCATAGTTGCCACTTTCCTGAGTTGTGCTTAGACATTAACAGTAAAAGTCTCAATTACAAAGTTATTTGCTACTATTGGAGCAAATAGCTTTGGTAATTTTAACTTCTCTATGTGATCAACATCAGAGTTGTAATGATGTGATCATTGCTCTTTGTGCATTTAACTGTTTAGGATATTTTACATGCTATAAAAATGCAGTGCAATTAATTTCACATAAAAATATCAGAAGCTGAAAAGGAAGCATAACTTAAATCGTCCTTCTCTGTCTTAAGCAATGACAAGCCCACAAGAAGTGACTTACCCAAAACGCGTCTTTAAACATCAAAGGAGCCATCTCAGCAGCCACTTCCTCAGTTTGCCCTTCGCTTATTTAACTTCTTATTTTAAACAAGGATTTGTGTGTTTGCAGCCTACAAGCAGCAGATTGAGGCTTTGAAGACCCTCGGCAAGATAATCTGCGTTTAAAACCTACAGAAGCCCGAATGTCAGCGAGTCATTTTGGGTGTTCTGAATGAGGAAGAGCTGCGTCCCATGATGTCACTGACCACAGGCAGTTCAGCCCCCCCTCCTGAAATGTAGTTTCTTTTACTATCATTTGCTGTAAAAAAAAAAAAAAAAAAAAAAAAGATTGCATGACACTGTGCAGTTTCAAAGTTATTAGGCAAATATCTGTGTTTTATCAATGCGTTTAATTCCTTCAGTGTTGCTTTGGTTTGACCATTAACAATATAAAAAGAGAAAAGCGTATACTAAAGGTGTAGTTTCACTCAACTTAAATAACTGTAGTTTTATCACACAAGGCTTTTTAGGGTTGTTTTGCTCCTGTATGTGTTTTTTTAATTCAAAGTTTATGGCTCAGACAAAAGGAAATACTATCTTTTTACAGGTACATCTCACTCAAATCTGATATCATTGAAATGCACATTCATTTCAATAACTCAACTCAAAACGTTAAATAAATATTTAACTAAATTTTAAAAAGTGATTTTTAATGCAGTAATGTTATTTTGTTGCCATGTTGTGGCCATGTTGCAGCCCAAATCCAGTCCTCCTGCAACTTCCATTCATCTCTTCTCCAACACACTTGAACCAACTGGCCGGATTTCCTCATCAGCATTCAGTCATTCAGCTCTTCAGGTGCCTGGCAACAACCCATTCGTTTTATTTAGGCTTAGTGGACAAACAACGCATCTAAAAGTTGCAGGAAAGTTGATTTTGAGGACAGAACTGGAGTCTATACAGTCATGGGGGAGAGACTGCTGTCTTGCAAGTTGTCCAGCAGCCAATCATTGAGCACTTCAACCAGGCTCACAATGGTGAGCTGAAAAGTTTGAACTAATATCATCAGAAGCATAGATCATTTCATAAATTCACCAGTATTCTATACCTAAATCTACCAGGGGGACAAATAACTTTTTTTAAACATCTAAATACAATAATACTAAAATTATTTATGTATGATAACCCAACTTAATTGCCTTTCCTTTTCTCAAAGTATTTCTTAACTCATCTGTTTTTTTCTGTAATGGCCACAAGAGGGAGACATAAACCAGAACATCAAAGCCGGGCCTGACAACATTAGGATCAAACCCACCTTTTGCACAGAGACAATAGTTCCTAAATCTCCAAGGAGGGATGGACATCAGAATCCCAGAGCTCCTCAGTCAAGCTCACAGGAGTACAAATCTGTGCCTCGGGCATTTTTCAGGGAAGACACCGATCCACGTGAATGAGCACACGGAAGCATCTTATTGATTTTCAAAGTGAGGAGGAGAAGGACAGACAGTGGCGTCTCTCACCAGCCGCTCAATGAGATGTGTGAAAATCTTTGGGCCTCTCAAGAAGTCCAGGGATCGTTCTGTCACATACCAAACAACATGTTAAAGGGACAGTACAAATCAATACAGCCAACTGAGAATAATGGCACTTGGTGGGCTTAAGTGTTTTTGTTTATTTGTTTTATTTATTACATATACATATATATTTAGGGGATAACAGCCTCATTTAACTCTGAAAGCTTTTTCAACAAAGTTAATTTTCATAAATTAATAAAGAGTTTCGGTTAAAGTAGTGTTATAACACACCCTGTTTTTATTTATAGAGCACTTTCTGTTTCATGTGTGCAACACTATGTGCTTTGCAGAAATGAAAAAGGACACAACAACAGGAAAAGGGGGTGAAGTACAATAATAATTCAATATTAAAACAATCAGTGGAAATATAAAAACCTACATTTAAAAATAATTTGAAAAAAATTGTTTAAGAAAAAACACTTAAGCCAAAAGATTTGTAATATAGCAGTCATAAAATGTAAACCAAAAATAATAATGGTATTAAAATGAAATAAAACATGCAATAGAACTAAATATTGGCGAACATATAATAAAATTAAATGAAAGTTAAGCTAGAAATCTCTTCAATTCATTTTTTAAAAACTCAACACTCACATAAATACTATGCACAGGTTTAACTGTATCTGATGTACATCTAAATATAACAATTCAACGAATTGTGAACAAATATGTCAGATTTGAGTTGTGACTTTTATGTTCTATGAAAGTGTTTTTATTTAAGCTGCAGGCTCCATCTGGCTGAGGGCCTAACTGTGGTATCCTGCCCAAGGTTGAATATTTTATATTACAAAGAAAATTTATGAAATATAAAAATAGAAGAACTTAAGACATTTTTTAAAATATAAATATTAACACTACCAAGTACATTTAATGTTTGAAATCTGTTCTTTAAACGCCCACATAACCATCCTCCTGCATTCAAAAATGCAGATTTTATTTTGGTTTCACCACTTGATCAAAAGTCTCGGCTTGAAGTTTGCCACTATTCTAGAGCAATGATCTTTGGGTTCAGAAAGAGAGTAACTATTCCCTCATGGAGAACCAAACATCTACCACTTAGAAAGGGAAAAAAAAAAATTCCTTCCAGGTCAAGGCTTACACGTTTTCACTTCTCAGTGTCTGAGTCTGTGGTGCTTGGCTTTCGCCATGACCCTGTTTGAGGCCTCAAATGGAAGGACAAGCCCTGGGAATCAGCTGTGCTTCCAGGGGTTGAGCCCACTCTCACTCACCGGGGTTGCAGTTCACATACAAACACACACAAGTGCGCGCACACAGCTCCCCACCTTCTCTCACTCATTTTTTTTGTCTCTCCCTCACACTCCCTGGAGTGGCAGTTATTGAACTGTGACAAACGAGCCGTGTCAGACCAGCCCCCCCCGTACCTGGGGGATTGGGTAAATGACCTTTCCATTACCCAACCGCTGCTGTATTCCCCCTCCACAGATAGAGTTACCCACACAGCCCATTTGCTGAGACCAGTGTCACCGTTGCTACTATTTGTGGCTACATCTTATCCTCCATGCATCAAGATGCAAACATGTATGAACTACACTACACATTTATTTTAGTCTTCAAGTTCGCATAAAAAAAATTGTATCAAATGTGGAGAGTCTCTGCACTGTGAGAGTTGAATATGTGATGCAAGAAACCGAATGTGGTTAGCTGCTTTTCTGTCTGCAAAACTTGTGAATTATCTAGACTTCTAGGTGAGTGCAAACTGGTTCTCGCATGCTTCCCATCCTCTGTGCTTGCTAATCTCCTGCTGACCAGCAGCACAAGACCCAAGTCTACTTTGGGGAGAATGTCTGAGGAGACAAACTGGAGGGAGTGAGAGGAGTGCAGAGAAAAGCTTCAGCTGGATGAGAATTGGAAGGAAAGAGACGGGTTACTGTGGATAAAGATGATGTAAGCGAAAAAGGATGAGGTAAAGACGAATGTGAAAATGACAGAAAACAAGGATTTCAACTGAAGAGTTCAGAGTTTAGCTAAGAATGTAACAAACAGAGTCCTTGGCCACTACAGTGGGAACCTGTTGGGGAGCTGACAGATGGAGAGCTAATGACGTTGAGGCACTGGGGCTGGGTCTGTAATTGTGAACGAGACGATCTGTAGTTCTTGTCATAATACAGCTGAAAGCCAACAGCGGAATGAGAAAGAAATGAGGCAGAAGGAGAAAGAAATGAGGCAGAAGGAGGAGCAGGTGAGGAAAAAAAAGAACAGAATCCTCTCTTTTGATCTCCACGTGGCTTTAAGTGAAACGTTCAGCTGCTTTAATCCTCAGTAGGACGGCTAAGAACTTCGGCCCTAATCAATCTGATCCTCATGGGTTTCGCTACTCCCTAATGGGTTTCTCTGAACACTGGGATGAAAGTGCACGCAAATAGTCAGAATCCATGTTTGTATGGATTTTTTTTTTCTTTTTTATAAATATTTAATTAGCTCTGATGCCATTTTTTTTTCTTCAGTTCATTGTATATATTTTGTTCATGGGTTAAAAGTGCAGTCATATAAAGCATGTTTCTTTTGGTAAACAAGAAAAAAAAACTGTGAATGATGACATGTAAGTGTTTAAACATTTTAAGGTGCCAAGTGTAGGTCCTGACTCTGATAAAATGAATGGTATTACACTAATACACCCCATAGCCAAAGGATGCTTTAATATTGCTCCAATCCAAATTGCATGACCATCTTTCTTTTCTTCACACCTCAGCTTCACAGTGTGATCATTTTCCTTTTCTTATCTCGCCTCTCTCTCACCCACCCCGCCCCTTTTCTTCACAGATGGGTCTCTCAGGTCCGGACCTTTTACCACCCTGTGCTGCTTGTCTGTGGTTGCACATGTATGTACCTTTGCATACCTGGCCGTGTTTGTGCACGGTATGCGCTCGTGCATTTGAGATTTAATATTTCTTCAGTTCACCCAAAAGGAGACTGGCACAATGCAGACTGGCTTCCAATTTTGGTCCGATTTTCTATGACTTCAAAAGAGTGCAAATGGATTTTTTCACTGTGTGTATGCGTGTGTATCTGTGTGTGTTTGACTGTGCATCTAGGATAGTGTCCGGTTGACTGCAGATAATGGATTGCATGTGCATCCATCTGCTTGTACACTCTCTTTTGTGTTTGTAATGTTTAAGGAGCCATAAAGAGAAGAGCAGTCCATCTTTGACGAAGTGTTAAAAGGTATCAGGTTTGTTGTTTTTAGCTCTGAGTGTGGACGAGCCACCTTACGGTGTTGACCACTATCTCACTTGGTTAACTCGTCTCTCAAACTAATCTGATCTGAGTTTAACAGGAATGCTGACACCATTTTCTGAAAACCAAACAAAAAAACACAAGAACGTGTCGAAAATGCACACTTTAACTAACATTGTCTGAAAAGTTTTTAATCTATCATTTTAAATATTGATTTTGCTGTCATAAAATGAGCAAAAAGATAAAAAGTTGTAAATAAGTTGTGTATGGCACTATACACACATACTACATATTTACCAAATATTACATTTCTCATAACTAGTGGTTCCACCACAAATTGCCCAATATAATCATAAGCTAAACGATCAAAAGCAGCAAAGTATTTTTGTATTGTTTAGAAACTGCAATGTGTAACTTTTATTAATATATTGTGTGGATATTTTTTTAACACTGCCACTATGTCGTGATGTAAAAAAGCAGATAATCTGTTAAAAATTTAACTCCTTTTCCTAATCACAGTGTGCTCAGTGCTAATTGCAGAAATACTCTGCTCGATCAGAAACAGCCAATCAGACCCAAGAGAAGAGTCATACTGTCAATCTATATGTGTATGCGCTGCTCACATGTTCCCTCTTCTTCTCTGCTACACTACAGCTGATAGCAGAGTCTGTCATTAATGCTCAAGCTAGTTATATGGGCACCAATGACAGAGAATAAGCAGTTGTCCTGGGGTATATTGTTCATCCACCATTAGCACATTGAGCAGCAGGTACAGGGGCATGATCGACAGCACTAATACCATCTTCCTCTTCCTGGCTCTGATTGTTTTTGTAACCAACTGTTCTTTCTGCAACAATGATATTGCTATACTATGGACCATTTATTATTTCATTGTAAGTTCTTCAAAGATTTTTAGCAAGATGTCTTTAAATGGTTAGGTCAAATATTTCTCAGCTACGAAAACTCTGCCAAAAAGAATTTTTTTGTTGTTGTCTTATCCTGGACTGTGAAAACACATCATTTTGGTGCACACTGTACTAATTCTTTGAAAAATATACAAATACACAAGTTTCTTTGTAAAAGGACTTAAAGAAATTGTGAATCGTGATGCTAAGACACTTCTCAACATTATCGTAGATTATTGAGCAGCTTTTTAACCCAAAACATCCTTTGTTTTTAGTGGTTTTTTTTAATTTAATTTTTCTATTTATTCATCTGTTGTATCAATTCACCTTTCTTTTTAATTAATTGTGCCATTCCTCTAATTTCTGAATTTTTATTTGAATACTTCTTAGTTTTACTGTCTTGGGGTTTGTAAAAAAATAAATTAATTAATTCTCTCATAATGTCGCACTTCCTACAGCCGGGTATTGTGTCGTCATCTTGACGGCACGGTAGCCGCTTTCCATTTCATTGATTGCAAGTAGGAGAACCACAATGTTTGGATACTGTAAGATTCGGTGTAAAAACAAACGCGATAAAACAGTAAAGAGAAGTTCTCATTACATTTCATAAAGGTCAGCAAACTTTGCTACCAAACATCGCGCATCAACAAATGTGGCTGGCTAATATTCAGAGGAAACACAGATCAGGGGTTTGCGCCGATCATCACTTCATTTACGGTAAGAATATTTTCAAAAGTTCCGAAAAATATCCGAAACTGTGATGCTGTTATTCGATATTGTATTGAACTTACATGACGGATTCATTTTGACAGAGTATGAGTCGTTAAATACACAATGCAAACATTCATGTCTTGCTGCAACACTTGGCTCCATCACTGCTATGGCCATATTTACAATCACATAATGTTAGTTTGCTTAGATTTACATTCCGATTGTTTATTATGCATCACACTTTTCAGGAAGTCGAGAAGGAGGCAACATGACAACTTCCGTTGGGTAACCACATTTTAATCTGGTTCATGTTTTTATTTTTATTTTTTCTTTTCCTGTTTCTGGTGCTTAAACTTTCAATATACTCGAGTCCTAAAGTGTGCATCTAGCTAATCACATTATCATTTCTCAGCAAACATCCATGCTTTGTTTACTATTTTCATAAGATATAATATTGCTAGACATTGAACTAAAAAACCGAACTTAAGCATCGGTAATTCTGCTCATGTTTAGCGATTGCTTACCAAGACAAATACACTTTAAGACAGGGGTGTCAAACTCCAGTCCTGAAGGGCCGCTGTCCTGCAGTTTTTAGATGTGCCACAGGTACAAAACACCTGAATCAAATGGCTTAATTACCTCCTCAGTTCTCCAGAGCCTTGCTAATGACTTAATTATTCTATTCAGGTGTGGTGCAGCAGAGTCACTTCTAAAAGTTGCAGGACACCGGCCCTCGAGGACTGGAGTTTGACACCCCTGCTTTAAGACATGAATAAGAGTACACCTCCAAGTAGTCTTTCTCTACCAAGATGGCGCGTTGCCGGGGTAACTTACTTCCGGTCCGGTCATGCGAAAGCTATCCATAGTAGCACTAGGAGAAGGTGGAGGAGCTTGATTTTTTTCCACATGTGATCTGTCTCATACGATATTGACATGACATAGTGACCGTTTTAACAAATATTTCTTTAAAATATATTTTTTATAAGTTGCACACTGGTAACTTTTGCGATTCTGTGATTTATTAACACAACTAAACAGCATTATTTATGTATTTTTTTGTGCTATCTTCTGTTATAAGGATTAATGAAACAATATACCATAAAAAAGGGTTTTCAAATCACTCAAATCAAGTTAAGATTCAGATTTTCACTGTTTTCAGTACCAGGTTTCAAAAAGGGCTTTGTTGTGTAAAATCACAAAATGTCAACAAGTTCACACAGTGACATACTCAGAGCAAGGTCACAAATGACAATGACAGAGAAAATGTTCTCTCCCTTTCCTGCGGCTACAGCAGGAGTCTCTACTACGTCCACTATGGTATTTAGAGCCATCTTTAAGTCATCTTGTTTTAGTTTTCTTTATTTGTGGTCTTTTTTGGGGGGTGTTCAGTTTTATGTTAAATATAGGTGATCTTTTCTAGCACTTCACTGGACATAATTAGTCTATGAAGCAGCAGGTGGTGCTGTTGTTTTCCAAATTCACAGATTGAGTTTGGCGTCTCTCGCATCTTCATCTATTCGTTTAGTTGTTTTATCAAACCAGATGATGAGCCCTTCTCTGCTTCTGCTGCAGCAGACGGAGGAAAAACTATCAATCTAGATAAAGTATGTAATCCTGCTACTTACAAAAAATAAGCAGTTGAGATAAATAATAAAGAAAAAGTCAAAGGTTTCACTGTGACATCTCTTTGAAATCATACATTTCTCTCCGCTTTTATATTCTTTTATATTAGATATGAATTATAACAAAAATCAAAATTATTGTGCATGTCATACATGATTTGCATTAGTTTCCCCCCCCCCCCCCCCAAAATGTCAAGAATCACATTTTAAGAAGTAGAAACACATGTACAATCCTAAATGAGAAATGAATGTCCCTGACTGTCTCACCCTGTGAAAGCATTATTTTAATGTGACAATATTTTGGTCATGTTTGAGAAAAATGCATAATAATACTCGTGCTCGTAGATGAAGGACTTCTGTGTCAGCAGGTTTGTGTGACAGTTTGTCTTTGATGCCGTGCTGCAGTGCAAGGTTTGTAGGTGGTGATCCATCAGACATTTTATTACCGTGGTAAAACAAAAGGATGACACAGGTTGCATTTTACAGTATGTCAGCCTGGAGAGAGATGAAGGCAGGTTCTAATTACCAAAGATTCAGAGATGTTTGGCTGTTGTCTTCTGTCTTCAATTCATTGTCTCATCCTTTGTCAAGTTTGTTAGGAGGTACGTGTCTGAAAATTAAAGTAGATTGTTAGTATTTTTCCAAGTATGCAGTGTGTATAACAGATAAGTGTCCACTTAAGCAAAGAAAGAGCATTTGTTGTGATTGTTGTCACATTTTCATGTTCTTTAATGCACATTTCACTTATAGTAAAACTGAAAGAGGAAAAAAATGGATGTGTGTTCGCCAATCTGCCTTTAGTGGTCTTGGTATTGTAGACCACTTGTCAGAATTAACATCTTGCATCTTTTAAAAAAAAAAAGACATTTTGCTGAATATTAGTGTGCGCACACCTATATTAGCTTCAAACATATTGATAATTTAAGCTTTATATTAAATAATATTAGGTTTTTAATGGCAATGTCATAATTTGTTTGGGGGGAATCAAACAAATTATATTCATTTAAAAATTATTCAGCAATTATTATTTTAAAAGCAAATTTGATTGCATTTTAAGACCAAGTGCGCAGAGAAAAAGCATTCTAATTGAAATGAATGAATTTTGCACAGCTTTTTATTCCGGCTTTAAATAGATAAATAAATACTATTAAATAAACATAATGCATTGGGAGAATTCTGCTTTCTGTCTTACATTTAGGTTTCTAACAGAGTAAACTTCAAAGGCAAAGTATAATATTTCATGTACAGCCGATATTCATTCAAATGGCAAATCAAAGGTTTTACAAATGTGTCCTTATTTCCAGGTTATAAATTACTCTTAGGGTAAGCTTGGCTCCGTCCAGGCGTGTTTGTTTATGCAGGCAGGCAGGCAGGCCCAGGTATCGTAGTTACAGTGGTGTTGTGCTATGCGGTGGTGTGCATGATTATCGACCAGCGTGTCATGCAGGATAAAGCCCAGTGTGCCTCTGTTGACTGCTTTGCGGTCAGAACTGCAGGGAGGAGGATTGTGGTTAGCCTACAGACAGCCAAGGCCGTGTAAGAAGATCGGCTTGGCGTGTGTGTGTGTGTGTGTGTGTGTGTGTGTGTGTGCGCGTGAGTGTGTACGTGCACCATAAGTACTTTAAATGTTGTCTTCAAGTTTTGCCTCTGTGACTTTGCTTTATTTGTTTTTAATATGAGACTTTACCTTTTAATTTTTTCCCAGTTTTGTGAGCGAGACATGTTTTGCTTTTGCATATTTGAAATTTGTCTCATGCTTTGAACAAGCCACCAGCAGTGTTGCACCGTTTGTGACCAATCACTATGCTGCTTGGGTACATTCACACACAAAATATAATAAACATTTGTAGTCTTGTTTATTATCTTTCCTATTGTTTTGAATCCGCCTTCTTCTTCTTACTGAAGCGACTGCAGATGCATGCAGAAGTCGGGTCTCTGAGGCTAATGGATGTCTCTCATAAATGGCCAGAGCTGTGCTCAGTAAGGGCAGAGATGTGGTCTTTGCCATGCTCTGATTCTTTCCTGCCCCGATGATAGCACCATTCCAAAGAGCTTCATCAATTCTTCATAGATCTGAGCGCTAAACACAAACAATATCTGATGGAGGTTTGCCAGGGGCATGCTCGGAGCAAGCCCGACCTCCCCTCTCCCTGTCCCCTCTCAATGCGTTTTGCAAGCTTGAGCGGTTTCAGTACACTTGTGGTGGAATGGGGACATCTTATTTAACATCAAGTCAATTGTTGGATGTGATGTATTCAAGCTTGGTTTTCCCCAACTCTTGTCATGACAGTCAGGACTATCCATTGTGGTTTTGTTGCTACTGTGACATTTTTACAAGGAGTCCGGCGGTTCCCCTGAATAGATCTACCAAAAAGCATCCTCTTCCTTAAAGCCCTTAGAATAAATAAATAAATATATGTTAACAAAACCTACTTCATAAGTCTGAAACAGCATTTTCTTTTATAATTAACTCACTTTTGTTCACTTATTTGCACAGTTTTGTCTCGATTCACACTATTACACTAAGACATTGTATTGAAGATACATTGTCTTACAAGTGTCCCTGCCTCTTGAATTTGTCACATTGCAAAAACAAACTGGAATGTATTTTATTGGGATTACACCTGATGGAAGATCAACACAAGACAGTGAAAAACTCTGGAGGGGAAGGAGATGACACCTTTTTTTTTCAAATTGTTTTACAAATAAATATCTGAAGAGTATGGCATACATATTTATCCTGAGAAAACCTTTTTATAGCCACATTTCACTGCAATTGCACACGCTTAGTCAGTCTGATTGGATGGAGAGTGTTGGTGTTTCTAGTCTTGCCACAGAGTCTCGTTTGGACATAGTGAATGACTGGACCATTGAAATCCTATCAAAGTGTGTAGTCAGAACAAAACTTTAATTGAATCTCTGACTGTATGTTTAGATTAGGTTTCTTACTGGATGTTGGATAGACAAAAACAGACTAGTACTGAATAACTGTCAGATCATTCATTACACATTTTTTTGATAATTTAACAGCGATAAAACTAAAACGTTATTGATTGGAAGTTAAAATATTCATCAAGACTTAAAATATATCTATTGTCCCCCCTAAAGAGTTTTGTTGAATGTCAGAATAAGCTGGGCTTAATTGCTTAAAACCCACAATCTACCAAATTGCCAATAAAAATGAGTTTTTGGGTTTTAACATGACAAAAAGTAAAAATGTTTAAACAGAATAGTGTATTTTAGAAGGCACTATGTGATGAGACCCCATAGTGTCTTGTCTCTTATTCTCTTCTGTGCTTGAGCAACATCAGCAAAAAGAAATTCAGAACTAGATCAGTTATGCTTTCGTCTGCATATCTTGTCTGCTGACAAGCACACAATGATTAATGCAAATGTTTGAATAACACAACGACCACTTTGACCCAAAGCATGAATGGCTAATTTGTTTTTTTTATCAAATCCATCTCTTACATGGCTTTGATTTATGCTCCCTCGTGCATTAAACGGACACAAGCCACCTCTCGCTGTCTTGTCAGGCGATGCTATTCGCTTAATTTGTAGCAAAACACATCAGCACTGCATTGGCCATTAAACTCATCTTCATTTCCTCCCAGTTAGCAGGATCTTAAACCTGTTCAGGTACTTTGATTGAGTATGCTCACTGATAAGCAGCGCAACTTTGTCTTATGCTAATAATAAGAAGCCTCATTCCAACAGCTGTCTCATGGTGAAAAATAGTAACGGTATTGATTGTGGGTCCCCCGTAGTGATTCTGTTCATTTGTTACGGCTGCTAATGGCTGGTGATGAGGAGTGCGGTGAGATCAGATGTTTTCCTCATACATTTTCGTAGATGAAAAGGTAATTTCTTTGCTCGGATGCCTGGAAGGCTCTTAATCACTCAGAAAGCAATCTGTAGAGCGAAAGAGCTACATGTGATTGTCTTACAAGTTGCACGCTGGTTTTAGGCCTTTCATTAACTGTTTTACAGTGATGTTCCCAAGACTGTTTCTTCCTCGCTACTTCTCACTTTTTCCACAAATATTTCCTGATCATTGTTACAGCCTTCAAGCGTCAGTCTTCCAGGGCCTGAAACTTTTAGATGTCTCTCTGGCTCAGCACACCTGGCTCCAATATTAGCTCTGTAGAGCTTCACTGCATGGTAAGTGAGGCAGTTTCACCATTTAATTCAAGTGTGTGTCGGACAAGGGACACATCTAAAAGTTGTAGGACTCTGGCCCTCGAGGAATGAAGTTTGAGACCACTGATGTAAAAGGTTTCATTTTTACAACTTTCTTCTTTTTACTAGACAAAGAAGTGATAGCAGAGTCTCCTGCTCAAATTAGAGTTCATAAAGTGAAGATTTATATGAGGAGAGAACACCAGAGAAAAGGTCAGGAGAGGAATTGACTGAGTGGAGGAGATAGGGAACCTAATAAACCTGCACCCTTTGGAAGTATTTAAACGTGATTACTCCCAAGAATTTATCCCAGAATTTACTCGAGAGTATAAAGGCTTCTTAAGTACTAGGAAAGTGATCAGAACATCTGATTTAATATTAATGATGTCATCCTACAGACAAAAAGTATAAGGTACATAAGTACAAAATAACAAATTAAGGCAAAAATAAACACTTTTTTCCAATACAAAACTTGTTAAATTATTATAGGATCATATGTATGTTATCAGGGTAAAGTACTTCCAGTCCCAGTTTTTTTCTATTACATTTTGAAGATTATTCTGTTTTTTTTTATCCTAAATTTAGCTTTGTTTGCTCACAAAATTGGGTTCGACCATTTGACACTTTATGATGTTTCTTTGTTCTCAAACAAAGCTTGTCTGAAAATATGTGACATTGTAATTTGCTGCCAGGCCACCAATTGTTTCCCAGTATCAGTCCTCCTTTATTACCCGATGAGTCTTCTTCGGGCATGACCCTCTTCCCACTGTTAACCAGCATCCATAATAAGGAGGGTGGCAGGGCAAACATTTCTCAGCAGTCGACTTGTCATTAACTAAAAGCATTGTGGAGCTTTACTCCCAATTACCACTCCCCTCACAGCTCACATAAATCACGCATTGTCGACTTTCATGAGCTGCGGTCTTGTCTGATTCTCTCTGCCTCTCACAATCCCATTTCGCATCGTCTGTGTTCTACAGAAAACTTTTGGCACTGTAAATGTTATGCAGCATCGTCACGAGGAGTAACTTTATCTCCCAACTTGTCCTTTTTTATATTTTGTGCAAACAAAGCTTTGATTGCAGAGGGTTTAGGCTAGAGCAACAACAGAGACCTCATCATTTAAGCTGTTATGATCTTTTAATGGTCTTCTATTACTGTATCGTTATCCTAAAAGCCAGCAGTCGCTGCCGTGGACTCTCACTTTGATATCGCTTTCATTAAGAGGAGGCCAGGATCATTTGTAGTGGCACTTAAGTCATTTGTTGAAAGTGTGTGAATGTGTTTATGAATCGGTGTGTGTGTGTGTGTGTGTGCGTGTGTGTGTGTGTGTGTGTATAAAGCAGATGAGCTGAGGTGCAGTGTATTTTTATCTGGACCATCGATCTGTTTCAACCTCTGCTTCTCTACTCCTGGGTGTAGAAGTCTTGACCTTCACTGTGGGAGGTATCAGTGAGCCATGTGACCTCTGCTGCTGCATAGTTTGCAAATGCACACATAGTCACACTGCCCTGCATTTGCATGGAAAATGGTTCTAACAATGTACATCAAAGGAGAAAAGGTATGTGCTGTAAAGGTTTCCACTTCAACCTGCACTCCAACTCTGTCACTCCAGTCGCTGCTTGTGAAGAAGAGCTTGCGTTTTGGTTGTTCTATATTTCTTTTAAACTCACACACACAGATGCACTCATGCAAATACACACATCGATGGGGTCAGGGTCTCGAAACACAAGATTTCAGTTGTCTTTGTTTGTCGTCAGCACCTTCTCAGGCGGTTGGGGTTTCGCTCTCTCCGGAATCAGCCGAGCGATGCGAGGGGGTCCGTCTGTGTGTGTTTGCTTTGGAGAGTGTGAGTGTGTGTGAGGTATTGTGTGTCTAAGTGTGTGTGTTGAGGAGGTGAGGAGCTCAGTAGCTGCAGGGCCCTGTATTGATGTCCGCTGCCTCCCCCCGGGGCCCGGCTCTGTGGGATAGTGTGTCAGTAGGACAAAGGCATGGCGCCATCCGTCCTGCTCTACGGGCCAGTAACTAGAATTAATTACAAACCAATCGAATCCGCTGCAGCCAATTGGTAAACTAATTGGTAATTCCAGCTGCCCATCTAGTCACGGATGGGCATCAGGCTGTGTTAGCTGGTGCTGCCGTTCTAGCTGGAAGGCCTGTTGTCTGTAGTTGTGCCCAGATCAAGTTGACCTTTGAGGTTCAGGTTGACCAAACCAGGAGCTTTGTTGATACAGAATTACTGAAATCACTGAGGACCACAATGCTTTCCAGCGATTCAGAGTTTGGTTATCTTGTACTGCTGAGAATAAATCTTTCCTTGTTATATTCAGATTTGTAGCAGCTGATTATTTAACACTTTTATTTTACATGACCGCGTAGACCATGAAAACGGCTAAGATCAGGAAAACTTTTCCAGAGGGACGATAGGTCTAGTAATGTTTAACATATTAAAACATTAATACACCATCCTATTACTAGATATTGATCACTCTTAACAATATCAGTTTTAAGTTGACTTCATCCAGGTCAAAACTTATTTCATGTTCATAGCTCACCTGCTCATGTCCCAGGCTCAACATGATCTGGCTCTTGTTCATTCATATTTTTCATCAGATCTTCACAAATTTTTACATCTTTCAATTTCTTTTCTGTTTCTCTTTGCTCACAAAGTCAATACAACTGTAATTTACAATACTACTTTTTTTACAGAAAAGCAAAATGACTCCAAAGTTTTGATAGAAATTTGGTTCTTTGAAGTTACATTTGTTATTTCCATGCAAAGTCAACACCTGTGTTTTTACTTTGACTACACCCTTCGGTATGATTCTCAGAGAGAGGTGCTGGAAACGACACAGTGCATAAAGTCCTCCTTTTTACAAATATGTAAATGGTATATTTAAGTAGGATATCTATCTTGGGTTAGTGGGCATTAGTAAAGTACTTAAGAGTGATAAAAAAGATTTAGAACTTTAGTTTTCTTATTCCCTTTAGAGCGATGCACATTTACGTGTCCCTTAGCAATATATAGTCATTTGTGTGATTTGACATTATGAGCTGGCACCAATGAAACAGTCCCATTGGGACCTCTAAAGAAAAGCTTACCCCACCATTGAACACAGTGAGTTACAGAGATTTTCCAGATCCCTCTCGGTCACATTTTGAGCTAAGAGTACCGGTCTAAACATGCATTAGTGGAACTTTGACTGCCTGAGCTTCTTGTTGGCCGTGTTGTAGAAGTGATAGACGTAAGGTTCAGGTTACAGCCCGTTCTGACACGGTGTAGTGATAGGGAACGTGATAAAGCTACTGGCCCTACTAAACCCCTCCAGACATTCCCCACAAATTGCCCTATTAGCTGAGACTGATGCTCTATTCTTTAAAACCATTCAAGGATGCTTTTTCCCTTTCCACATTTTCGTAGAGGAGAAGGTAGGGACTTAAATTGGTCCTGCAAGAACTCACTTTCATTAAACTCTGATCATTTAGACACTAGTGCCATCCCTGCGTGTGATATGGCTAACAAAGAAAAGTCATCAAAAAGGACATTTGTGTACGTTTCAGTAAGTCGTCAATGTGTCTGGCTCTTGCTGTGTGGGAGGATGTGCACAAGGAAGGATGAAAGGCATGTCAAGGTGCCAGGTTCCTGAATGAACATCAATCTCCCAATTAGGCCTAAAATAACCTGGCCTACACTGACACTTCCTGTCTGCTGGAGTGTGAGAGGGGGAGAAAAATAGAGAGATGTGGGCAGAGAAGGAGGAAAAGGAAAAGTGTGACAGATGAAAAATGAACCTAAAAGGAAGAAAACTTGGCATTAGTCTTCGTTGAACTCATTAATACACTAATGTACAGTTTTTCCAATTAGCATTTTATTCTTTTTTTTAGATAAAAATACAACAGAACAATAATCCTCCAGGCTAAAATCAGCATATAAAGCAATTTAAATCTGCTTTATATTTTTGCCTCTTTTTTATTTTGTTTTTCTTAACACAAGCTAAAATCTCCACTTGGGTTTGTCCCGTTGATGTGTCAGTGTTCAATCAGATTCAGGAATTGGCAAGAAGAAACATTCTTTCAAAATTCACAAGAGTTTTGTGGTTGTATTCTGACTTTCAACATGTAGTGAGTTTTGCATATGGATGTGTGCTTTGTGTCTGCAATCAATTTCACAAACTGCACAAAACTGAATCACAACTATGGAGCCTTTTCTACAAAACACATATATGTTTCTCTACAACTCTAAAAACCTGAATCACAACAACAACAAAAATCAGAGAAAAATCACAGACATGTTTTCACAGTTAAAAAGCTTGATTTGCATACGTGAAATATATATGACTATATTGTGCAGTAGGCCTGTCGCGATAAACGATAAATCAATTAATCGGACGATAAAAAAACCTATCGAGATCATTTTAATTATCGTCTTTATCGTCTCTTCCTGTCTTTTTTTCTTTCTGTTGATGATGCTGAATGAAAAAGGCTTAGCTCCGGTGCTCTCCACTGACCCTCCCTTCCTCATTTCCTTAGTCTAATGTCCAGTGCGCATGACACGAGTTGTCGGCCGATTTTCAAACCCTGAGAGACACATTAGCCGACAGAAATTCTGGGTATAACGGTTCGATCGGGTTCGTCGTGCCGTGTGATGTCCAGCCACATGGGCACAAAATAACGGCAGCAAGTCCAGTTAACTAATTTTAAAATCGGGCATTAATCAATGCTTTACTAGAATCTACCTGTGATGCATGTGGCTATAGAGTCAGCGTAAAGTCCTAGCTGAATGAAAATAATTAAAACCTATTTATGTTACGTTAACGAAGAACAGCTGAAAACCTACCGGGTTCATCAACTGCAGTAGCAATTTGGCTCCAACTCCTCCCCTTGTCATTTCTATATTCTTTGCACGAAACGTTAAATAAATATTAATGTTGTTTCCACATATCATCTCCAATGTCCGCTGGACTTCGGGTCATAAGGGGAAAATAGGGGCAAAAAATGGTGTAGTGTGAACTATTGCATTAGGTAGTTGGATGTGCCTGTTTTTTCCATTTAAATCTAGAGATTACTGAAGGGCAATAGAGACTTCATAATCTGCACTCTTTTGGTTGAATGCAGTATTTATTTCCACTTTGAATCCATTTCATATTTGTTTTTGGTTGTTTTGTTTATTTAGTTTATCAGTTCCAGTGTTATGTGTTATTTTGAAAATAAATATCAGGAAATCGCATGTATTATTAGTCATTTCCATTAAATCAGTGTCGAAAGGTCTTGAAACAATATTATTGTTTATCGCAATAATTTCTTTAGACAATTAATCATCCAGCAAAATTTGTTATCGTGACAGGCCTATTGTGTAGTCATGTAAAGGTATGGGTATTTTTCCTCATCAGGAAGAAGAAAAACAGAAATCTTATACACAATTGCTGTGATTTTTATGCCAAATGCAACATCAGAGCCAAAATTATTCACAGCACAACTAAAACATCAAACAATCCAGTAGAAACCATGGGAGGGTTATACCAGGAAGTTTCTTGGCATAAATCTGAACAAGGTGTGGACGTCTAAAACCACGGCTAGTCGTTTGGTTGTAGCTATAACATTAAATTGCAGTCTACTGCTCAATTGGTTTTATGTTTTCAACAGCAGCTTAACTTTGTATTTCAAAATAAATTATAATTTACTTGCTTGCTGTTTTCTTCTTTTATTACTGATGCAGTAACATCACCTTGAACGTGTAAGGTCATCTTTGCTCAAAGGATATGAGAAGTCATATGAAAGTATGTACCCGTCATCATGTCAGGACTCTAGCATAAACAGAATAAACACACTCCCATACACACACGACCGCTACAACTTCCATCATAAACACAGGTGGTCAATAGCCAAAGCAGTATTTCAAGGTAATCCACCGGTTTATTGGCTTAAACAGAATGACCGGTACACCCATAAATTGATTAAAGCATAAAAGTGAAGGCTTTTAAGTAGGTACCCCCTCCCCGAACTTTTGCTTTTAGCACAGACTGTACATTGATTGCCCTACTAGTGCTTTGCATGGGTTCTGACCTTTTTGTTTCCCATAAGGGAAATAACTTAGTTTACTGATGTAGAAATGTATTTTACATGAGCTGGTTGGCAGTATTACAAAGATCCCCAATGGGCAGAGGTGGTAATGGGGCGCTCCACTCACCATCATCATTACCTCTCTTGTGTTTCAGCAAAAGCTTCCTCTCCACAAAATCTAATTTTCTGTCGTCCTTTAAAGTGGGAACTTACTTGAACAAAAATGTATGGCACTTCTTGGGTTTGATCTTTGACTCATCCACACAAGTAGAATCAAGATGAAGAAATCTGGACGTTCATAATCATCCAGATTTACAGTACTTACCGGCGAAAGAAAATGAGAGTTGATTGACTATAAATTTCACATAATTAGTGCCAACAGAAAAGGTTCAAAAAGTTAAGTAGCTATTATTTAAATCCCAGGTGAGAGTTTCCAGTTTCAGGTGAATTAATGTCTCAAATCAAAAGCCTCTATCATGAGCAAAATACGGAAATTCAGTTTTAGGGTGGGACTTCTCACAGTAGCAGCTAGACCAAGACTTTCCAACAATTAAGTTAACTCTGCTGATCTGTGCAGGATAAACAGGAATCACAAACCACATTAGAGGCACATTCCCTTCTCAGATGCACAGTCTGCACTGTTAGGATCTCCCAGTTAGGCCAGTAGAGCAAGATGGATGATCAATGACTTTCCTGAACATCATTTGTTTAATTCGATTTGTAGGGATTTTCTCTCCTTCAGCAACGGAAACGGTGGACGTTTGGGAGAGGAAAAACTGTGGTGGGAGTCTGCTGAAACATCGGTTCAATATGGACATTTTTCTGAAACCTGACACTACAGGAAATAGATATTGATCAAGATGACCATTTACTCACTCTGTGGCTACATAGGGGGCAAAGTAAGAGTTGTGTAGAGAGGGAACCATAGAAAAGACAGTTGTGAAACTCTACAGCAAAGCAGGGATACCTTCATATGGCTCACACTTGCTTGTTTGCTACCCATGTGGACCTTTAGCAGTCTTTTCAAATGTCCTATTGAGACTACAGAGTCAAAAGGCAGACAACACAATGCTGGCATGTGGTGTAGGAACGCTTTCTTTTACACACATTTCAGTTCAGGAATGTAACAGCTACCAGAAATGATGCAATGATTGATCACTTTTAAACCCCCATTATGGCATCATATGGCACATAGGTGCAAAAGCAGGTCTGAATTCATCTGTTACGGCCTTGTAATTTATGCCACATACACTCTTAATGTATGTAGGTGAACAATTGCAATTTTCACATGGCTAACAGGAGTGTCATTCCATTAAGGGGTTGCCAGCACACTAAAAAACCCCAATAGGTTAGCCTTGAATGTGTTTTTCTTTTTATTGTATTCAGCTGGAGAATTGGTGCTCTCTTGTGTTGTGGGTGCTTGTTCATGTCTGCAGGATGCTAATAACACTGAACTTGGTATCTAAATCATCAATATTAGATACCATAGTTGGTGTCTGTGCATGTGATATTTTGGCATGTCAGTCTGAAAACAGAAAAAAAGTGGGTGTTGTGTACACAAATAATGGACTTGCCCAGGCAACCGTAATACTGCAAAAACGGCCACTGATTTAGAGCAGAAATAGCTGAAAGTACTGAGCAAAGTGGACAACTCAGTTGACATGTAATGAACTGTATGGGTCTTACAACCACTAATGAAGTGGATTGATTTCCCTTTGGTACTGAATGTTATTGACATAACATACCTTTACATAAGCCTGCACCTTTACGACATTGATCCCAATTATGACCAATCATGACATGCATTGACTACAAGGAGGTTTGAGATTTTCTCATATATTTATATGTTTTTCTTAGGCTTGTTAAAATCCATTTTACGAATTATATTTTTTGTTCTGTTATTGTTGTGTTATTCAAATCTCTGGCATATGTTTTATCAGAAACTGAAAACGTGGCGATATCGGCTTTGGTAATATTTACGGTTTTCTATTTGAAGGAGTCGTATGTCTGTAATCTTAAAAGATTCATTAGAGAATCCAAATACTCAAACTAGTCAGTCATATAAAAAAAGAAAACAAAAAACTAGTTGAGTACCCCTTTAGATGGTCTGGCAAGTCTTGTTGAAAGCAAACTATTTATTTATTCATTAATTTATTTAAGGTATTTAACTCTCAACTGGGCTCATAGTTTTTGTTTTGTATTTTGTATCTGCTTTCTCACATGTCTGGATTATCCCAGGTTTTTGCGGTCATTTTTTCGAAATCCAGTCAACAAGCAGTACTGAGAACACATTCATTTAGCCCACGAGGCTGGAGATATTCACGTCTAAGTGAGGAAATGTTTCCTCCAGTCTCATCCTGGGAATTCCATCAGCATTGATCTGGTTAGCAAATGAACAGCATAAGTGCACAAAAAGGCAAAGTATTCAAGAGCGTTAATCTCAGTTAATTTTCTGTTCGTAATGTTGACTAAAGGGGGGTCATTTGTAATAAATGACAAAATATGAGGTCATAAATGTGTGTGAAAAATCAATACAGGAAGAAAAGAGGTGTCTTTTTCCTGTTTGGGTTGATCCTTGGGAACATGGCTCCACATGGCTCCTTGTGAAAGCTGAGAATTTCACACACTGTTCACAGGGCAGAAAGTGCGGTCTGAAACATTGTATTGGGTTCAAGAACAAATCTGGATCGGGGTTTCCTATGACATTTAAGTGTAGAGAGCTTGTCTTTAGCTTCTTTGTTGACAGCAACATATATAGCTGTCAATGAAAAGTCTATGAGACAGGAGGTTGTGTACAAAGAGCAATTTTACTGTGAAGCTGGTTCACAGTAAAATTTGCATTATGTTTTTAATTTGTTGTTGTCTGCTTAGGAGGGAGCTCTGACATTTCTTTCTCCATAGTCCTCAAGTTGATGGTGGTATATGATATATTCAGCTGTCTTCATATCACCTTTGAGTGAAAGAAAAGTACGTCATGCTTTTGTACAGAGCCAGTGGACAGTGTTATCCACATCATTTTCACAAGGTGCATTTTGTAAGTCCTACTCTTCCATCTGCTCCCTTACAATATTAGATTTTTTAAAAACAACTTATTTACAATTGGAGTAATTGTAAATTACAATTACATTATGGTAATCCAGTTTTGATATTTGTAAGTTGATTCAGAATCAACCATCGTGACAAAAAAAAAAAAAAGATTTTATACCCTATGATTGACATGTCTCTATACACATAGAAATATTTCTGCATATTTAGGTTGTGCTTTTCCACATTATTAGATGAGCTAAATTGCTTATTTTTTCTATATTATGAAATTTCAGTTTTGCAGATGGACTGAAAGTACTTTTTTATAATTTTTTTAATAAACAAATGAAACCATCCCTCCCCGGGTAAGGGAGAGATGTTCAGGGAAAAACCTGAACTTTGTTTATTCCCTTACATGTCACACAATGGCTCCATGAGGCGTTTCCACATGACAGTTTAGGGGCTCAATTCACTTACAACTTTCAGAAGTCCGAACTGTATAGTATAGCTTTTATTAAAAAAACAAAGTTTTCAAAAATCATGGTATTTCGAAAGTGCCTTGTGCAAATGACGTTGAAGGTTTTTTTTTTTTTTTTTTTATCTTAGCGGTTTTCCAAAACCGATGTTAAAATGATTTTCAAAACACTTACTAACGGCAGACTCAGGTGAAACTTAAGACACTGTAAAGGCACTGCTTGAGTCTTCAGTTGCTGCTGTGTCTAATTACAGAGTGTAAATGATAACATCTCTTAAACTGTAAAGTAAATGGAGTCTTACAGTGTCATGAAACATATATAAGCAAACACCCAAGCTGCTACACAATAGACCCCTTACCACTGGGCTGCTGAGATATTTCCGTCAAAGTGCGTAGAGAGATGAGGACTGAGGCTGTGTGGGGGTTGAGTTCACTCCCACAGGAGACTGTGACGCCTAAACAAATTCGATAACCTAACCTTGTTACCCCAAGTCGCATGGCAGTGGCCCCCTTAATACCCCCTCCCTTTTCAAAACAATAGCTTAGGTAGACAGGCAAGACAAGTTGTGCATAATTTACACAGTGATGTGCACGCCAGCTCACACACTGAAAGCCGCAAGGGCAAACACACACATGCACGTTGGGGATAATGAATGGGCGGTTGTGAATGGATGGCAATGTGCACTTAGTGCTGGGAGCAGCTAAATTCAGCCATAGATGATGAATTGGCAGCAGCTTGTTGTAGAGGCAGACAGGCCCTGGATCACAGGAAAGAAGAGAGGATAAGCAGGAAAAAAGTGGAGAGGAGAGCACTCACTACTGTCCAGGGCAGGATAGCTAAGGAGAGAAGATGGTTGAGGGGAGAAATTCAGTCGAGAAGAGTGAGGGAGGACTCCGCGGGGAAGGTGATGAAGCATGCAGCTCAGGTTTCCTGTCTCTGATGTAAGGCCAGTCTGGATCGATGGCTCCGCTGGGGCCCGGCCAGCACACTCCAACCTGCTTGCTCTCTACAACTCTCGCTCTCACCCTCCTTTGTCTCATTCCTTATCTCTTTTTCTTTTTCCCTCACTGTTGTCATCTGTCTTTAGCTCCTCTCTCTCCTGTCTTTCTCTCTTCGTGATCTCAGTCATAGCACACGCTCCGAAAGCCCACTGGTTACTGCATCATCAGAAACACATGAAAATCACTTTTACATTGAATGTGACTGGATTTTCAGCACAATACTAACTTTAATGTAACTCTTAAGGGAAGCGGCAGAATTTATGCTCATAAATAAGACCGTCATGCTTTGCAGGGGTCTGGTTATTAATTCTGCTTGAGCAATCAAGCAGAACTGAGCAATCCTTTGGAGCAGCCGCATAAACTTTGTTGTGTCCTCTTGCTAAATAGTAGTTTTAGTTGTCCCTTGGCTTAAGTAAGTAGAGTCTTTATTGCCATTGTACATTTCCGTTCAGTGTACGCAAGCACAACAAAATTGGGGCACAAGTCTCTCCTTGGAATTATATTAAATAATCAATAAAAACAGAAACAAAAATAAGTAATAAACACACTATATATATATAAAATAACATTACACTTAATAGTGTCAAATATGATTAAAATATTCCACCTTTTTATAATGCTGGGGAAAAAGTGTTTCTATTTCAGACACTATTTTGTTCAGTTTAGGTGAATTCTGATTTTCATGCTTATATGAATCTACCCACATCTCTAATGAAGATGATCAATTAATCAATCATCATCATCATCCATTCACAAGTTAATTTGTGCAGCACATTTCAGGCAGTTCAAAGTACAAAGTTCTGTGTAGCAAATATTCTTGCTATCTCCTATTTTGGGCCATAAATGGGTAACTAAGTACATATCCGTTCAACAGAATTCTATCAAAAAGCCATTTCATTTTTTTGTTAAGAAAATAGTCTATTCTATAATTACCATGAGAAATTTTAATGATGCTACCACAAATGCTATTTCTTCATTTAAATAATATGGTGGAGCCATCAAGTTATTCTGGGCATGACTCCAAAGACTGTTCCTTTTAGAAAAGTGTTTTAAAATGGTCCAAGAATTACATTTATTGTAAATAGCTGAAGACTGATTTGGATCTATTTATGTTTTATACGTTCAAGATTTAAACATTTTCCAACAAGAAAATGACGGCGTATAATTGTAATGACATCTACTGCCAAAATGCTACACAGGTGATCATAAAAAAATTATAATCTAAGCAGCACTTTTAAATTGGATTTTGTTGAATTTTGTGCAATCTCTATAAAAAGACTCAGAATGAATCTTTTTTTAAATGTGTCTTTTTCTAAGTTCTTTTTCTAAGAACTTGTATAAGAAATACTTTTCACCAAAAACCTTAATAACTGCACATTTGTAGAGATCTTTAAAATAAATGTATCTGTTGTTTTGTATACTTTTTAGAACACGGATCTTTTGTAAAACACAAATAAAAGGACAGGAAATACTAACTGATGCTTTTCACTGTTAAAACATCACAGTATTAAAGCTGACATACTCTAAAAGGCTAAAATAAAGCAAGTAAGTCTTGATGCGCATATCACTGACTGCCATTTGTATTGAGATAAATGGCTTTTTAATAGCCTTCAGGGATTGATGCTAATCTAAGGAGGCTGGTCTGGCTCTTTCTCTCACTGTGGGATAAGACTCCTGATTAGGTGGCAACAAGGAACGGCAGCCTATCACTGCTTTAAGTCACTGTTCAGACCACACTTTTGTTGTGTCACCCCAGCAAAAGTTATTCATGTCAAAAAGCAAGCATTGCAAAACTTTTATACTAAAGTTTTCAATAGTTGGGATGAGACCCATATTGCTGAACGTTTATGATTATAAGTTCGACTGGATTCAAACAATTATGCAGAGCTACAGTATGTTTTCCTCAAGATTTAGCTTTTAAATGTCTGTAGTTGTTCATATATTTAATATAAAAGATAAAAGAACATACTATATTAACTTCTATCTTATTTCTTGTGATTTTATAGAAATTAGTATTAATAAACCAAAACTGTAGCACCGATGAACGTAGTCGACATTAACCTGAGAGCTGTTAGGCTTAAAAACTGATTCACGTGTAAATTTAGTTTGAGTAAAAACTTTTCAACTCTGATGAAGGTCAAGGTGATGAGTGAATCCCGTCTATGCTTGACCCTACAGCTAATTAACAACCATAGGACTGGTTGAGTTGTTGTCATGGAATAAGCCTGGTTCAGTCTGTCAAGTGGGGGTTAAGAGATTCAAAACGCAGCACAAGTGTCTCAGGCGTTCTTTATTTTGTTTTATTTTGTGAATTATTTCTTAAAGTTTTGGTGGCTAGAATGGGACTACTTCAGCTATAGTAACTGATCTGAACAACAATAGTAGAACGTTGTGCAGAATCTTGATTCTGCACAACGTTATCGTATTTAGATGTTTTTTCTTTTTTTGGGTAATACTTTGATTCATTCATTCATTCATTCATTCATTCATTCATTCATTCATTCATTCATTCATTCATTCATTTATTCATTCCCCTAACTGATTTCTTCAGTCTTATGTGAGTTTTAAATTTTTTTGTTTTGTACATTTGCCAATTTATCAAAAGCATCAGCAATGATGATTAATAGTAATGACCTTTATATGTCTTCATTTTCTGTTATTTTGTTATACAGTATGACTCCCTTTTTTTCTCTATGAATAGAATGTAAGAAAATATTCGAATATAGCAGAAGATATGGTCAAATCTGGTAAAAACATTTTTTTTACATTTCAATGATGCGTTCAGTAATTACCAATGAATTCCTGTCCTCATATTGGAACCTTATTTTATTTATTTAATTTTGAAGATATGAGCTTTCACCCGGGGCAGAGATGATATTAGCCTTGGCAGACTGCGGCAGCGTGAGAGGGCCTATCCGTTACAGTTTGTGTCTGAGAAGGCCCTCTCGTCAGAGCCTAATCTAAACCCATCTGACATCCAACATAACCATAGCTGACACATCGGAGCTGATAACGCATGAGAGGCCAGTCAGAACTCATCTGTGTGTTTATGGTTTGCCCTCATTCATTCACAAACACACAACAGAAAAGCCAGGCGACCATCTGCACTGGCTAATGCTGGCCTTATAAATATTTTACCTTATAGGATAAATTCAAAAACGAAGATGGCAAAAAGTGTTGGAAGAGATCCCAGCAAATAATTCATGCCATCTGATGTCAACCACTTTCTCCATCCACGTGGTTCCACAGGGTGGTTCTGAGAGGCACCAAGGACAGAGCGACGGGAGAGATGCATTGTTTACTTTGGGTTGTGTTTGTGCTACTGGTTCAGTCCTAGAGGGTGAATGGAGGCAATTAAGTAAGGTGAACGTCAACCCTCAAAAAGAGGGCTGTGTTGACTTCTCACCTCAGGATGGTGGTTTCTTGGCCACACGTTGACAACGCTATGGATGTCCTGTCTGTTGCCAAAAGTCTAAAGGTGCAAAAGCCTGTGGACAGAAAGGAACTGACTCTACCCTACCCTAATGTTGGTCATCAGCAGAGAAGTTTTAAAAAGAAGTTAAGCTAAAGCCAACTAAAGAGGCAACAGAAAACATATTCACTGCAAGTTGGCTTGCAAAAGGAATTGACTAAAACATCTAACTGTCTTTCCTCTTACTGGCCTAACGGCACAGCATTCCAATACAACATTATTTTACAGGAATAAGTGAGATTTCTAGTTCTGAGCATTGTACTGGCAATGTTTTTTTTATAAAAGAAAATAATATTAAAACATAATATAAAGGACCAGGACCTTCAGTCCCATTACAACCATAATGAAGGCCAAGTCTCATCATGATGCTTGATGCTATGATGTTTATTTTTTATGCCTTTTATGTAATGGTGGAGGACTTTTTAAACATACGAGTTCAAAATGTGAAGGTTACTAAGAAATAAAAAAAAAGTTGCCACTACACATCAGAATAAAACAGATACAGATTCATTTGAGGCCATTTCCTTTGATTGAAGGAGACAAATCTGAACTGATCTAAGGAATTTCTCACTTTTTTGTTTATTGTATGTTGAACGGCAACATCATAAAACCATATCTAGTTGACCAAAGATTTCAGTTAAACACTCACAATAATTATCTTATTTTCCAAATGCCATTGTAAATTTTGTTAATATTTTTCACAAAGAATATGATGTAATGTTTGGTAAATTAATCAACAATAAGATAAAAATATAACATATATATATATATTAAGATTTCCATTCCAAATACAATTTATATATATGTTACCCTTTTAATGCTCGGAAACTTCTTAAAACTTCAGTTTTGAGCTTTAAATGATTTTATACAAGTCTTGTTTTAGAGCAGTGCCTGCACCCTTTCCTCCTGGACCATTCAGCCTTCGAAGGTCCACTGGGATATTTCAGTTTATCGAGCTCTGGCTGAGATATTCACACTTCTGGTGGCTTCAGTCAGGCATGCAGGTGTGCTAAGGGCCTTTGCACAGTGCTGATGTATTTCTGAGCAAACCTCTTCTGGACGCAGCAGAGAGCACAGACAGTTCTCAGTAGCTGAGGTCTGACAGATGTCTGTCCTATCTGATTGGCTCACTGGCTGACCGGAAATTAGAGATGTCGTTTTAAACATAGAGAGTTGTCTCATATGCACTTCCTGCTGTGGCAGAGACATTTCTCTGTGTGGTAATAATCTGCCATGGCCTCATTTTGAATTGTCTTTCTCATCGTTGTATCATAACCCACCAATGTCTAAACATGCACAAGATAGAAAATACTTAAAAAAGATAGCAATAACTGAATCTATTTGTTGTATTTTGCTACACATTTCCTTTTTCCATCAGAACCATGGAGCAGTAGCCTTTGTGAGCCGAAATATTTAAGCTGTCAATATTTTCCAAGCCATCTATACACATAAATGAAGACACACATAGATATACATTGCATTGACTCCCATTCATCTTTCACTCACTTTTGTGGCCTAACACCATTCAAACCCTCCAACTAAGCTTAACATAAACTCAACTTACACCCTAAACGTAACCCAGTCTGTCCCCACAACGCAATATATGTTAGGAATTGTCCTTACAACGTATCAAATACAAGGCCACACACACGCAGGGTGGTGGCTCTGCAAGGGAGAAGCATCCCAGTCACTAATGTGTTTCAGCCAGCCAAGCGGCCAGGAGACAGTGACCAGTGGAGCAGATAATCACATCAACTGAGTGAGACCTGCACTGCCTGGCGATGCCTCTGATGCTGCTGCTGCAGATCATGTAGAGGATAAAATGACCTCTGAATGGTGTGCATGTCTGCGGGATTTAATTTTGATACCTGTATTTTTATTTGTCTGAGTATGACATCATCCTGTACATCTTTACTTCTTCTGATCTCTGAATTTTGCAGTGCAGTTCAACACAGTCAGCAAATGATTTTCTTTTGTTGGCTTGATTTTGTGACACTCACAATTATTCAGACCCTTAGCAGACTTTGATTTAAAATTATGTTTTACTTTTCACAGGAAACGAGACAGACATCTCAGAGAAGATAACAAAACAAAGTGAATGGAGTAAATCATTTCTTTGTTTTCATTTAAATCGATTGATTGTCTAAAAACGATTCCTCCTATTTATAACCAGTAGAAAAATATTTTTGCCATTACAGCAAATGCTTCATATAACTGCTGAAATACTTTTTTTTTTTAGTGTATGGTAAATGCCTTTTCTAGAGTAAAACAAAAGTCATTTTGTTGTCCTTGAGAGAATTTTAATTATGCTTAGTTGGCTTCTCAAAAATCTTATTTTAAAAATGTAGATTTTCTCAATGAGAAAGATGAGACAATGCGTTGCTTGTAATCTAAAACTTTGCCAGCAATACAGTATCCCACTTCATCCCATTTGTCTCACAATTATCAGCAATGTTTGTGCAACAACAGAGTTTTCTGTTTATTTGCATTTTGAATACTTGATCTGACCTGTAGGATGGTCCCTGTACCCTTGTTATTGTAGAGAACATATTTAAATGAGTATTTAACTGCATTCAAGCGGTCAGGGTGACAAACAACCCTTAACATTTATGCGCATAAAAAGGAGACAGCTAACCACAAATCAAAGCAGGCTGAACATTTATCTTCAATAGAACTAAATGGAATGGGCGAGACAATGAATGTCACCCACCATCTTGCTGATTAAAATGATCCTGTAGACACCAGAGTAAGAGGCAAGACAAAGAGAGGCATAAACAGGACAGAGGAGAGCGGATGTATAGTAAAAAAACGGAGAGCAACAAACGCCTGACAGTGAAATATTGTTCCAGGAGACGTGATGGATAGAGAGGATAAAATGAGAGAAGCGGGGGAAAGTGCAACAGAAAGCTTGGAGGATCAAATCTTGTTAACACTGTGGCATGACCTTGGCCAGCAGCTGACTCCAGAGATCATCTTTAGGTCACAGTCACTGAGCCACTCTGTTTAATTGACATTAGCCACAGCTGCATAGTCACAGCGGCGAGAACTCACACCCACAGCGCTCCTCCTGTGACCACGCAAGGCCAAGTTTTCACCATTTTTTTTCTAGAAACTCTCCAAAAGATAATGAGCAATTAAGACACAATGAATATTACAGATGTCCATTAATGTATAGTTTTCTGCAAGCAAACAAAAAAAGCATGATTTTTCTCTGGGTTGGACTGGTTTTCTTAGACGGAGGTCGGAAAACTTCTAATTGTTTGTTGTGGGTGTTTTTGGAGAAAAAAATAAATTTTCATTTTTGTTGCGCTAAATCCATTCCAAATGGCACATTTTTGTGGTTGAATGATCCTATCAGAAACCTCAAGGTTTTGAAGAGCTAAATATTAACTGAAAATGAACTGAAATAAAAAACTTTATTTGTAGGTATTACTAGTTTATGATGAGAATATCCGATTACCATGACACACACACACACACCAATAATGCACTACTCACTCCCAATATGTGTTCACCACCATACTTCTTATTGAATATTACTTTCCTTCCTTTTTACTTGTCACATAATGAAAGCTAAATTGCCAAAAAGGAGACACAATAGACAATTTTTTTCATGTTCCTACTTAGGCTTTTATCATACCTGTACATATTGATGATGTCCAGCATATTTTTTTTACTAAATCAAATACAGATGGAAAAAAAACAACTAGACTAATCTCTAAAATTAAGAATTTTGATGATGAGTGTTTTTGTTGTATTGTTATACAACAATATTCAAAACTCTTACCGTAGGGAGTATGGATGTAGGGTGAAGCTTTTCTGGTTCATGTTGAAATCATGCATCATGCTTAAGGAACGCTCAAATCAATTTTAAAATCAGCACATCTGTCTTTCTCCTACATATGTGTACATATTAAATTAACTACCACTGAACGTATAGGCTCAAATGAGCACTGGTGGTTCTGGCACAAAATGACACCCTAAGCTAGCCATTTGGGATACAAATGCGTTTTGGACAAATTCATCTGTATCCCATAAGAAATTGAAGTAGTTCTTTAATTAAATCAGAAACAATTACTGGACTTCAAGGTAATTTGTTGAATGAAAAGAGCAAAAGTTTCCCATACTCAAATAATAATAATAAAAAAATAACCAGCAGTGGAATCATCTCTTTATATTCAACAGAGATGCTTTGCTACTTTATGTTCAACGGTATCAACAGTAAACATATGGCATCACAAACCGTCCCTGCAGCAGGAAATTACATCAGAACAGCGCCTGACGTCCGATGGTTCCTCAGATTCCCACGTCTGTGTTTAGTCATCATTTATGACTCTGTCAGTACAGCTGTACTCTGTGTAATGTTTCTGTGTAAGAATAACAACACGATGTGTCAGAAGAACACAGAGCCGAAGCTTGATGGTTCAGGAAGGAGTTTGTTATTGACGGCCTCTGTGTGAGTCAGGCTCCATGACTGACCCCAGTGTCTCTGTGCAGTTTGCATGTCTGGAAGCAGAACTTTCTTTGATGACCACCAGATTTATAGGGACGCTTTTCTTATCGCACCTACGAGGGCAGCCGAACAGGGTGGGAGAACAAGGTCTTTTAGAATTTATACCTTGTCAGGGTGTTGGGAAAGCTTTACATTCAAAGGGGAAGGATCAGATGAACAAAGTGATTAATCTTGCATTTATTCTACTTGGAAGAAGAAGAAGAAAAAAAACTGTCACTGCTGTTTTTGGTTTAAAGACGAAGCATAAAGTCTAGTACAACATGACGTCGAAGGGAAATGTAATTTATACACATTTACATAATTATGATAAAACATCTTGTGCTCTGAAATAAATATGTTTTAAAGTCATAGAAACTACAAACATTGAAAGCATTAAACTTACATAAATCATGATTGGTCTTCAGATGGCTTTTCAAAGCAGTAATTTTTCAAGGTTTCCCCATGAAAGACAAAAAAAACTTAACTGAATTATGCTGAATGGATCTGTGGCTGCTAATAGACAACAAAGAAAAAAAGAATAGAGTGAGTACTTTTGCAACAAAGATACATAAAGTTATGAGGAGAGATTTCTCCTGCACATTTTTTTTTCAATTAGAATTACATTTTGCTCCTTACTGAGAAATCATAAAATATCTTGAATTTAAGGGAAGGAACAACCCAAAGCTAAAGGAAAATAATCACACACAGTTCATGCCAAAGCTACTCAGTTTGAACACAAAGACAACGGCCACAATGCCCAGGTGACTGCAGCTGTTCTGAGCATCAGGTAGCAAAAATGCTTGCCTTTGTATACTCTGTCGAAACATAATTTCTGCTATTATGTTCAGATCATGTTAATTAAAAAAAATATATAGTCAGCTTTAAACGTGATTCCTATTTTTCCTCTCCAGGCCACATGAAGAAGAGAATTGCACATTCTAATAGTATAACAGCATTTTAGCTCATTTTCAATTCTAGACTAAAACATGTGGCAAACTGGCATGTTAAACGGTCTATACAGAAAACTATTATACTTAGATTACTGTAGTGCAGTTAAATCTTTGTAAGACAATCACGGACCGATTTTGTGGAGAAAAGTGAGACTTGCACAATCAAAAACGTGGCTTGCAGAGCACGCTATTCTGGTCACACAGTAGCTGCGAGGAACATTTGACCCATGGTTGTGCAAGTCCAGCTTATCGGTAGTCCTCAGAGCCAAAGGAGAAATGTCAACTTCCATGTTAGCACAGCCAGAGTTTAACTGTGTAAAATACAGTTTTTTAGTAAATATTTATTTGCATTAATGTGAGTTGCATGATGCATTAGAATCAAAGCATGTGGTGCTAAATTATCAGGACTCCCACGATTCAGCTCGTATAGGTAACATTTCTCCTGGGCACCTCACTGGATATATCAGTATTCTTCACTTTGTGAGCTCTTTTAAAATTTATGTACACACACACACGCACACACACACACACACACACACACACACACAGGTAAAAGTGCATGTTCCATCTTGCTCAAAACAGGCGTTTTTGCAATAGACCAAAGTCTCTTCACTTTGTTTTATACTAGAATAAGCAGCTCTTCTTAATCAATGTGCAAAGGTTGTCTGACAAGTGTTGGTTGTATATGCCTCACCTCTGACCCTGCAGTTGCTCCTCAGTGAAGCCCTCTCTGCTACCTAATCTCAAATGCCTTCCCAGCCCCACTCTAATTCATTACTTCCCCTTCCACTGCCCTGCCAGGGTCACAGTAATGACATGCAACGCGCCGGACCCAGTTATGACCAAGGCCTGCGTTTGATCTTCCATGCATCCCTCTGATATATAAATGTTTTTGTGAAGGCACCGCTATGTGTTGTGCATTTACTCTGTCTGTCCTCCGGTTGTAAACCTGCACTGTATTTATGCTAATTAACACACACAAAAAAACTGCCATTCCAGACGGATGTTTTACTCCTCCTTTTTGCTGAAAACAGTTGGCAGTGTTACTGCAGTGATTAAGGCAGGAGAACAATAGCTTCAGCAGAGATGAGTGTGTGAGTTATGGTGTCACTGGGAGGACCTTAGTCTATTAAGGAGTAGTGGGGAGTTTGATGAAGGTCTTAGGAGAATGAACTTGAATAAAGATGACAGACTGCAACAATTCAGTTTCAGAAGATAAAAATAATTTTGGATGAAAAAAAAAACAAACAAAAAAAAACTGCAGAAGAACCAAACTATAAAAACCAACTTCGATTCCCAGATATCTTGAGAAATATATGCATCTCTGTCTTGTTCCACAAGGTGATGTTATCTGAGGTTTAACGTTCGCAGGCTCACAGCAAGGTCAGTTAGTTACGTCTCATTTATTGGTATTTAAAATGATTTGCAAATGTGGCCCCCGCATACATAGTCATTAAACACAGGTGTCTCGGATTACTGCCGTGGTTCACATATTGCAGATGAAGAATAGGGCTGGTTTTATATTCACTCGTTTGCACAGACATGACATAATAAGCAATGAGATCAGGACTAATTTGACAGTTAATTTTCTAATGAATAATCTCATGTGTCCAGTGTCTGCTGAGGAAATCTTTACTCCTGTGCCGCCATTAGCTTTTTCCTACTTTCTTGGGTTTGCTCTACACACCAGGGTGACGTAATAGTTTTAGCATCAGTTCTCATCTGTGCAGACCAGATTATAAATTCACCATGTGCCCTGATGAGTTTTTTTCTTTTTTCTTATTTTTACTCTAAATTTAGTTTGTCTGAATCAATTGAATTTGGAAAATTAATCCAGCCTATTTAAAATCGAGAAATCACCCTGAGCATTTAAACACATCTATAGCAGCAGAATCCCATCAAATTAATATTTTTAAAGAGACTGAGGAAATCATTTTCTTTTTTAAAAAAGTTAACACATTAAAAATCTTTTTAATATCATGCAAACCTTGTAAAAAGTATTTCCATTTTAACTTTAAGTGTGAACCTATATCTGCTGTTGCTTTTGCACCTGAATTTCTCCTTTGCAGGACAATAAAGGCTGTTTCTTCTTCTATCCCTTTAACTTATTCTTTTGTTAATCTACATACTGTATCTAGATTAACATACTGTTGCACTTCTATGTGAAGTCTATGGGGAATATCTCTGACCTTGAGCTGCATATTTACAGACTAAAATATTTTCACATCCTTTGTTACATCAAGGTGTGTCAGAATGGAGAATAGAGAGCATCAAAGTCATATATGCTTTTATCTAAGACATTTAATCTTTGACCCTTTGTTTTAGGGTAGCAGTATCAGAGCTACAAACTTAAAAAGAATAAACAACCTGATAAAGAATGTTGGTTCTGGGGACTACTGTGGAACATTTGGAGATTATTGTGCAACAGAGGATTGTTCATAAAATCAGGAAAATTGCAGATAACCTCGAAAATCCTCTTGATGAGACAGTTCCACAACAACACTGTCTTCAGTCAGAGGCTTCTCCAGATTTGCAATAACACAGACTACTATAGGAGAGCCTTCCTGCCCACAGCCATAGGCATCTACAACAACTCATGGTATGAGTTACAACAAGATTAAATGTCCTTTTGAGATTAATAGAGTAATTTTTAACTGAATTTAATTTGAATGTTTAGGGTATTTTCTTGCTGAAAGGAAGACCTTCTCTCTAGTGGGATGTTCTTTTCAGTCTCTTGCAGGGTTTTTACGTGATTTCTTTATTATTAACTCCACCAATCTTCCCATCAACTTACAATCAGCTTTACTGCTAAAAAGACAAATTCCAGTCTCATTGTGGAGATGGTGTGTTCAGGGTGATGTGCAGTGATCCCTTTCTGCATGTAGGTCATGTAGTTCTATTTTAGTTTCACCTTACCAGAACAACTTCTTCTACATCTCCGGTGTGCTTCCTGCATGGCTTATGACAAACTATAAACAGGAATTTTTGTTGGCTTACTTATTCCCAGAGTTACATAAACGTCTAATTTGTGTAAATGCTTGTCTAATTATTGTACTTTTAGACTTTTTCGCATAAGCTCTGGATATCTGCTCGAGAGTAACATGGATCTCTGAGTGGAGATCTCCATGCTTGGTCTGCCAGCTCAGGTGGATGGTCATGTCTCCTTAGGTCTGCATTGCAATTTACTCTTTCTAATAGTTGAAGAAATATAAAGCATTGCAACATAGTCTTGTGTTTTGCAAGCCTCCTGCATTAAGTTGAATTTTTATACCTTTGATATTGTGTTAAGAACCTAAAAAAACACAGAACAGCTGTGTTTGCTAATTAGGTAGCTTCTGAATGGAAATGGCTGCACTGTAAGCCATGATTTGCATTTGAACATGATCCAAATGCAGACAAGAGAAAGGGAGGTAATTGATGACTAAATAAAAACTGAGAAACCTAGCAGCAAAACAAGGACACATCTGAATACTTTCTGGTGTGTGTTGTACAACACACCTGAATTAAATTATTAGATAATTCAGACTCTGTAGATGTCGGCTGCTTGCTGACAAGGTTATCTGTTTATTTTATTCAAGTGTGTCAGAACAGGGTTGAATCTAAAGATCTGAACTGACGTTTGACGCTCGTATTGCAAATGATCAAACCTAAGAAAGTAAAACACATCAAACCTTCAGTGGATTTACAGGTAAATGTAGCTCTCAAAGGAATAAAACTCATAAAATTAATGAATTCAATAAAATTTCTGTCTAAACAGTGACTCGGTGATTTGTCTTCAATAAAACTTGTCTTATATGGGAAGAAGGAATTCTTGCTGATAAAAAGTGCAAAGTCTTTAGGAACATATGTTTCATAAAGTATAATAAAAATTCACAGCCTTTTACTGGTGCTGCCAAACTTCAGTTTGTGTTTGCAGTAATACATCTAATTGATGCTTGACATCATGTTTCAGGTTGAATAAAAGGCAATATATGAAACGCATATCTATAATAGTCCCTCCAAAGTCAAAGATCTCTGCAGTGAAAATTATTGGCATAATGCAAAGAGCTCAGGTTAATGACAACTGCTCCCATTATATCACATAAAGTTTCATAGTTTCAATAAAGTTGTCCACCATTACTGTGCATTGGCTGCCCCCTTTTTGGGAAATCTAATCCTCGTCATCCTCGTCACATCCGTTTGATGTAGCCGTTGCTTACTCCATCCTCGCGCGCAATTCCTCATGTGGTTTTTTCATTCAGGCGGCTGCCAGAAGCCCTCGCTGTGCCTTCCATAACTCTTGCGTTCGTGAAAGATTTTTAATTAAAATGAAGACAGCTGGCTGAACTGTGGAGATGTCACAAATAGTTTTCGCCTCCAAAGAAGCCTATCATGCGCTCCAGACGTCAGATTGCAGGCAATTCCAGCTTTTTTGAAGAACTTGTTAATCACGTCTTCTGCTTAATTCAATTATCAACAGCTGCAGATTGATGCACCCACAGACAGCGAGATAGGGAGAAACAGAGAATTCAATTGCTTTCCCTCAACTTATGGGTTGTCATATGTCCCCTTTCTGTATTATATATTGGAATGATGGTGACCCCATGCATTTACTGTATTGGATTTTTTTATTACTCACCTTTGAGCTTGTGCTAAAGAATAGGCAGTGACCCGTCGGAGTGAGCATGAGTGACCTGTTCTTGTGAGTACGAGTGTGTGTGCATTTATACCTTTTATAAATGCATATGCTACACAAATATGTTTTTGGAAGAGTGACAGTTGGTTTTGTCTTGTCAAGACTGTGTGTTTGCCAGGGGTCAGGTGGCCAAAGGGGATCTGAGAGTTGATTTGATGTGGCTAAGACATGGGAGAGGTTGACTGTCAGGGTTGAGTGTGGGAGCTTGAGAGTTGGAAGGTCATGTTCATAAATTGTTACCAGTGAGCTGAGGCTTAATTGAAAAAGCTGGAGACGGAAGAGACCCCTTGATCTGCGGCCCAAGACCCCTCCTTTGTGACCTCTATGTCTTCAGTCATTCAAGTGTTCTTGGTTAGTCTTTGACAAATATAACGACGTTTTTCTATGGTTTCACATAATTCGGCGTCTGACGTTTGTGTTTGGTTTGTCTTTTATCTTTCAGTTTTGAATGCATTGTTGCTCGCAGTTTTTCTAGCGAATTTCTCAAATCGTTCCCAGCGTTTGAGTAACATTAAGTGCAATTCTCCAAACAAAATGTACAAAAAGGAAAACACCAGGCATGACCTGCAAAAGGCATATCTTTCTCAAAACCGTTGTTTCGTCTGTCGAAAAGAAATATTTGTGTCGATGAACATGCAGTGCCTTAGAAAGACAAGTCCTTGTTTTATTGTGTACAGAGATAAGACAGTCAAGCCTGTTAGTTCTGTTGTCAATATAATTGTGTGATATTGATGGATAGTCCTCCGTTTGTTCAGGAAGTGACATGTTGAATGTAATAACTAAGACATGGAAGTGGAAACATTATGTTTTAGGCTGTTCTTCTGATGAGAGCACAAGAACACTTCAGTACATTAAAAAAGTCATGAACAGGCTCACTGGCAATAAAGGATCCTTCCCCTCTGAGCCAGAACTATGAAGATAGATAGAGAATGGGTGTCCCAGAATATCACAAAAATCACATTCAAATCACTGAGAGGCTAAGCTAACCTCTGAACTTCAGCTCTACAGAAAATCTGTGGATGGAGTGTCCAATAAACACTCAAGAATCCTCAAACATTTAGAGAATTTCTTCACCCAAATCCACTTGTAAGTTTGATGTCACTTGAGTTTACTGCTTTTTTGTGTACCTCCATTGAAATTCAACTCCTGTAACATTTAGAGCAAAAGGAAATGAAGTACTCTTTCTTCTCATTGAAGAATTTATTCTAATGCAAAGTGCTAACATCTCCAGTTTGTTGTAACATTTTATTCCTTTTATGCTTTCGTACCTACAAGATCTCTGACCAAATACGTTGGCCTTACTGATATTCATCTGACTCCATCCGTCTTTCAGCTGCTGTTTGAGATAACCCCACTCCTGTGTTGACAAAGCAACGGCTCATTTATAAAGCAGAGCTCCCAGCTTCCCATCCCCTATGGACACTGAAATCTCTCCACCAAACAAAGCAATCATAAGCATGAATAGGTGTCTGCTGTGAAACTCGATCCAACGTGTCTGTACATTCTACAAAGGTGATACATAGTTGCCGTCTTTTGAAGAGGACCTGTTAGCCGACTGAGCATTTGGCAAGAAAGAAGGGAAATCAGTCATTTTGCACAGGGAGGAAATCTATCCCTGGTGTTCATTGTTCTGAATGATAGGCAGGGGATGCTTTAACATATCATTTTGACACGCTGGGCGTTATGACACGAACAGTTTTACTCCTGCGTTCATTGAAGGAAGGAAAGTTCTTCTCATGTTACCAACAGGGATAAAAATGCGGTTGTTCTTTTTAAATCACATATTTTAAATTGTTGCTTTTGTTTGAAATGGAACAAAAATAACCATTTTTAAAACCTTTTTCCAAACACTAATCTGGAATGTGTGGTTATTTTTTACAAAACAACGAGGAAGGTTTTGAGCAATATTAACTGCAAAATAGCTCAAGTTCAAACAATTCCAGCATCTGGGTATGTATTGATCTGAACCAATACATTGATTGGTTGGCTGTATTTTTAGAATCCTTGTTCTTTTCACTGTTGTCATGGAGCAAAAAAGGTTCTGGGTTTGAATCCCACAATGCTACGTTCAATTGAATACTTTAAATTTCCTTTTAGGTGTGAGTGAGTATGTTGCCAATCGATACACAACACAAATTATTGCAGGGACCTCAGTGCACAAGTCAATGTGCTGGAAAAAATGATTTTTTTTTTTTCCTCATGCTTTTTAAACCCAGCCTAAGTGCACCTGCCTGGTAAAGGCTGATTTGAGATCTGAGCATGAGCCACAGGAAAAGATACCGATCTTTGTTTTTTTTCTTCTTCTTCAAAGGGAAGTGCAACAGACCGATAATGTAGCACAGCAGCCCATATCTTCCAAACATAAGCAAACCACAACTGATGAGTCAATGATTTAATGATAAACACAAATCTTAAACAGAGACATGCCCCTATCTGAATTACCTGCAACCATAATTGATAATACTGGAACAGTAATCTTTCCGTGTCATACAGACTATTTCTCTCCAGACAACTGACAACCTCCTAAGCTCTTGTAGTTGCAGAGAACAACCTTAACAAAAAGTTTGTACGGAAACTACAGGAAAAGTCTTGGTTTGGGGGTGGGGAAGTGTAAGTAATCCTACTTTTCAACATTAGATTGATCAATATTCTTTTGCTCGTACGACTCGCCAAAGTGTTTCATGAAATCAGACAGAAATATTCCTGTTGTTAATACCTGTTAGAATATTGTGCACTGCATGATAGGTCAGGGCATTGTCCCTGCATTGTTTGGTGAAGCTTTACTTTAAATGAGCTTGAAAACACCTGTTTCTATTTCCATAAAGCATGTCTGTTATAAGAGAGATACTCATGCCTCCATATGTCGGAAGATTTTTACACTTTCCAAGCATGTTATGTCTCTTTCTTGTCAGTATGTCAGCCATCTGCTTTAGAACAGTTTTAAGCATGTGGGGGGTGGGACCAGGGACTGCTTCACTCAGAGGTGTGAAACTCAGACCCTCTTTTACCCCAGATGCTTGTGTGGCATCTCCTCGTCCACTGTGTCCACCTGAGGTCCCAGGACAGCAGTTACGGAGGGTGATTGCTCAGCTCTGGTCTGCTGGCTGCCTCTTCGTTAGGGTGCAACAGAAACAATCCCATTAAGTGGTGGATCGCCTTTCACACAGATTACTGAGCATCTGGCAGTCCTGCTGGAGAGGGGGACAGAAACAGATTTTAGATTGTGAGGTCACAATGTTGGGGCGGGGGGGAAGATGCAGATTAAAAACCTGCATCAGATTCACCTTTAATAAAAAGAAAAAAATGATTTAAACAGGTTTAAATTACTTTATTAGACTCCTATATTTAGAAAAAAGGGAGGTGGATTTTCTTACATTTCCCAGCTTTAATAATACATTTATAATGTTAGAAAAATCTAAATAAAGTCAAACTGATAGGAAAAAAACTAGTATTACAATTTTCTAAACATGCTTTTTTATTTTAAAATAATTATTACTATTTAACAAGAAATGTTGCAGAGACTACAATAACCCCGTGTCATATAACTCGCACATAAACGTTTTAGATAAAAAACACTTTTTTTCTTTTTAAAATCTAAATTCTTTAAATTGTCCAAACAAATCTTAAATAAATAAAAAATTCCCCCAATGACCACAAGAGTCTGCCAATATTATGCTGGTCTCTTTCTTTTTCTCTTTGTTGTCTCACGTCTTTCAATGCGCTGCCGATGCTTCATACAGTCCAGTTCTTCAGATTGGTGTTGTGTTCTGGTCTCCGTGGGGCTTTGGGCCAGAGCGATGCTGACTCACTTTAACCCCGGGTGAAAGGTGAGAACTCTGAGAACAGAGCGTTCTGGTCTGCTAGAGAAGACCTGCGTGCTCTGTTCTGCATGCTTGAGTTTGGGAAAAGGGGGTGACACAATGATGAAGAGCGAAGAATAGGTGACTAAAACAGAGTAATGAGAGAAAAGGATTAGTGAGTGAAGATAAATGAGGGAGATTTAATGGTATAATCAGGGAGAGTTTTAAAAAAAAACACTAGTGGGTAGTGGTTAAAAAGTTTGTATCAACCACACTGTAACAAGCTTGTTACTGAAGTACAAAAAAGCTCATGCTCCCATCCATCTCATTCCTAGATCAGATGATGCGCAGAGTGAATTTGTTCTGTAGAATTTCTGGTCCAGCATTTTAAACAAACTGTCTTTTATGAGGCAAGTTTAAGGTAACAACATGTAGGAACATATTTTTTTTACATCATAAAAGGAGTAATATCATCATACCAGTACCTTCATCTTACATATTGGAGAAGAAAAAATGGAATCTGAACATGTACCTCAACATGCTTACATGTGGCAAGACTGGGATGTAATTCAGAAATTATTGATAAACCGATCATGGAAGGACATCACTATGTTGCACCCTGTTTTGGTAAAATAATAAATAAATAAATCCAACACGATCTGCTGTCAGTAGTGCTGTTGGTCGTTTCCTGAACCCAAAGTTTCTTCTCTGCTGGTTGATCATAGCCCAGAAATTAGAATGGAGATTTTCATCACCCCTGACCTTAGGGATCAGGTGGAAAGAGCACACCTTGGGGGCTTCTGGTTGTTGCTTTAAAATTAGAATTGCAACCACATTCATATTGCTCTCTTCTCCATTGTTAACATAAAAAAAAAAAAATCCAGTTTTTGACAGTATTAATCTATCTCTGATACGCAGCAACTGTAAGCACAAGTTAAGATTTGTCTAAATAAAGGTGCATCTGCAGACAGCAGGTCATGGTCGGACATCTCCACAGGTTTGTGATTATTGCAGCAGATTGAAGGGTGTATGGTCTTTTGTTGAGTGGCATTATTGAGAGTGTTGAGCACCTGCCAAGTATCTTGCCTTTGTTCAACCTGGCACATCGCTCACATTAATTAACATTTCCTTCCTCGTGAACCAGGACATGGTCCCACAGAGGGGTTCAAATGTCTCACTCTTCCCAAGATCCATTGTCCTCTGTACCACATGTGTTGAAACACCAGTAGGTACAGAGCACATGATCTTACATGTAACATGTGGTCCACCAAATCCAACATGTTCGTTCTTTTGTTGCAGCCACAAATGACTACACTGACCACATGGTGATGAAGGCCAGTAGAAAAACCGTCCCTTGCTTCTGGTAACCAGGAACTAATAACCAACAAGAAATGATTGGTTTTATTATTACCGTATTACTATTGTATAGTTGTCTTTAAGCATGTATATGTGTATTGATAATTAGATAATTCCTGCTCCTTAAGAGGAATTTTCCCCAACAGTAAAAATTCAAAGATCCCTCTCCCCAGCAACACTCTTCTGCTCAATCTTGATCATTTCAAGCTGTTTTAAATAAGCCAGAAAGCGTAAAGCTTTTGCTGGGTCCAACCTGGGGTCCCACTCCAGCAGGAAAACCTCATAAGTGACGCGTCAAGCATATATGTTGGAATTACGTCAAGACCCCTTTAACATATTTCTGTGGCTGAGTCCAGCCCCACACAGGAAGGTTATTTCAGCTGCTTGTGTCCAGGATCTCTTGCTTTCTTTTGTGATCCGTATTTCATAATCATTTCGGTTAAGTCCTGCCTTCACCATTACAAACCAAAGCAGTGTAGTAGATATTCATCAACAATTATAAGATGTCTTTCCTTTCAAAAGGCCTTTCAAAAGGTGCATCTAAACCTGTTTTATGTAACAATACTGAGGGCAACAAAAATGATCTGTAGTTTGTAAAGATCACGAGCCCTTGATCTGTGGAATAAGAGGAAATAGTTGCTGTCAGTGTAACTCGGAAGATTGGTTTTGAAGACTTAGGGCTCATTACAACTCATTAAGTTTAACATTATCATTTAACTCACAATTATGAAAGGAATTACATGAACCCACCTGTAAATAACCATTTTATTTTTCTGTTGAAAAATAAAACTATATATTTTTTTTACACTTACTGAAGTTTATGTTAAAACCTCTAAATGTCGCCACTAGAAAATTTTGAAGCATTTTTCATCTCCTTATTTTATGAATGGATCTTTCAAAACTAACTCGAGTGTATGAGCTCCATAGCTGTCAACCACAGCTTACCGTAAATTACTTCTCACTCCCATTTCAAATTCATATGGTGGCTAGACAGGTTAAATTATTTTATATATGTCACACTGTAACCATGCTGTTATTTGACACTTGTCCTTTTTTTTCCCTCTTGAGAAATGATGAAGAATGTGGCGACTATTTTAGAAGTAGGGGCTATTTGAAGAGTAGAGCATACCTAAAAAAAAATATGTATAGCAACATAACAATATAAAGTTGCCAACATGCCTCATGGCTGTCTTCAGAACAAAACAGATGCGCTGTAATTTATGGCCACTTTCTGTGATTGGAGGAGAGAGCTTTGAATCGATCTGGGACCTCTCTCTTTCACCTGTTAAGAGCTTTCCTCGTAATTGGCCACCGCCATCATGGCTACTGCCAAATCCGCGGCCTCCTCTGTTGCACAATAGTATGTTAGAGTATGTGTAAACTGTGCCTATTTTTCTTCTGCTCTGACTATTGATTTTTAAATGAAGTATCAAAGAAAATCAATAGTAATCAACAAATAGTAGGCAACACGCAGTAGTGTCAGATCCCCGGGGCAGAGCTTAATCATTTTAGATGCCTGCCACAACACGGGGGACAAAGGATGCACAGAAAAGTTGGGAACCTGGTAGAAACAGAAAGTGAAGTTGGATGAGACATTTGTCATTAGAAAAGAAGTGAGATAAGGGGAAAGGATTGGCAGGCTCTGCCTCCACAAACCTGAACATTTCCTTTTCTTCCCTTTTCCTCACTGCTATTGCTACTTTTCCCTGGACTGTGACAGATCATTCACCCATCGTTTGGGGCGATTCGTGTAAAAACATTACAGTATCCCTCAGGCTGGAGATCTAGTTACACCAAAACAAGGCTTTTCCAAAGGAATCTGTCAAAAATACTTAATCATTTTCTAAGCGACCTGTGAAGCTAGTAGACTCCCTGCCATTCACTGTCAACACTTAGTCATCTATCAAAGTCACATGTATCTGTACCTGAATGCTGAGTCGATGTTAAATCCAAACAAGTGACAAAGTGTGACCAAACCCTAAGTGAGTGACACATAAAATTGCTACCCACATGTTAAACTTCCTTAGTTTGCAATGTGGGTATAACAATGGAACCACTATCTGTTCGCACGCTTGTTTAAAAAATAAAAATAAAAAAAAGTATATTCAAGAACTAATTTTTTTTATTTTATGAGGTTGGCTGCAGTAAATACATGCAGATGCAAAAAACAATTCGCTATTATTTTTGCGTCAGTTTGCAGTTCAGCCATAAAGTTGTAAAATTTCTCAGGGACAAAGATGTTTGTATTTTTTTATTAGTATTTCAGTCAATAAAGAAATCAAGGCCTACCGAGCATTCCCCAAAACTTTAAGAACATTTGAAAAGACAAAGTCCGTCCAAAGAATGATTTTAAGAGCTTTAGTTCATGTTAAGTCCGCCTGATCTGTCTCAAGCAAAATAACAAAACAAAATGTAGAGCTGTTTTTATGAAAAACAATATGGCACCAAATCACTGCTCATTTCAGTCATAGGAGTTTATTCTTTAATAACCACACCTATGGTACCTGCATCTCAGCAGCTTTTGAGTCATAAGTAGAACAAGACTTTTAATTTCAGGATTGTGTAGTGATCAGATCAGTGCTGTGAACTGTAGGATTTCTTCATAAGACTGTTGGATACGGGCATGTAAACATTCAGAGGTGATCGGATAAAGTTACACAACAACCCACAGCTGCTACTGTCAAAGTGCATGTCATTGCTGGAATCATTTCCTGTACACTGATGGTTTGATAACGAAGTCGACTCTCACCCTTTTCTGCGGAAGTGAGAGAAATTTAGGCAACGCTGATAAACAGAATTATAATTGCTCATATAGGTTAAGGAAGACTGAAGCTTTGGTATATCTTTGTTTAAAATGCTGTAAAATATTATCTAAATGGTACACCCAGGTGTTAAAAACTTTTGGTTTTAAATAGTACAGTTTTGCCTCATACAGTTTGAAGCCTGGAGAGTGTGTTTAGCTCTATAGACGATAGTGTAATTTAACGATGACCCTCCCGCTCTTGTTGCTTTGCATTGCTGGTCAGTTATGTGATAAAGGGGCTACTAAACTTTTCCCTCAGGAAAAAAAATCAGCTACTGGGAAAAACATAGACTTAGTCTTTATGTGGAAGCCAAGGAGATCTCTCAGCATTTTTATTGGAGTAACTGTTTTATTTGAAATTACAGTTAAACAAATGATTGTCATTTTATATTACTTCAGGGACTGTTGGGAACAGTATTGCTTTTTTTTCTTTTAGATATATATAAAAAAAATCCAAACTGACATTTATCTAATTTGTATTTTTATTACTGTATTTTTATTTCTTCTTGTTTTGCACCATCATTCTCTTGTGTATGTGTATCACACTAAGTGTCTTTAAATGAGCTCAAAAATAATCTTGGCTTCTCTTCAAGTACAATAGATTTTATTGTGATTGGGTTTTTTTTCTATGTTTTTGTAGGAATACTGTGAAACTGTGATATTTGACTGAAAGTTATCAATTCATAAATATCTTGCTCTAGCCCATGCCTGGTTCTGGTATCATAAAGAAATTATTTCAATAATATAGTTTTAAAAATATATTAAAACATTTACTGAAGAATGCAAACTAAACAATGATGAATTTTTTTCTAGTGGTTTTATCCTCCAACAATTTCAGACCAAACATTAATAACTCTAGATCATGTTTTATAAATTATATATATATACACAAACGGGGGGAAAAAATAAATTCTGCACCAGATTTCAAACACCACTTTCCAAGTAAATTTTAAGATGTTATCTGTGACAAGTTTCGTGGTTCAAGCCTCGATGTCTGTCCCTCCAGCCTCCCCTCCCTCTCTGTATCCACCACCGCCCACCTTACCACCAGAGCAGGCTGCAGTGCCAGGCCTCCCTCCAGGCTACAGTGCTGCAAAAGTGACAACATAAGGTCCATTCTGTTCCCTGTCACTCACAGCCTCAGGCCCACTGTTAAATGGAAAAGGCTTTTAGAGGCTGTAAATGGGGAATGGAGGGAGAGAGGTAGGTGGGTCACAGTGGACATGTCGGCCTTTGTGTGTGTGTGTGTGTGTGTGTGTGTGTGTGCGTGTGTGTGTGTGTGGGGGGGGTGTGCGTGTGTGTGTGTGTGGGTGTGTGTGTGTGTGTGTGTGTGTGTGTGTTAGTACATATGCCACGCACAGATGCATTATAGTATATGTGGACTTTTAGGTATGTGTGTGTGTGTGTGTGTGTGAGCAGGCTCGCACCAGGGAGTTGAAGAGATTTGTGCGCAAATGAGGCTGGATTAGCCTGTAAATTAGTCTTTCAGGGTGAACTGTGACTATCCAAAGACTTTCAGTGTTTTAGCATTACAGAGCTGTGTTTGTGTCTCATTTTTGACAGGCTTTTTCTGCAGCTTCTAAGAGTTTCCATGCGTCAGTCTTCCTATTTCTACCTTATAGCAAGCACCTGTTGGATTCTGTTAGCATTATCACAAATGTATTACTTCTACTAAAAGTAATACATTTAAAGGTATATTTATTTCCTCTAACATTAGCATCTGTAGTTTAGGATATTATGTTTTCCCTTGACCAGAACATGTAATGAGAGAAACGAATGTCACTGTTTACATAATCTATGAGAAACAATTGACATTGTCTTGTAAGCAGCCTTAAAAACCCACTCAGTCAGTGATTTCTTTGTGACAGAGACATATCACACAAAGAGGTGAACGTGAGGACAGCTTTGATCAATTGATTATTGGTTGTATTATTTATAAGGCATGGTTGGTATTAGTTTGCAATCGGTGCTGACTAACTGAGCCTGGGAAAAGTACTCGTACTACTTGCCATGTTTCACATTTTGCTCCATTAAAATCACCAAATTCTGTACATTTTATTTGAATTTTATGTGATAGATGGAAAATAGTTCATAGCTGTGAAGTGGAAGAGAAAGGATGCATTGTCTTCAAATTTTTGCAGATAAAAATGTGTGGTCTACATCAATGTTTAGTCCTCTTTACTCTGATATGCTCTATCAATTTCCTTTAGAAATAATGGAGTCCACCTGTGCATAATTTTATGTAGGAAGGTCTCCTTAAATAATCAATTGTGGTGCTTGTTTAACAAAGGTGTATTGTAAAATTGATACAAATCTGGTGGTAATTATATTAGAGTCAATTCACTTGTCTGGTCTTAACTTTGTAACGCAGAGTTTCTGTTTGTACGTTGATTATTATGCAAAGACAAATATGCCTGTTCTCCAAAATGAAATACTTTTTGCTCCTGATTGTATGTGCTGAAGTAGTTACACTAACCAGCCAAAGCATCATTACTACTAATTTGAAGAATGAAGAAACTCTCTCTTTTCTTACCAGGGTCTGGGGAAAGATTACCTGAGTACAACCTGGGGAATCAGATGCTTGCAGCAGAACCTCTCTGCGAGGTCTATTGAGGATTTCAATCTTTTAATATTGTCAGATGCAATCAGGGGCCTGTAGGTTGGTTGTTTGTATGTAAGGGTAATGTTAGAATGGTTAAAACAAGTAATTATCCTCATATTTTTCCTACTGAACGTTGTGTTGTTGCAACATAATCAATGTGACTAACTTTATTAATTGTAATCATCATCAGCTTTATTAAAGACACAAATAGATCCATAGAAAATTACTAATAATTCAAAAAAAAATCAAAAATCAATCACATAAAAAGATAATAATCCCATGTATAAGTCACTGATTTACAGAAAGGCCAGACCGCCAGTGATTCCGCATTCTGGACTTAGACCTGACCGAGTCCACTTTGTAATAAAAAAAAAAAAAAATGCAGATAAAAAAGCTACTTTTAAAAAAACAATTTCTTGCTAATTCATCAAAACCACGCTGGAGGTGGACTTATTTTTGCATGAGAGAATGAAAGATTAGCTGCAGCGTGTCGTGCTGTTGTCAGCGGTAGGCGTGATGATCGTCAGCTGAAGGCTCTCACCTGTCACTGCCAAGGCAAAGTTTGGGGACTGCTGGCGCCGGCCCAGTCTAAACAGGAGTCAGCCCTCTCTGCCTCAACAGGTCTGCTTCAAAGAACGCTCCTCACAGGGAGGGTAAGAGAAACAAAAGTTCAGTTAGGAGTTTCACAAGCACAGGGTCACCTTGATCTTTCGCTCTCCCGCATCTTGTTCATGCATCCTGCTGCATGCGTGCTCACCCTGTTTGTTTGTGACCGGTTCGAAACTTTTAACACCCTGTTTTTGGGCTTTACGCAAAATGTATTGTTGCTACTTACCGCATGCAGCTGCTAATATTTGTTGCATGATGTGTTAATATGATGGTAAACTAACGAGTTGGTGTGTTTTGTGGTATCAGACACTAAGACAACTCCTCTTCTTCGGCTTTGTCTCCAGCGTGACCCTTCAAGACTCCACTTCTGGCTCCTGCCCTGGTGTGTGTTTGTGTGTGTGTATCTGAGCTAGATGTGATAGCGGAGAAAAAACATCTGTTTGGCTGAAATCTGTGTGCTTGATATCCCCTCTGTCTCTGTGGCTGCCCTGCAGATGTTTTGGTTGTTTTTAAGCACCACTTTGTTTTTGATTCCTCGTCGTCTGTTTAGAAATGGAGGGATTACGTTCCATCCACTATTGGACATTTGAAGAAGTGTAAGTTAAGCCCACGTGTTGCACCCATGCCATAAAACCGTCTAAACTTTCCACTCATTTTGTGGCACCGCGCACAGATTCTCAGTCATGTCTTTGGAGTACGGGACAAAATTCATCCAAGTGCACAGTACTGTAAGGATTCCAAACGTGTGCAAGGCAGATATGATCTGCTTTTCATTGGCGGCGAATACATTTTTGTCTTTTGTAGTCACCAGTAAATGCGTGGAGATGTCGACATACTCTGTTGGCCTTTCTGATTGTCACTGAAATGTTCCCTCTCACCAAGTAACATAGTTACATGTCACTTTCTTTTTTGTTGTTGTTGTTGTCTTTTGTATTGTTAGCCCTGCACAGAAATGAACCTAATAAGGTTTCAAGCCCTATCTTTCAGTTTTATAATACTTGGCGTGTGTGCATCCTGAAATATTTCACTATTGTTTTAGACATGTACAGATGCAGATGTGTATAACGCGTAATTCTGTCACACAGCTTTTAAAAAGAAGACAAGTGAAGTGACACCATGATGGAAGAATAGGACAAATAACAAATGGAAGTTAAGGGTTGAAGACTCTCCCTTGTCATTAAAGTGTGCTGTTTTGCATGGATGCAGTTCTTCAGTCAACTGCAGTGAGAACATAAAAAGAAAAGTAGATCAAGTAAAAGCTTTGTAAAGTGAAATATTGATAAGGCTTGTAGTTGAATCTTTGTAATATATCACTTGAAAGGACACTTGAAACAAAATTGGGACAAATAAAAACAAGCTGAAATCCAAATTGGCTGCTAAAAGCATTCAAACCTACCTTCACTTACAGTTCACATGAAACCAAACCCATGGCAGTCACCACAAAAGTCTCGGTAGCAACAGACGTTCAACTGTACATTTTCAGAAAAAAAGGTTTTAAAAGTGAAAATAGTATAACTACATCACAAAGTTCCCTCTTGACCGCAGTTCATCCAGGGACTTAAATACGTTTTATATAAGCTACACGCTACAGTTGGTCAAAGCTTCTGGTGCAGCCCTATCTACTCATGCTAATGTTCATGTTAATATTAACAAATGCATCAAAAGCTAGTTTTCTAAATATTTATCCAAGACTGTACATTTATTACATTTGCTTGCAGATATTTTCATACAGATAGCTTATTGTTTTTTTTTTCTTTTTGCATTTGAACTTTGTTTAGCGTTGAATAAAGAAAAAAATACAAACCTCAATACAACTGTAGTGAAAAAGTACAAAAGATCTACTACAGACTGAGGCACAAAGTTACCAAACTGTCATTTTGTGTACTGCTACAACCCTGAACTCTGAAATACTACAACTATGCTCATCATTCACTTGTCAACTTTCCTCATGTTTTAAACTTCACAATGAGTTTTCACAATCAGGAACAACAACTAGACATAAAATATGGAAGTGCTTCAAAATCTAAGGAAAAATTGTAAGAGACTTAAACAAATATTAATTACTACCTCTACTAATATTATAAGACACCTGTCTTTGTTATGGAAAAGTAAACCTGTGTATTTTCAAGTTTTACCACATACTCTTACGTCCAGACTTTGACAGGGCCGTTCTACCACATGAATATGCTTTGAACTAAGTGACACAATTTCAGCTCTGGCTGCTCCAACCTAAAGTCTACTTAAGGTTTTCTTCCAAGACTTCTCTACCTCCTAAAATCCATGACTATAATGATGCTGCCACCAGAGATTCTTACTGTGGGAGATAATATGTTCATGTATTATTATTTTGACCATACATATTTCTTTTCATGTAGGGCAGAAAATTGAGTTTTGCAATTCATCTGACCAAAACACCTTCCTCACAAGTTGTCATGCGAGAATATGCCATTGTTTGCATCTTAGGCTTAGAAGTCACTTAAAAATGTTCACACTTCTCTGCTCTTCAAGCATCTGCCTTTTGCTATCAATCTTTGAAGGGAATAAGCAGACCGGGCAAATCCTCTGGCATCTGTTGGATCCAGTTTATCTTCCTTAGAGCCTTTACCTCAATGTTAGTGGGATCTCAGTGAAAAAGTCTTATCTGTCAAAGTCCAGGCGAGGTTATCAATCCTGACCTGTCTCAGGCTCTCGGAGCTCAGACCTCACACAGACCGGTGGAAAGGGGATTCTGCAGTCAGAGCTTGTTATTTCCCTGACTAGAAATAATTTTACAACAGAAGTATTCGGGCAACTAAGCTAAAAGAAACGCATTTAAAAGTGATTTTGAATCATCTGTATTTTTTTTTTCAACCATCTTCTGTCACTTTCATTTAATCAGACAGGTTTGTTGTAATTGAAATTCCCCCTACAGTATCTGCGCTCAGCACGACTACCCAGGTACAAATTAGTCAATTGTTGTTCTTGTCAGAGAGAGGTCAGAAGCCTACACTTGCTCCATGTGTTTTGCGTTGGCCTGAGTGGCGAGCGGGGCGGTTAGTGTTGACTCTCCCGGTGAAAAGTGGCCTTGATCCATCTCAGCGTGGTCACTTCCAGGTCAGGCTGTAGGCAGAGTCGGCGCAGGGCGTGGAGGGGGGAAAGCAGGATATCAGAGACAGGCCAAATAAACAAACCCGTCAGCCGTAGCAGGGCCCTTTGACCTCCGCTGTCCCATCTGTTTTCTTATCTGCACCGCTGCTAATACTGAGAACAAGTGACACCTCTCTCTGGCAAGCACCGAGTGTTTTCCTTCCACTTAGCTGCAGCAGATCTGCACTTGGTGAGGAATACAATATCCTATAACATGTAGAGACGGAGTTATGTTGGCATAAGAATCCGTTCTTATCTAGAATGAGAAAAACATCAATAGGCTTTTCAGATTTTGTCATGCAAATACGCCATATGGCTGAAATGAGTTTTCTTTTTTTTTTTTTTTGAAGACTTAAAGTCAAAGACAAATAAATCCTGTTTGATTTCATTTTACAACATGGGGATCTTTCTTAACAGCTGGTGTGGCATTTCAGTAAACGACAGCAGATTTGTGATGAATGGGAGGTCTCGTAGGCATTTTTGTGAAAAAGCAATAGATGAAATAATAGTGAAAAAAAAAAAACACCAGCTGGGCCACTGGACAGTAACATGATGTGTGGCCAGTGGCACCAAAATCTTGTTACTCCCGTTTCCACCCTTTGTACTTTGTCAGGAAGGTCAGACAAGATAGATTACTATTGTGTTTATACCCGGACACTTTAACCCATCCTTCGTTCTCCACCCTCTCTCCAGCTGTTGCTTCAGATTTGCTATAAAAGCCACAAAGAACGTTCTGCATGTGGAGGGGTGGAGAGGATAGGTGGCTGATGGTGCCAGTCAAATTTCAGGGGAGGAGTAGGGATCTTTTAATGATTCTCCCAGGAGACCAGAAGGGACAGGCTGAAGAGCCGGACCAGTGTTGGGTATGAGATGCTGGAGGCAGAGGTTTGTGTAGTCGGCAGAATGAAGAGCAGGAAGGGAGGATGGCGGAATGGGGGGGGGTCTAAAACAAGCTGTCACATGGCAGGAGAAATCTGCCCCAGTTAGTCACATCTGCCGATGGGCACAAGGACGATGCCTGAGGGCTGCCAAGTCAAAGGTCAAAACATGGCCCTGCAGAGCATTCAGATCATATATCAAACCCAGTCAATAAACTGGCTGCTGTCACTGTTACAGACACCAGTACTGGTGTCTTCTTTTCTACAGACTCCTTTCAAATGGAATCACTGCGATTTACAGTTTATTTGCTTCATTTTCAGGTTGCTTTTCTGGTTGTATTCTGTTTGTGAACTTGGTTTGATTATTTCATTTAATTAGCCAGTCTTTCCTTACAACAAAATAAAACCTGACAAATGATGATTAAGATCTCATTTCTGAGAACTTACAGGTTTCAGGTTTGCTTGGGTAGCTCAGAATTTGATTTGTCTCCTTTTGAAGGACGTTAAAATAGTTTGGCTTTGTAAACTTCTGACCTCCTTGGTCTCCAACACACCGTTTTTGCATTTTTCCTTTTAATACATTGAGCTTATTGGGAAGATGATTCCTTGTTATGCAGCCCCTTGTCATGTTAAGATAACTGACAAATCAAAAGTAGTTATCTCATTTTCCTGAGGCCAAACAGCAATCTCTCATATTCTGGAGCCACTTCACTGTGAAGTTTATTTTTTCTAGATTATCTGATCTTGTTCTCCATCTCTACTTGAAAGTGAAGAATTCAGCCAACCCCCTCCCCCACCACCACCAGCCCTCAACCCTCCGGTCTTTCTGACCCTGTTCTGCTCTACCCGTCTGCTAGTCGGGCAAAGCCCATGACCCCCCAGTGCTGCTCCCTTGGTGACTAGTAATGGTTTATTTTGTGTCAAAGTGCATTTTGGTGTTACTCTACTCAGACATGCAGGACAAATTCAGCAGTTGTGCAACCTAAACCTGTCATGAGCTCACATGTTTACAACGCTGGCATGCTATTGTTTGTGACACCTTTCAAATAAAAGGTAGCCAAGATGGACAGTGTTTACAGGATGCTGGGGGCTGCTAGAGGCTGTGGTTGGCAACTTTGTCTGTTGGGTTGGTGTTTGGAGGCAGATTTGACAGCTGCTGAGCCTATCCGTGCCTGCCTTGTGCAGCCCAACGGTGCCTGGCATGACACTTCAGGGTCGCCATGTCTTCTACTGTGTTATAGTAAAATGTATTGCTTTGAAGAATGTACAGTGTTTTGCACTTAGTGCCCTTTAACGTTTTACACATTTTATCGCATTACGGTCACACCTACATCTCTAATTAATCAAGATTGTGATTGACCAGCTGAAAGGAAAATGTTTGGTATGAGCTGAAAATCTCTGCTGTTTTTTCAGAGTTGCTGTGGGCCCCATTGACTGCTTCTCTCAATGATGGCCTCATTGACCAACCTGTCTATTTCCTGCAGTTTTTCCATGTGTCTTTCATCTTCAGATGGTTAAATTGGTTAATGACATATTATAACTTAACCCTGATTTAAAATTCTCAATATTTCATGGCTTAGCTGGCTGGTGTCTGGTGGCCTTCACTGGATGACGTTCACTGATGCTCACAAATGTTACTCTAACAAACTTTGTCCTATTAAAAGTGTGTGGTTGCAATAGTAGAAAAAACATAATGGTTAAGGAGATTTCAATACTTTAAATAGAAACAAATCTGCTGTCTGAACTGCACATTACTTTGGGCACTGCGGCTTTTGTTTTTGAACCTCGTCCTTGAAACACGGATTTAAAACACAATACTCTTCTTGATGTGTGTTGAGTATGAGCAGCTCTCTAAAATTTTGAAATGTTGATTCTACTCACATTTCCAGCACTTCCTTTTCCAACTCAGCACCTCTAACACGGCAAAAAACAATCCTACCCTGATAATATAAAAGAAAAATCTACAAGAGGCTCTCCAGATGCAAAAAAAAAACTAAAACATAACAGTTTTTTGTTTTTATCATAGTTATTTTTTGTGTTTTCATTGTTATCATTATTTTAGCTATGTTGAAATATAACTGACACTGAGTCAGTTTCCATCCCCCGGTGTGTCAAATGTGCTGCAACAGTAGCAGGTTTGCCCCCTTCTGTGTCTCCCACTGGTCTGCTTCTTCTCTGTTTAGTGACCATCTGTTGCCTGAAATCTTACAGGATGATCAGCCTTTTCTCCTCTTTCTCCTTCATCATCTGTCCTCTGCTCTCCCATTTCTCCTCCTCCTCCCCTGTAGTTTTCTGTTCTATATCTCGCTGGCCTTCCTCTACTTCCTCCACCCACAGTGTTGGCTAATTAGTAAGGGGAGGTGGTGAAGAAAGGGCAGTACAAAGACCTCGTCTGGCCCACCCACTGGCTTCTTTCCACCTTCTCCTTAGCCCTCATTTTTAACTTAGCCCTGTCTTAGTCATTTGATTACAGCCACGAACAACAGGACACAAAGGGCTAATCATAGGATACAACGGGCTGAGTTGTGTCGCTCACCTTTGGGACAGTCCCCTTCCCGTCCCACCCTGTCCACCTTTACTATTATTCTCTGGTCTGCTGCTCAAGAACTGGGTCTTTAATCTAGTTGCTGGTCAGTGGAGCAAACAGTCTGTCTATTTTTTCTGCCTTTCATTAAAAGAGAGACTGATTTTCAAATTTGCTCTTCCTCCGTTATTTTTTGATTATATCAGTTACAAACTGCTAAGACATTAATTTCATGACATCACAGAAAAATTAAAAGTGCACAGTTTAAGTAGGTAAAAGAGGGTAATTACATTACAGCAAACTAAAATATTTAAAATTCAGCTTTGTAATTCTCTCCAGAAAATGGAGCTCATAAATAGACTGTCTGTCGACAGAATAGGACAGAATCTTTTTAAAGATCGGTAATCTGTGATCGGCCAGAAACTGCAATCGGTGCACCCCTGCTAGCCCCTGTAATCAGTATTTTGAACATTTGCTTCTTTAATTATTTGGCTTTTCTTTGATCTTACAAAATGTTTAGCTGTTTTTTGTGCTTTATTTACTTAATAACCAGTGTTTTTTCTGTCTTGGTTCAGTTGAGTTTACTGTTAATGAATCAATTTGTGTTGATATAAAAACCTACAAAAAATTTGATTAAAATTATACAAAAGGAATAAAACATTGCAAAATAATAATAATAAATAAATAATGAGCAGTTTTGAATTAGACAACAAAAATGCAAGCTGGAATTGAATGCAAAATAGAAGCTTTATGTTCAGATTAGGACAGTTGGATAAAGCATATGGAGAAATTAGAAATAATATCAAGATTACACCTCACCACTGAACTCCTCCACCAATAGCAGAACGACCAAGCAGTTTTTAGAGAAGCCTTCCTGTTACATTTAAACTCTGATCTGTTCTGGATAATAATTTATATATTAATCAGTTATTTGTAATCTTATAATTCACCATTGTTGAGGTAAGTCTGAAATCCAATCAGAAACACTGCAACTGTGTATGTGTGGGGTTTTTTTTTAAACATGTTTAAAGCTTAAGCTCAAAAAAGTCAAAAAATCAAAACACATTGTCCAAATTAGAAGTTGGATGTGTTTGTGAAATCAGGCCAACAGGCTTGTTTTTCACCCTGCCAACATGCCATTCCTCCTGCATGATTAATACACTGGGCAATTGAAATGATGGCCAGCAAGCCAGTTGGATCCAGCTGAAGGGAAAGTTTGCTGTGTTTTTATCTAAAATGTGTTGAGACTTGCATGATATTGGAACAAAGCACCCACACAGTGAGGATGTCATACCGTCTCATTGAAGTAGGCAGACTAGAATTACAGCATACGCCTTTGAAGCTTTGGAACCGTTGAACAGAAAACATAGCCATCATCAGAATACTTTCCATAACAAAAGAAAACTAAGTTGTCACAAAACGTACCACCTTAACGGGTCTAGAGTGAAAGAAAATCCTCTTTATGAACATGACAGCATATAATTTGTTGTCAGAACTGAGTGCCAGCAAAGAAAGTTAAAAAGAAACTCTTCTAAACTATCAAATCCAAAATCAAAACCGGATGAATGTATCAAGAAACTGTTTGAATCAGAGTTTATGAAACTGCTTCCTGACAGATTCCATATAATTTGATGAAAGTTACTCATTCAGATGTTGGGTTACTCATTGTGTGAATCTTTGATGCAGTGCTTTATTCACCTTGGTCAAACCTACAGACAAATCATCGAAGGTAAATCATTGATAGTTAGTCATGACTCATTCAGATCGAGAATATTACATTTCATTAAAACAAATGTAGCTGGATCCATGCTAAAGGTCATGTTCAAGGGTTAGGGTGCGTGGTTAACCATCTCCATAAACATAATAAACTGTAGAAACAGAAGAGTCCTGCAACGGCCTTGAATTCAGCCATAGAGAACCAATAAAACAGGTTGTATGAGGACGATTTGGTAATCAATACCTGTTGTATTCTGACCTTTAATAAAGACTTCAGTAAATCATGTCAGTTTGTGAAAAAAAACATGTCTCCTTCAGGGAGAAAATGGGAACGTGATATTTTAGGCTTTGATACGAAACTGACTGGAGACAAAGGTCTTTGTTTGCTGTGTCATGCATACAATTTGTTGTCTTTCACTTTTGTCTGATCTTTTATTTGTCCTTATTAGCAGCACAACAAGGGAATAATTTGTATCAATTTGACATACTATTTTAAAAGATATTATTTCCTGGACCTTATATAACGTGCAGCATGTCAATGCTATTGTTAGGGTGTTCTAGCTTGCGTTTTTAATTGTCTCCTAACTTTGCTTTGCCAATGGGGTAGAATTGGAATTTCCCCATGTTACACAATGACTTAATGTCTTGAAGAAAAGTGTTTTCAATGCTTATTCTCTGTCATTCCACTGTATACTTTTGTGTGTGTGTGATAACGATAATGACAATGATAGGTTTTTTTTTTTTTTTTTTTTTTAATCAAATTTTTTGGGAAAATGCCCGAAAACAGTAAATTTCTGGGAGGGACGAAGTGTGCTTATAAAAACTTGCTTCATATCTTTTGTCCAGCCCTCTTTTTTTTTTTTCCTCTGCAGGGTGTGACAGAATGAAAATTTTGGCACTGATGAAGTAATATGCAGTTAAATTTAATCTTTAGAACTTTACTTGCAGAGCAGTCGAAGGGTTTTACCTCAGTTTGATCAGATTCTGAACCGCTGAGAGGGAACAAACTGTGTTGAACCAACATCCCTAAGGTGGACCGTTCAACCACCTGCTTCAACTTGGAAACACACAAGTCGGAAGGATACACTTTTAATTTTAGTTTCATTTTTATATAGAAAATCTGACTCTTGCAATTGTTCTGATGGTGTGCCATCAGAAAAATGACCCTCCTTTTGTGGAACCTGGACTGAATTAAACTTCCGTGTTGCTCAAACAGACCTGCTTCTTCTCAGTTTTTCCGTCTCCGTCCTACCTCTTGTGTTCGCCCCGTATGTGCGTGCGCACAGTTGGAGCAACGCGTACGAGTGCGTTTCAGCTTGTACACAATGCTTTGCTGGTGTGTTTTGAGTCTAAGATGTGTGCATCAGTGCACCTCTGTGTGTGTGTGTGCGTGTGTGTGTCTGTGTTTGTGTGGGTGGGTGGGGTTGAAGCGGGCGAGTTGGATTGTGAGATTAAGCAGGAATGGCTTGGGGATCACACTGCTTCTCAGAGGAGGAAGGGTGGGAGTGGGAGGGGAAAGAAGGACTAGAAGGTGGGTAAATGAGGGTGGGCTGGGAATGGGGGGTGGTGCTGTAAAAGGTAAATCTTTGCTCCCTCAGAATAATTTGATCCCTCAGCTTGGCTGGCTGTTCTTGACTGTGTCTTGTTCCGTCCGTCACTGAACAATGCAGCTGGAGTAACGTTACAGGTCGGAGGGGAACACTGATTCTCCAGATTGTTACTCACTGCCCCCACCTCCTTCCTCCCCTCTCCCCTCTCGCCGCGCACACACACACACACACACACACACACACACACACACACACACACACACACACACACACACACACACACACACACACACACACACACACACACAAGCTCCATCTCATTCTCACATTGTAGCTTTAACTGGACGATCTTTCTCCCTCTTTTCTCCCCCCACCCCGTACTTTCATTCTCATTGTGCTTCTCTGCCTTCCTCACCCCATCAGTTTAATGTTGATTCAGTAGACGGGTAGTTCACCGTAACCCCAGCTCCACCACCCACCCTCTCTTCTTTCTTTTTTTTTTACACAGCCCCATGTGCATTCCTTTGTAAAGCTTCAGTATTAAGCACAAGAGTCCTGACCCCTCTAAACACACTATTCATAACACACCGTTCGCTCTGCTCCTTTGTTTAAAGTTCTGACCCTTGTCGGACCTTTTCACAAGAGGGCTCTTCGTTTCACAATGCATGTTTGTTTAAACTGATTCCTCCATAGTCGAGTGGCATTTTTCCCGTAATCTCCTCAGAATTGGTTTACTTCTTCTTTTTGTGATGTCGACGAGCGAAACAACCAGTACCTCTCAGCTAATAAAATACGCAACGGTTGAGGGATTCTGATCAGTTTTATGTTGCACACGGCAGTTACATGCAATAAACTGACTTGTCATAAGTTATTCATAATGACTGGTGACAAAGCAGTAATGTGCCAAAACAACTGAATTTTATTGTTGGATTTGATTGCTGCTTGTTCAAGACACCCACTGCCTTGTATCGGAGTATCTGGTTTGTCTCAGCCCTGATTAAACTTGTCGGAAAAAGTGAAGGATGCATGAACAGATGAACGCATGAACGGACGGGCACCTCGCCCATTAAGTTTGGGAACTTTTCAAACTGTTTGCAACATCAGCAGTATAACTTTCCCTTCCCTCATAAAACCTTCTTCTCATGTCATGCATTGGAAATCAAATCAAATCCTCAAATGAATTGAGTCTTTTAAGTTTACAGCAACAAATACATTTTCCTATTTTGCAGCTTTTTTCCCCTCCTCCGCTCAAATGCCCCGATAGTCCATTAGTACCGTTCATCATTAACCTCTCTGTGTGTGAGCTGTGAGTCCGCGTGGCTGTGTTAGTTTTTCCTCCCTGCAAAAACACAATCATTTCCCAGCGCTAAGAGCCCTTAATGGACTGGAATGGCCACTCTGAGGCTCATTAGCATTAGCCAGCTTCCTACTCACCATTAATGGAGAAATGCTCTTTATATTTATAATGCTTTTACAGAGCAAGACGATCAATATCATAATCTACACGATTGTAGAATATGAAGCAAGCTTTTTTATTTTTTTTTTCCCTTCTTGCATTAGGGAGAAAGTATTGGTTTGAGCTGCAAAACATGAAAATACACTGGTGAGGGTGTGGTAGTTTCTCAGCGGGGAATCAATGGATCCAGGCATTATTGAATTTTAAAACTTTTGACTAGTTTTGGTTTCTTACATCAGAAATTGAGTGGCACCCAAACTTACTTTCAAAAAGTACATTTTTTAAAAGAACGAATAAATAAATGGAAGAAGATTGACACATCATGTGAGTTTATTTATGGAAAAATAAGATCTGTACTGTGTCACAAAAGTTAGTTTTGGCTTTGGGTAGCATTCCTCTGAAATTCTCCTTTAGATCTCAGTGAAAAATGTCAAGAGTGTGTATAAGATAAGCAAGTGGGCCCTGTTTTCATCTAAAGGGGGTTCCCCAGCACCTCTGCTTCCCCAGTGTGTGAAAGTGTTTGTGCGAGCTCAGGAGGTGTGTGAGAGATTTCTCCTCTTGTGTTATCGCTGGTGTTGAGAAGTGGAAACCAGGAAGGGGGCTGCGAGACCCCCGTGAAGGACCCCATCATTACTGCTTGCAGATCACTCATACAGACCTAATGTTGGCGCTTAGACTACGAGAGTCCACCTGTGCACTCGGAAGACACACAAACACACGCAACAAAACACAACTGGGACTGAAGCACTAAATGCAGACAATCGCAAAAGTAACCAAATCCCTTCAACTTTTACATGGTTTCCCCTCCTTCAACTGACCAAATCAACTTATTTTATTTTGATTTTATGACATACGAATATTAAGTAGTGCACAATGATAAAGTTGAAAGAAATTTACTTTTTTTTTTCTTACAATTCTTTACATCTACCTAAAATACTTTAAGCATTAGTCAGAGAAGGAGCCATACGTTTGTGTCACACCATGGTACCATGGTAACTTTGGAGGAGCTGCAGGGTTCCAGAGCTCAGGCTGGAAAATCTGTTGATATAATAATTATTTGTTGTGTGTTTCACAAATTTGAAACGCACAAATAAAGAGTGGCAAGGAAGAACTATTTATGAGGCAGACATAATGTCCAAATAAGTGTCCACGTATATTGTAGAGGGAATATAAAAAAAATATGGAAGACACGATCAAAATTGAAAATTTTAGCTTTCATGTGTGAAGGAAAACTAACATGTCGCATCACCATGATCACCTGTAAAACACTGTTGCTATGGACAAAAATTCTCAATATTTGTAAATCTGGGGGAAGCATACCGCAACAGACTGGCAGCTGTACTTTCAGCATGAGGCAGTTTTATAAATCGCCTCAGTGGGATTGAATACAAATGAAACAGACTCTTCTCATATTTTTGTTCAAAACTGTCTCATTCCACCCGCTTAACATTTTATACTAATTTGTGTTGGTACATCACATAATTCTCCCCCAAAAGCCATACATTTTGGGTTGTGACATAATGTGAAGGTTTGAGGGGAATACGTATGCTATGCGACGCAGCTTCACAGAAACACAACTTTCATATGTTTCAGTACAGTTGCAGAAATATTTAAAAGCATGGTGACACAAACACACATGGCCCTGCTGAGAAAAACCAGGAAGCTGTAAAAGCCCACAGCAACCACGGTGGTCCACCATGATCTGTCTTTTTCTGTATCTGGTTTTACTGTAATGGACCACAAAAACCACATCACTCACCACGACTCACACACTACATTTTTTTTAAAATTATGATCAGTCAGTTTTTCCCTTTACATGCAGATCATTTGTTTTCCTCTCTCACCTTCCTGTCAGCCTGCAGCTGTTGTGTTTGTTTTGGTCTGCTTCACTATTTTTCAGGGTCTCTTCTCTCCATTTTACTTCCATTTTGTGTTGACATCGTCACTTAACACTCATTACAATATTCTCATTTCCTCTTCATCACCAAGGAGATTCATGTTATGTATGATATATTTGGACCAGCTGTGTCGGTTCCCCCTGTCTTCACTTCCTGTGCGGATAGTAACTTCTTCAGCAACTTTGCCTCCGGAGCATATTGATCAGTGCAGCTTAAATAAGTCACGTCATTAACCTAAATGACTATGGAAGCAGAAAAGGATACCTGGAAAACAGAGACTGGCCTTTCAAGGAATCCCCAGAGCTTGTTAACATGTTTATTCCTCAAAGATTTAACTGGGATGATTTTTTTATTATGAAATTGTGGGTTGATGGCAAGATAAATCACATCATTAAAAGTAAATTGTGATTACTTTTCCCTCACTTGTCCCTTTTTCTGTTCTCTAATAGTTAATAAGTAGAAGGTGACATCATTTTCTCATAAATGTAATGCAGAGAGAAACCAGCTTTGTTCTTGTGCTATTTCCTTTAATCTGTTTGTTTTTTCTTAAGCTAAATGCAATGCTTTAAATAGCATCTACTAAACTTTAGAATGGCTCTAAGTGATAACTACCCTCATCTAGCGCAATGTAAACAAAAATTAAGTCATATTAAAAGTATTCAAGCCTAGCCCTATGGTTTACTCTTAATGTTTTGTTTTGTTTTTACACTATGTTTATTCAGAAATGTTTTGAAGGTGGGAGCGTGGACCAAATCTGATTCAAAATGATCAGAAACGATGGAATTATACAATGTTTCCTATGCATCAAAGTTCAGCTCGATAAATTTATTTATATAAGATTCTGAAATTGCCTGAAAACACAAGCTGTTAGTTGATACATTTGTGGACCAAAAGGAGTGAAAGTTTTAGTTTTTAAGCATTTTATTAACAAGGGAAAAGTTGTGATCTTTTAGTGTTGGATGCATCAGTCAGAGGAGGCGATCAAGAAAAAAAAAAAAAAGGCTCATTCTGTCACAAAACTGCATTGTGCCTGTAAGAGCGCGCCTCAGTTTTATGTGCAGGTCTGCAAGCAAAGCACATTTATCTTGTTCTGCACTGAGGAATGACTGCAGTGCTCAAAGCAAGAAGTCTATGCTTTTGTTCACATCACATCAATAACCAGCTCCTCAACCTGCAGCCAAAATATGCATGTAATGTGCATGGACAGTCTCTGAGACATTGACTGTAAAGGTCCCTAATAAATAAAGACAAGGTTACACATAAGATATTAGTAGCTTTTGCCATTTGTCTGCATGCTGTCATTCTTTCAACCTCCCTTGTTCCCTCCCTTATTTCCTAATTTTCTCCTTTCTCTTTCCTTTTTCTCCTCTCTGAATGCTGTATCTCCCTCCATGTGTATTCTGGACTATTTAAAAACACTATTTGTGTACAATAAAAACGTATACCTCCTTTACTTCTGGTTTATCCCAAACTAAAGAGAAATTGATTTGATTTGATACTTTCCATTTCAATGCTTCAAAATTGATCAAACATTATTATTTTTTGTTAATCTTACTGTGGTTAAATCACAGCTGTAAACAATGTGTTGTTGTAGATGGTCAGAACTCATTCTTTCAATAAATTAATACAAACATACTCCAAGGCTTAGTTCTTGGTCCACTTATTTTTAGTTTGTGTGAAAATATTTTCCTGTAGTGGTGCAGAAATTCCTGATGTATGCTGATTAAATGATTTTGTATTTAGACAGTGTAGATGTCTTGGAATATGAAGAAAAAGGTTTAAAAAGTCGCTTAAATATTATTAATGCCGGGTTGATGTGCTTTTCTTCAAGTGTCCATTATGAGATATGAGGTAAAATATGTTGTCATACAGGAAACCCGTTTAGAATTTGACAAGCAAGTTAAGATTGTGACCAGTTGTAAGAAAATATTTTATACTTTCACTAGGCTGTTTACCATTTTATGTTGTGATAAAATTGTTTTAAAAAATGCTTAAAACTGATCATGATTAATTTTTAAAAAACACAATTGTAAAGCTTCAGGCTTATTTTTTAATGTTAACGTAGTAAGGCTTGTAATTTGCTCGGTGACCTTGAGTTTACTCTTAAAACTCCAGCTTATATAACTCCCTGAGCATTCAGTGGAAATTTCGAAGTGTCATTATGTAAAACTTCTTTTGGATAAATTGCCTAATCTTTATGAAGAGTTAACATGTTCCTCTATCTCTGCAAAACTAAGACTGAAATCTCTGACTGGCTCAAGTTTAGGTTAAAACTGCAGCAGTTTGAATGACCAGCTGCGTAAGTACAAATGATTATCAAGTTTATTTTCTTGACAGTGTTCTAAGTTATTGTTGTTTTGATGGGTTTCAATGAGCTATATTTTATTAATTTGGTTTTTATTTGCATTTTAAATCTTGTATTATGTTCTTATTGTTACAAATAATGAAAATTAGTTGAAGTATAAGGTATATATTGTATGTCCCTATAAAAATAAAAATCTCCAGGTCAATTTAATATACTGCTCAAAAAAATAAAAGGAACACTTCAGTGTTCACTTAAATGTTAAAGTGTTCCCTTTATTTTTTTGAGCAGTGTATATTTTTTTCCTGCCGTTAAATGTAGAGAGAGAGAGAAAGATCTTCTCAGTTTTTCTGTTGTTTGCAAGTTCATGCAGACACCAGTAGGTGCTGCTGAAGAGCAGCAGTGGTGCCATTGGTGTGTGTCCCCACAATCTGGGCTGAACACCAGCCTCCTGTCAGCAAACCAGACCACAACTCACCAAGTGTGCAGGGAGACACTGACAGAAAAATACCCACAGCGAGCACTAAGTGCTGGTTCACACCTGAGGCAGTGCTTTCACAGTACAGATAAACCGCCTCGTCTTTCTCCTTCTGTTTGTGCCTCCCTCTTGCACCTGAATAAAGATTAAAATAACATAGTAGGTGCAATAATACATGTTTGTCTAAAAAAATAAAACGTTCCTTTTAGTGATCCTTTAGTTATCCTAAAATTGTTGGCAACTTTTGTAATCTTAGTCAGGTGGAGAAACGTTCAAGTCCCTATTAACTATTTGTAGACAGTCGTAAGTCTGCGGATACATTTTTTTGTCCCATTTTTAAAATAGGTTTTCATTTTAATTCCGTGTAACTTGAAAGATTAAAATGGTAATTCAAGGTGCCATCAAATTGTGCCTAATTTCTCCACTTAGATCTGATTGGCATCGTTACTGATGCCATAAAGTGTCACTCTGCCGTCCTTATGATCCTTTCTCAATATTAGATATAATCTCTAAAGTTATTTATTAGGCTGCCTCTTTGCAAAATCTGTAATAAAATGTAAAACTGATCATATTAAAAAGGCCTTTTCAGCTCTAGATGTTTTGTGTGTCTTTAAAAAGTACACCTCTTTAAAACCTTTTGATGTAACGTGACATTTTTTTACCATCGCAGATGCGACCTCAGCAGAAAGTTTCATCCTGCGTACAAATCAAAGGACGACACCGTGTATATCATAAGTCTGCTGAGCACTCTCCTGATCTTCCAATCCACCTTCTTATTTTCTGTATTCGCTGGGGGGGTCCACTTTGAACTCGGGGATCCGAAGGTTGGGTGCATGGCCCTGAGCAGGCTAATCCCCCATGATCCCTCACCACATGTGGGATCTTTTGTCTTTTTACTTGAACTCAAATTTTACTGCCTGAATATATTGTAACTCTTTCAAGTGAGCTCGATATCAGTTTCCACATTAGCTCCGGACAGTTAGGATTGACTGCAGATGCACAAAGAAATTGTGAGATTAATGATAGGTTGAGAGAACGGCGCATATAGGCAAGTAAGGGAATTGTCTAAACTAAAAAAAAAAATGTCATTTGCAGCGTCGCTAATCCTCTTTCACCTCACTCAGATGAGCCATCTGTTGAAGAAGTCAGATTGGACTTTAGGAATATGTTAAATAAAATCAACTACAGTGCCACGCAAAACTGTTCGTAAGCCTTAAACCTTTTCACATTTTGTCACATTACAATAATTTCAAAAGAAAGTTGCTTTTCTTTATTATTGGGGTTTTGTAGGATTGATTAAAACTTAGTGGTACTCTTAAAAAAGTTATGACTTTACATGCATTTTGCGGAACTTCTCCCCTTTACACTTACATCTGTAAGTGTTTTTTGGTGTATTTCTACCAGCTTTGCTAAAAAATCTAAATCTTTGCATGTTATTTGCACATTTGCAAAGTAATCTTAATCTCAGCCAGCTTGGACGGGGAATCATATTTGAACTGTAAGGTTTAAGTCTGCTAATACTAAGTTAGATTGTGATTATGCTTTGTTCTAAAACATTTAATTTTGGTTTCTGGCTGTATGTTCAGGATCATTGTCCTGCAGGAAGGTGGACCACTGTCCCACTCATAAGTCTCCTGCACAGATTGTCTTTCAGGATTTTCCTGTATCTCGCTCCATACGGCTTCCTATCGTCTCTGATCAGCTTTCTTGTTTCTGCTAAAGAAAGGATATCCACAGCATGATGCTGCCGCCCTTTTTCCCAATGGGAATGTGTGTTCATGGTGATGTGTAGTGACGGTTTCCCAACATTTTGATTGTTGAGGAATTCGGTTTTGTTCTCACTGAAGTGCAGCTTCTTCTGCTTGTTTCCTCCTCTACATGCTTTGCGGCAAGCTTTCAACAGGATGTCTTGTTTTAGTGAAGCCGACTTTTTGACAAGAGCATAATAGTTATCCTACTACCAACATGTCCTCACGCTTGCTGTGGATCTCTGCATCTCCTCCGGCATTAACATAGATGCCTGGTAATGTTTCTTCTGGTCTAGCATGTTAGTTTAAGTGGATGACCACATCTCAATAGGTTTGTAGTTTTTACAATACTCTACATTACAGATGATGACTTGAACACCTTGCTCTATAATATCTGTGAAGTTTTTAAAATTCTTTAAAACCTAATTCTGCTTTGAAGTGCTCCACAACTCTATCCTGAACCTATTTGCTATAATCATTGGTCTTCATAGTACTGTTTTGGTAATGTTCTCTGACAAACCTCTCAGGCCTTCACTGATCTGCTCAAATTAAGAAATTAAACTATTAGAGCCTTTTTTCGCACTTCCAAAGATGGTTGCTTTCACTACTGGACTTTATTTAACGGTGGTCCTAGATTATGGGTGCTAAATACATGTTTCATTGTCATAAATAAATCCAAATTTCAAACACATGCACTGCATAAAATGTTTCCTAAAACTACACACTTCCATTTTTTTTTTTTTTTTGTATTTCTTCAGCCTGGATTGCATCCAATAATTATTAGCCCCCAGTTATCCCCTACCAGGGTGCCAGTGGACCAGCAGCCACTGACAAGGTTAAGCTGTTTAGAGTAGGTGAAGAGATTACACAGCTTATTATCCACATCTCTCTCTCTCTCTCTCTCTCTCTCTCTCTCTCTCTCTCTCTCTCTCTCTCTCTCTCTCTCTCTCTCTCTCTCTCTCTCTCTCTCTCTCTCTCTCTCTCTCTCTCTCTCTCTCTCTCTCTCTCTCTCTCTCTCTCTCTCTCTCTCTCTCTCTCTCTGTCTGTCTCTCTCTCTCTCTCTCTCTCTGGGTCTGTCTCTCTGCGCTCCCCGCCCAGCATGGCTGCATGGGGCCACTCCGAAATTTAATACCATGTCTACAACCAGATAAGGCTTTCTTACGGACAGATTAACAATATGCCCATTGTTTGTTTCCCCTGTGCAGTCTTGCAAGCAGGCAAATACAGGCAGCTGAAGCTCGAAAGCTAAGGAGTCGGGTTGTCCGAAGTGAACTCTAGCAGAAAGAAAGACAAACGTTTGAGAAAAAGGGGCCAAGCAGAAGAAAAGAGGAGCAAAAGGATCGAAGGGAAGGCAATGACAGAAGAAAGACAGGCAAACAGTGGGGGAGAAAAGAGGAAGGGGAACAGGGAGAGGGAGGAATTCGGCAGATAGTCTGGAAGTACCGGGTCAAGCGCTGCATTTTTCCTCGGTAACAAGAGACCGGGGAAGGCATGTCAGCAGCCAAATTGCCCCTCAAGCCCACTGACAAGAACTGTCAGCAGAGAGAGAAGAGGGACTCTGTCTGGCCTGCTCTCATGCCAGGGTTAATCACTGGCAATTACAGAGAGGAGGACCAATCAAAAGGCCATGATGGTGTGGCGCCAAAGTGTGTGGCCAGCAGTGCTTAGGTGTCATAAACCACTGAGAAGTTAACCAACTCTCCGTCCAATGCCTTAGAAAAATAAAAAATAAAAAATTGTAGAGGATTTTACATGTGATTTAAAGTTCATTCGAATGTTTGAAGTGGACGCAGCAATGAACACGACCACCGCCTGTGTGTGTGTACAGAGGTAGTAGAATTACATGGGTGGGGATTCAGAGGTGATGAGGCTTTAAATCGGAGGGGTCCCCAAAGTACCCTGTGTTCCTGAGCACCTGGTGTCAGATCATGTCAGAGGGCGCGGGGCCAAAAATTTCTAAGCTGAGCTGTGAATCTGAGCGAGTGATGAAAATGAAATAGTGCAGATGGATGCAAAACTTTTTTTTTTTTAAATGCTGCACTGTTACAGGGTAGAGAACCTTGAGCATTATTCAACACCATCCACTTCCCAAAATATAAAATATTGTGAAAATTATAATCTGTAGTTGCATGGTATACATATAGAATAAAAACAAAATGCAATACAATTTGTGATTGTAGCATGTAATAATGTGAAAATATTCAGGGATTGGGGATACTTTTATAAGACCACTTCATAAACATTCATTTTTCACATAAAAAAAATTCCTAAACTGCAAATCAGCTGTGACGGTGAAATTTGTTAGATGTGAAAATTTGGCAACACATTTTATGTCAAGATTACTTTTGCAACGTAAAATGTAAAACTAAATCATTTTATTAAAATATTGGCAATACTCCTTTGTTTATTCTTTCTGCTGCAGCCTTATAATATTACAACAGATTGTTTTCATAGCTCAGTTTTCTGCAAATATCTCCTGCGGTTTGTATGTGAATTAATGACACTGGTTAGATTTCAGCCTTACAGACGCTGAATATTCATCAGGTTTGCCTTTACATTTGTGTCGAGTTGCTGAGCAGCATAGACTTCTTTTTGTATTCACGCGGTGACAGTTGACAGCTGTTTTTCCCTTAATAAGATTAGGCTAAAGAAATTACTTGTGCACTCTTTAATCTGCTATTTAACGGAGGGGGCCACCTGGGGCCAGCCTTATCCCATCCACTCTGAATGGCTAATCAAAGAGGGCTTGATTCGCACAGGGACAGAGGCAGCACTTGAGAGCACATGAAATCTGTGCCCGTAAAAGGGTGATAAATGTATGATTCCCAAGTGTTTCATTCCTTGTGTTTTAGTTGACGTTTTTATTTTGTATTCAGTAGTAAAAGTGGGACATTTTCCTCCATTTATTCCTGTGCTCAAATAAAGCTTACGCAGCATCTCCAAGTGAAATCAATGAAATCGGAGATATATTTGTGTTGCAAGTAATGTTTTACACGGTAACGGTCCCTCATACAAGCTGTAATGAGAGTCAATACACAGTTATGGCAAAAAATATAAAAAAGTGCCATACTTAACACATATTTGCTTATTTGGGTAAAATACAAAATGGGATCTTCAAATCTTATGGCACCGGTTATACAGCAGGGATAATGCATATTAAACAGACCACAGTTTTCTTTCCACATTGAACATTAGTGCTGCATATTTAGCATTTTTCATAGTCTATTTTCATGAACTCAAGCAATATTTGACCAGTTGCATGAATCATCCGGCCCTAGATTCTCACACAGCCAGTTTATTTAGAATGATTTAAAAGGAAGACAAGTGGAAAATGTGGGTTGATCCTGATGAACCACATAACTTTCAAAACTGATATTTTCTTAATATTGAACAGTTTTGATCAATATCACTCAAAGTAACCTAAGTATTCTCAAATTTAACTCGGGAGTTCTTTATTCACTTAATTTATTTACTAATGTGGATTTATTTCCTTGTGTAAATGAGTTGCTTGAATGAATTTCTTGTAAATAGACCAATTAGAAATGCAAGTTTGGAAAAAGTGGACATTTTCAGAACTTCTTTTCTCTGCTATTCTGAACATTAGGACGTCTGTATGTACTTCATGTGAAACTGTCTTGAGTCCTAACACACATTTTTCATCCGCACATCCTTTGTTTGCTCTCAGGATGGGGCTCACCATGTTGGTTTTTGTGGTTTGTGGAGTTGTTTTGGGCTGGTTGGATGGAATTAACACTGGCACGGCTGCACAAGTGGCTTTTATACGGGCCAAATTCACAGACAACTCCAGGGTTGGGCCATTGCCCAGAAAGCACAGTTTAGCTTTCGAGAGGGAGTCTCGCCTTACCCATGCGTGCTAGCCGACAGGAACCAAAATTAACACTGTCCAGCGCTAACAGTCACTCCCTTCTTTCCTTTCATATTCTACCACCTCTTGCTGTTTCTCCTCCCATCATCCATGCCCTCTTTTCCTCTGATGCCATCGTTTTTCCTCTTTACTCTCCTCCGCACTTCTCCTTTTCCTCTCATGCTCTGCTGCCCCTTACACACCCTCCAACGTAACAGATTGTTATCAGCCGGCTGTGATCTGAGCAGACATGTCACATCATCTCATGCTATTGGCTGTGTGCCTCTCAAATCAGTTGTGACAGTTTCCTATTACATTGTTTACCTGGCTGTAAGGGGAAGCAGCCTTAGTTAACCGATGTTCAAATCTGCTCGATCTGGGGCAACCGCAGCACCATGCAGCTTCTTTAGGCTCATGCATTTTGTGGTTTATGATGTCTACTGTTATTCCAGAAAGGATTGCTTTGAGAATTGGTACCACATGAAGAAAAGCTATCATGGATGTTGAAATGTTTATGACAAAGAATGGAGAAGCTCTTTGCTTTAAAATATGACAGACCTGAGCCTCTCGGGCGAAATTCAATTTCAGGTTGGAACGTTGAACATGTCTTGTTTTGAGTGAAGTTTGGATGATATTGGGCCTTTAAGACAGAAACACAACAGATGAAAAGAATTACTGCATCCTGACTAATAGATCTGAAAGCTGACGATCCTCAACAGGTTACAATTTCGCATCCGATCTAAAACTTTGTCTTGACTTAATGTAGGACTTTTAGGGCGGTTCGAAGGGCACGTATCATCATTTTAGTTTTTCCTCTTTGATTGAATTAAGTTTTGCAGCTCATAGTAGTAATATACATTTTTATGTCGGAAATAATGAAATGAATTAAAAAATGTGAAAGAAAAAGTGCAAGGAGATGGTGATTTATCAAAAGGCCATTTTTGTTTCAGGAAATTACTTAAACATTTTGAAAAGCATTGGATAGATTGACTGATTTATTTATGTAGGTTTTCATAAAAGATAAAGCTTTTGCTAAACCTCACGAGAAAGTACAGAATGCATTAATGTGCATAATTTAACAATTCTCTGGCCAGTGGCTTGCTGTTCATGGGAACTCCCTTTGTCCCTGCCTGCTATCTCTGCAGATAGGTCATCAGGTCAGAGAGATTAGATTGGGGATAACATGACAGAATTTGGCATGTGAGTGAAACGGTTTCTGTCTGCTCCTTCCTCACTCATCTCAACTTCTTCTTCTGCTGCTGTTGCTTCTTTTAGATGTTCAGCGCTGCTTTGCGGGTGCTTTGCAGCTTATGTTTTCACTAAGTTTTAGATAACAATGGACAAATTAAACGTCAACTGTTAATTTTAAACAGGTGACAAGAAACTAAAGCGTGTAATCTTGTGGATTAATGTGCTGCATTAGTGAATGCAGTTTATTGTTGTGTCGGATTGTAATGGAGCTGGTAATGCATCACACCAGCCTGCACTTCCTCCTGACAGTCAGTCAGATTTAATGACTGTGGTGCTCAAAGCTCAGGCTTATTACAGTGCAATGAAAACATATTCATACCCCTTAAAATATTTCACATTTTGTAACAAACTCAATGTAGTTTAGTGAGAATTTTCCTGATAGATCAATATGAAGCAGTGCATAATTTTAAAGTAAATGTAAAATATTATGGCTTCCGTTCCTTTCTCCTTTTTTGCCAAATCAATTTTGCGATGAAACAAAATGTGAAAAACTTGAAAGGTTTAAAATGTGTTTACAAGACACTGTGTATCATCAGCAATACAAGTTTTCAACACCACCTCCTCCTGTACTTTGTACAGATATACACAAGACAAACCTCCATTGAAAGAAGTTTCACAATATTATGTGGAATTGTTTTCATCAGACAAAAGCTGGCAGGTGTTCTGCTGAGTTGTACGGTTTAAAACTACAGGAAGAAGAGCCCTCATTGATTTTTTTTTTTTTTTTTTTTTAATGGGGGTAGAGCATGGATTTCCTTGATGTATATCTATCTTCTTGGAGTGAAAAAAAATCCCAACTTTGCAGTTCATAAAAACCAAAGACAGACTATTTAATCTTCAGTAAGTGATCTGAACATTTAGATTGATGTGGTGTTATTTCAAAAGAAGCTTTCAGTTCGCTTCATAATTATTGCAGAAACGGCCGACTTTTACTGAAAATTCATGGACTCATATCAATCCGTTCTACATTTGTCTGGGATGCACACTTTTAAAAGTTCATTTTGCTCTCCTGAATATTTATTCAATTATTTGCTCTTTAAGTCTCTGGAACTTAACAATGCAAGGGAAGAACGACTCTCCATGGCTGCTGGTGACCTGTGCCGGGGGGGGGAACCCATGTTTGCTGAAACCTCCAGAGTCAGCCGATTAGTTAATTGAAAAGTTATGTAGCCTACTTGGTATGAATAATTGAACACAGGCTCTATGAAATTAGCACAGCATTTAAAGGCACAAATGAATTCTTCACAGATGTGTGAGTGTGAAGTGAGTGCAGCTTTTGTTTGTCTACATAATCTCTTCCTTTTGTGAATTGCTCCGCAAGGCTGCAGAGAAATCCCAAGAATTTCCTTCCAAACTGGATGGACAAAAGTTGCCAGAGAGAGAGACCATGAGTTTAACTGCACCATTTTTGGTTAAATGTGGAACCGTACCTGCGAGAGGAGTAGTTTCACAGTACATACCTCCATGGAACAACAGATGTTAATGATAAGCCAATTTGTTGCACGCTGCAGTAATGTGTTTTTTTAAGGCCTATCACTTGATCGAAAGACAGCCATGATGTTGAATTTGTCACATTTTCATGTAAACGGAACCGTGCAGACTAAACAAGCTCAACTTGTCAGAAATATTCACAACATGCAACACATATGGTTCATATTAGGAAGAAGCCCAGATCAAATGGTTTCCCTGTTTTCACTCCTGGACTCAAGTACCTTACTGCCACTTTAAGGTAAAAATGATTCAAAAATGCATGACACTTAAAAAAAAAATTGAAAATTTTACTGTATGTTTTAGAATAATGTTGATAGAGATACATTTATAATTGATGTACAATAATTTTTGTATATTATTTATTTTTTATTATTATTTTATTTTATTTTTTTATTAATTGAAATTTTTCTCTTGTTCTAAGTCCCTTATGTTGTCTTTGACTCTGGTTGTGTCCACCAAACAATTTCCTTTTCTAGTTTTGAACTATAGTACTTGCCAAGTTTTTCTTGTTTCAACCTTTCAGGAACCGAGCAACAAAACAATGTTGCAATAGCTTAATCTCTTTTGTTCAGGCAAACTATGTCAGTGAAAATTACAACACTGTTTGTACTTTTCTTTTTAAAAAAAAAAGTTAACATATCTGCGGGAATACCATAAGATTGCCGTTGTTCATGTTGATATCACTTGTTTTAAAATCACCTGTCATTGTATAACTGCTGGTTGTTTAAAACAATATCAATGCAATAAATGTAACTGTGCCCATCATCACCGCTTTTTGATAAGTCTGTTGATAAACTTTCCAGATTCTTGAACACACATGTTTTAATACCGTCAGCTGGCACTCACAGATCCTGTCCACAACAATTACTGACATTCCTGTTTGGAGGAAATCCTCTTCTGGACTCAAAAAGCTCAAGAGGACGAAGATTTTGTTGTTGTTTTTTTGGGGCAACCTTTTGTGGTATCTTGTTTTGATTGATATGGTTCATTGTCCATTTCTTCAGGGGGCATAAAGAGTGCTCTGTGGTGGAAAATGTTATATTTTCTAAAAATAAACATATGTAGTATGTCTTTTAAACAAATGTAACAAAACAAATTTTATGTTTATTTGTAGATGCAGTCATTGGAAAGGGATGCTTAAGTTGCCATCTGATTTTAAGATTCAATTTAAGTCCAAAATCTAAAATAGACTTGTCACATTCCGACTATTGTAATAGAGATACTATAAGACGAGTGCAGATCTTTGCTGTTTTTGTAGATGCACAAAAAAACTATTTATTAAAACTGGATGTTTTTATGTACACTTTGAGGAAAAAAATACACAATCTTTTTTTCTTGCCTTTAAATCAGACTTAAAATTTCCCGTCCAGCCATTGCTTTTTGCTAATAGCCAAAACTGAAAACATATTTTAAATGTTAAAAATTACATACATTCCATTAGTATTTAAGTTTCATGCTGCATAAACATTATGAATATTATTCTACAAGCTCAACTAAAGAGTTTACTGGACCTTTAGACAATTCCATCATGCTACCATCCCCATACAGGCTTGAAAGCTTGTCCTTTTTTATCACTCAACATTTTAGGGACTAATTATGGTCAAACAGACCACCAGGTTTAAATAATATATGCATTTCTCCCTATTTGCATCCCCAAACTGTAACTAGTTTGCAGATCCAATAGCACTAGTTTGGTGCTATTGTGGTTATCGTATAAGTTCTCTGTTTTGAGTTTAGTCAGGCTGTTGGGTGCGCTCTGCTAAAGCTTCCCTCTGTACTGCAGCTCTCTGCAGAAGCTGAAAAAAGCTACTCGCATTCCCTGACATTTTCACATTCCATGACATACTGTAAGCACAGACTGTACATGCTGATTGCAAACAGGACCGAACTCTGGATGTTTCTCGAAGCGAAGCCGCCCCCGTTTCGCCTCAGCCTTTAGCAGTGGTTATCTGAACACAGCTAACATGACCTGCGCGGCTCCTTTACACTCTGCTGCAAACACTTCCGAGACTTCTCACTTGCCTCCGCTTGGCACCGGACCAGAAAGTATCTGTCACTGTGTCTTTTCGAGTCCAATTTTATCCCCGAGCTGATTAATAATACAGAGAGGTGCTGTTATTCATGGCACAATGCTGAGAGATTCTCTCTGAGACCATTCTTCTCTGTGAGGATAGGGTAAAAGGTTCAATTTAAGCTTAATTGTTTTTCATGAAAATTAAAATTTGGACTTTAGTTTTGATTCTGTCTGTAAAAATGTGAAATGTCCTTTTCTAACTTTACAAACGTTACCCGTATTTTGAAGAATGTTTTTTTTTTTTTTTTAATGCTTACTCTGCACATTTTGTTTCACAAAACAGGGAATATGTTCTGGGATCCCAGTCACATTTATTATTTCATCAATTTTATTTTTCCATCATAATTCGGTGTCTTTCAGCAAACCTCTTTTACACAGGGGGTGGCAGTTAAATCACTGCTGTTCGGGTCTCTTCCTGCTTCCACCAGCTGATCGGTTACCGTACAAGGACGTGGCCAAATTTTAGTTCTTCCATTTCTTTGTTTGCTGGCACGGTGAAGTGCTGCACTGGCGCCGTGCCAGTTTAAAACTGGCTGGATCTGGAATAAGAGCGTAGCATAAAGATCCCATGACTGCGCTGTATTTACAGGGAACATTTAGATTCTGATAGTGTGTGCTTGGAAGTGGCTGCATCATTTATATGGATAATTTGCTGATAGATAGTGTTTAATATTTATGAAGGACTTTTAATTGCTCCCACTTTTCACTGGCAGTTGGCAAGGACAGAGGCTTCTGTCAGTGCCCACTGGTGTTAATGATCCTGCAGAGTCACACAATGTAGAGTCCCCAACTGCTGCCCCTCATCCCATGTCTTACAAAAAAGTACTGATGCATGTTGTCATGGTACATGGTGCATCGCTGCATTTTATTGCAAGTTCACGTGATGAGCACAAAAGTGCAGGATTGCCAAATAGACAGTTTTTAAATATGTTTAAATATGCATAAATATGTATCCAAAATCCACAGCCCAGTTGGAAGAATCTGTCAGCCTTTAGAGATACTTTAAAATGACAGACATTTTTCCTGTCTTCTGCTAATTTAGTCGCAACAGGAGCACCGCAGTTGAGAAAAATCCATGAGAAATCCAATTTGAATAATTTTAATGAGATTAGCTTAAAACAGAACTTATTGGTCTACCTGTGAAACACTAAAAAACTAACATTGCATATAATCCCATACACACTGTCCCACCAATAAAACATGGTGGTGGCAGAATTATAGTATGGAGAAGCTTTTCACCAGCACATAAAAAGAAACAGCTGAGTTGAAAGGGAAAAGAAGGAAGCAAAATAGAAGCAATCTCAGAAGAAAACCTGGTGGAGGCTGAAAAGACTTTACAGGTGTGGAAGCAGCTAAACTTAAGACACTGAATTTGGATAAATCATACAAATTCAGCTAGCCAGCAACACAGCAAAGAGTCTGTCGATGGAGGGTCAAAATCAGATGGCGTTTGGTAAATAATAAACACCAACATTAATTGAGTTACTAACTAAATAAATGCGGAACATACTTTATATTAACCTTTGCAACAACTACAGTGATTCTGGAGTCTGCCTGGCAAAGTTTAGTCTACTGTAAAACCACGTAAGTCCACACTGGTCTGTTAAGTGCAGACTGACAAACTGACAATCGATGCCTTAGCAAAGCCATTTAGAGGAAGAATGTCATAACAAAAAGCTTAGGTCTTTGTGACATGTGACACAGCAAGTAAGGAGGTTGTGAGTGGTTCAAAATTGCAATTACTGGTTTATGTAAAGTCTGCACTGACTGACAGCTTTAACAAAGACGTGACAGAGTGGGATTGTCCCGCAGAAGAGAGTTTAGCTCAAAAATCGCTGTTTTAAATGCTCTTAGTGGTGGTGATCGACTGCTGCTCGGCCCCCAGAAGTGACTGGGAGAATTTCGCCTCACCGGGAGGTCTGGTGATGGACAGCTCTCTCTGCAGGGTAACCCTTTAAAACGAGCGTGCTACAGTCCCTCAGGGGGAGACATACCTGAGCCACTCAGACAAGGTGAGACAGATCCCCTCCGCTGGCTCCTCATCCGGGCTGCAGAGAGTGAGCACTGGGGCAGATATGGCGACAGAGTAATAGACCAATTACCAGTGATTTGTACTGCAGTATGTAGAGGGGAAATGTTCTCTGGACTTGTCACTGAGGGACAAATTTGAAATATAACATTAATGCACTGGTATGGAGGCCTGTTTTAAAGCTTACAGGTTAGAATTTCAGCCGCTCTAAGCAGACTTTAGGTTTATTCATGGTCCGATGTTCCTTAGTTTCAGGTGCCAATGGAATAATTACTGTGCATCGATTACTGTGAAGTTACATATGTCAATGTCTGCCTCACTAAAATCTGGGATAATTTTTGTGATCTGAAGAAGCTAAACATGAACTTTTGGATGATCGTTTCCAAAGGTGATCTCAAAAAAGCACCACATCCATTAGCAAGCATGAGGTTGGCAGAATCATGTTATGGGGTTACTTTTCTGTGATGGAAATAAACCTTTTCTGACAAAGAGTAAACTCATAACATGATAGAATTACTCGTAGTGTTTATTAAATAAATTAAAAAATCAGCAATTGCAAGTTTTCTTTTGAACAGACAAATAAAACAACTTCCTTGTCTGGGTCAGAGTCAGCACAGCTTGTCATCCGCCCCAGCTGCTGCGCTCTAATGACAGCCAGTCGTTTGATCGGCGGCTCGCCTGTCATTGAATATGTGTGAGAAACCTGCCGCTCGTTCTCTTCGTCGTTCTCCAGCCGTAGTTTCCACAGCAGTCGGTGAATGGAAGCCATGGTCATGGTTAGAATGGGGGGAAAGAAAAAAAAATGCAATATCAAAAAAATTCTTAATCTGTTTTCAAGCGGAGGACAGGTTTTGTTGTGCCTTCGCTTTTCTTGTCATCCTTGCTCATAATTCAACCATTTTTATAAAATAAACTTTTAAACTTGCCTCTGCTTTTTTACAGTAGCTTTTGAAGGGAATCAAAAACAAATTCATCCATTTAAAAGTATTTTTTTATCACTATGAAACTTTAATGAGGAAAGAGAATAAATAACAGTAAAGGAATTTGATTAGATTGAATCGATTTCCTAGTGGCTCTATTTGCATGTTTAATGTTGCTCTGATAGAAACTACACCATTTCCTCCATGTCATTTGTTGTTGATTCTTTTATCATCATGTTTCTCCATGAATGTTGTGTTCAGGGTGTTTGGTATGCTAGTTTTTCTCCGCAAAGCAATGTTGTGGACGTAAAAGCAAAAAGTTATATTTTGTGCTCATTTTTGTTCTACTTTCTCATGTGTGCTGCCTCACCTAAAGGACCAGTAGCAAATTTTAAACTAAACATATGGCTTTCTTTTAACAAAGGATTGCTTCACGCCGCTCTTCTATAAATGCCATATTTACAGACTGAACATATAATAGTTGTTTAGTCCTGCCAACCGATTCTCCCAGCTGAATTATGGATCTCAGCATCTCCTTCAGCGGTACCATCCAGCCCACTTCCCTGATTAATGCTCTCCTTGTCCAGTCTGTTAGCTTAGATGGGTGGTTGTTTTGTTCTTGCTGTACGCTTTCCATTTTCACATGGTGGATTAATAAATACTTTGTTCAAATCATTTGATTTTCAAGGCACAAGATATCTGCAATTTGTTCAGCAGCCTTCTCTAACAGACTTGTTAGGTCTTCGTTGACCAACTGTAGATTCAAACAGGTGGATGGACTCTATTTACTAATTCATCTGAAAGGTAAATTTTACATAATATAGTATCAAATTAATGCATACACACCTCACTTTCCAAATTGTCATGCAACATGTTTTTCTAAGCCATGAGTTATTTATTTCCGCTTCATTTTTTTTTTTTTTTTTTTTTTTACATGACAGTGTATATCCGGCATATAAAATCAAAATTAAATCCACCGTCATCCTTTTTCACATATAATAAAATGTAAAAAAAACCTTAAAGGGGTGTGAATACTGAGGTACTTTATGACTGACATGCTTCATACTCAGATGTCTAAGTGTGAAGAGGGGACCCACTCACAAGCAGGCCCTTACATTTGTGTAGGTATTGGCATACATGTCTCCAAACCGTGCCGAGCACACTGATGACTATGTGATACCTGCCCGCGGTGTTTATAGGGAGAAGATGGAAAGTGGGGCAAATTTGCTGTGAAAATGTTTGCCGAGTCATTATGAACCCTGAAAGCGGCTTTCCCCGCAGCCCTCTGAGAGATCACACAGATTTGTGTTTGTCTGGTGTCCCTGCAATGAACATGGCAGACATTTATTAGGTTGAATGTGGAAGCTAAATTACATAATCAGAGATAATTGTGTTCAATTAAATAATCATTTTTCCAACATGTTGCTCCAACTCCTTTCATCTCAAGACAGGGATTTCTTTGTAAGATTCGAAATTCAGCAGCTAAACTTAACTTTGACTGCCTTCGTCTGATTTTGCACATCATTTGGGGGATTGTATGATTAAGAGACTTCATGTAATCAGTCTTTCATAACAAAATGTGCTAAAATTTGTACTTTTCATATGGAGTCACATTTGACACTTGGGTAAATAAACACAATTTTCATAAGAAAATATGCAAATTCAGTTTTAAGCTTTCCTAAAAAATAAAGTGAGCGTATTCAATGTTTAGTTGTAATTCAAATGTCAGATGTGAAGTGCAGCTTTCTGTACACATATTTTTGTGCTCATACTACACATATTGGTGAATATTCAGTTTATACCTATAAATTGTCAGGAGGAAAAGCTGTTTCCTCCACAAGAACGAACGAGTGTGACCTTTGGCCTTCGCACATTCGTCATGGAGTGAGATAAGACAAAGCCACGACATTGCATTGTTGCATCAACCAATCTCAGCAGACCTGCTGTTTTTCAAGCATGAACCCCTAGTAATTTGAGAAGTAAATGTGTCTTTGCTATTTGCTTTAGGTCTTCCAAGCAGAATCTACAAACCACTAAAATACACAAGGCAAAATTAAACAAATAATCAGCTGAGAGGTCATTCATGCCTGCTTTACCACTGTCAGCTTTTTTCTGTTATTTAACTCAAAAACAATGACTCAAAGAACCTGAAAGATTATTATTTTAAATTGAAATGGTGGACTGTGCATCAGTGTTTCAGATTTGATTCATCACATGAGTCTGATTACCATCGTTCCCTGGAATGCCGACTACAAACGTCATCACATTAGCAAAAGTAAATACATCTAGCTTTGGTCAAGATGCTTGGCCATAACTCAGGTGACACATGATGTGCGTAAGAATGAAGACTAAATCTTGTTGTTCCTGGATCTAAGCTTTTATGATGTGTTTGTGTTAAGCACATACAAGAAGAGTCTGCTGCCATTTACCACAATCCCCACATAAGTATTTATCTGAGTGAGCAATATGAATTATGACCAGTGTTTTTTGGTAGTCATTTAAGGTAAATGCACAAACTGTCTATAAAAGGTTGATTGGTGAAGCTTAAAACTCTCCTCTCATATTTTCTTTAACCCTCCCATTGAATTTTTAATTAATTATTTTTTTTTTTTGCCATTTATCTATTTTGTCACATTACCACCACTTCAATGTATTGTATTTTTTATTTTTTTTATTACAGAACAACATAAAGTAGTGTATAAACGTAAAGTGGTTATATGTGATTTCTCACACTTGTTATACATACAAGTCTTAAAAGTGTGGTGTGTTTTTGTGTTCATCCAAACTCGGTCAATACTCGGCCTTCTTACTGCAAATGCAGTAAGAAGGCCGCATTTGAAAGCTGGAAAGCTGTAGCTAGACGTGCCTCAACTAGCTACAGCTTTCCACTCTAACTCTCTGCATGTTAAAGAACACTTTCTAATAATAAAGTGTAAAGCTCGATCAATCCTCACATTAACTCGGATCTCTTAAACTGCTGAAGAAAAGTATCCCGATAGCATGATTCCACCTCCACCATGTTGCCACCACGAGTGTTTTTCATGTGAGCCAATATGTTCTAGTCTTATCTAACCAGAGGACCCTCCTCCACAAATCTGCTCTGTCTCCACATTTCAAACTTCTTCTCGTATTCTTTCATAACGGTCAGATTTGTGGATCAATAGTCCTGTCAGGATAGTTTTTCCATTTCCCCCTGACTTACCATGAGCCCCATGACTGCCTCTCTAATTAATCCTGTCTATGCTTGACCTGCCAGTGGAGGTGGACAGCCGTGTCTCTGTCGTCATATTCTTCTTAGTTTTGACTGATAAATTAAACAGAGCTCTGTGAGATGTGCTGGATATTATTTAAGATTACCCATATTTTATCCCTAATATCTCTGGTGTATTTATTGGTCTTAATAATGTTTTTTTTCCCTTTACTATTGTTCTCAAACAAACCTCTTAGGCCTTCGCATATGTGTGCTGAGATTAAATGATACCTCCCAGGTAACTTCTGAAAGCAACAGGTTGTACTGGATTTTGTTTAGGGGTATCAGAGTAATGGGAGCTGAATACAAACACACACTTTACTTTTCATATTTGTTTGAATTGATTTCCTTCTACTTTGCAAATACGCAATGGATAAAATCCATCCCCACAGCATAACGCTACCACCACCATGCTTACTGATCTGTTTTTTGTAAAACCTTTGTTTTATTATAGGATGGATATTGTATATTTAGGAAAAGAAATGCTGACTGAGTATGGAAGTGACATAGAGATGTTTCAGACGCGCAACGTCCAAGTCTAATGGGAATTACCTCATAATGATTACAAAGTAATGGAAAAACTGTATTAAACTGACTGAACACAAGTATGTTTATGCTGTGTGTAAGTAAGGCTGCCATACATATAACATGCAGATAATGTACTGCAAAGAAGACGCGCAGCGTAAACAGTGACCAGTCTGTGTGCACATTTAGCGGGGATGTATTGGAAAAGGAAGAGATAGCAGACAGCCTATCGCTGCCGTGAATGTGTCAGTTTACATGTCTCGACATCCTCACTCCGACTCTCTCCCACTTTAATCTACTGTGCTCCTGACCTACTGCTGTTCTGTCACCCTGACATGTTTAACAAATACTGTCTGGCCGGAGCAGGATACGCCGCGGCATTACGGAGGTGTTGTTGTCTGTCTGCGCAGAGAGTGATGGATTACGTAGGATTCGGCCATCCTCAGACTCCTTCGAACTTCAAACACCCCCGCGCATTTCTTCCCTCTAAGTAAACTTCATTTGTACACACAGAGATCAGCTCGGGACAAACAATGTTATTTTTAAAGACGAGAAGTGATTTATTTGTATTTTTTTTTTTTGTCTTTACCTTTATTTTTATTTTTTTCCCACCCAGTGACTTCCTTCCCTCAGCAACAAACCCCAGAGAGACTGTCTACACAGCACCCTTCAATCATTCAACACAAAAGCAACAAAACACGCCTCTGTAAATATTTCAGTGGCCTCAGCACCCCGTCCAGGGTCCTGCTGCTCGCTGTCTGCTGGTCCTTGGAGGGAGCCATTGTGCGCCCCGCTGCAGCCCGTTGTGCGCTGGGCTGCTGGACATTGCTGATCTGTTGTGGAGAGGCAGCAGTGCCTGCATGCATGCAGCAGCAGAGGACAGGATTAGGGGCTGACGTTTCTCTGTGTCTAACTGGCTGCCAGGCATGCTCTACTGCATTGGCACGCCTCACACGTTTTACATCATCTGATTCCGATTACAGCTGGCTGGAGAAAATATACTAAAGAGTGTACAATACAGCAGAGAATTACAAAACATACACGCATTTTGGTATTTATTCTGTCCAAAGGTAATTCCTGTTTACATGCTATGATCCTTGCTGCCGTAAAGGAGAATCCTGTTTTGGAATGGCTTTGCCCTTGGTATGGACATTCCCTCTGCGCTTCACAGTGCACGTCTTCAGGGAGCCCTTTTCAATAAGAGTAATGTCCCCCCTGTGTATGGCTACCATTCAGCAATTTATGGGCATATTACAGATTCTAATAAAATTTTTGCAACCTTAATTAAAGAATCTTCCCCCTTCTTACTTTATGATAGTTAGGGTAGCCCCTTTCCCTACCACCACTGCTGTCCAATCTAATTATTCTGATGTACATAATTAGCATGAGCTGGCCATTGTTCACCTCATTTGCATATTATATTGGATAATTGAATGAGAGTGGCCGATGATTAAATTAGGGTGAATGACAGATGATTCTGCTCGCAGTGTGGAAAAGTTAACAGAATGAGCAGACTGGGAATACGGCTTGTACCTCCTGAATATTTATACGTCCCACGGAGCCTGCCCCTCCCCAACACTCTGCTAATTTAAAAAATGTGCGGCAGCTAAATTCTGGTGAATCCCGGTCAGGAGATGATGCTTCTTCATCTTCATATGCACCTGCACTTTAAAAGGAAATATTCTAAGCCAATAAGAGACATTTTCTGTCAGATGTTGTCCTCCATAAGCGAAGCGGCACATTTATATGCTGATAAGACAAATGAGAGTAGTGTGGGGAAATTCATTTCCAGGCACTTCCAGTGTAAACACAGACTCCTGGTGCCTGCCCGCTAGCCTGCCTGCCTGCCGGCCTCGTTGGGGACAGGCAGGACTTTGCTGATGAACGAGTTCTCGTGTGAAATATGTTTCGAACCGATTTGGAGATTGAAGAAAAAAACTCAAAAGTATCAGCTAATCATGGCTACAGGTTCCTGGTGAGAAACTCTTTCATTCTTCTGTTATCTGGTTTGTTATGGCAAAAGTCTTACTTGCATCCTGGATTCATGCCAGTTCCTTGATATTTACTTTTTTTTTTTCTTTTTTTTTTCATTCAGCGTTAAGACAGAATAAATGTTTAGAGGGAATATTTGGAACAGCTTTAGCCTTTCACATGCTAATGTAAGCACTGGGCGGCACAAGAAAGCTGGCCTGACCCGGGAGGCCAAGCAGTGACACAGTCTGCTGATTCAGTGCCGGCAGCCTCGGCTTTGTTTATGTGTGCACACGGGAAATAATGCACGTCATAAAAAGAGAAGTTTGAAAGGGAACTACTATCCACTGGATGATAAATGCCACCCCAGCTCCTCTGATGTAAAAAGCTTCAAAGCAGCAAAAAAAAAAGAGAAAAAAAAGCCATCTCAGAAGTGACTTATACACATTATTCTTACAATAACATTGGGCCGAGTTTTCACCCCTGGTGTTTCTCACATATTGACTCATCCGCTGTAAATTTGTCAGTGCTTTTAACACAACAGAATCAATATTTACCATAATTTTTTATTAAATGTGTTTATTTTCTAACTAAATATAACGGATAACCATCACTGTAAAGCTCCAAGTGAATTGCATGATGTTGGAATTTTGCAATTAATAAAAAAGAAAGGTGTGGAGCGTTCTTCACTGTCTGTGTCCAAACACTATTTGAAGCGCATGTGACCTGGGTTTGTCTTCGTCTCCGTCGAGCCTTGTAAAATCTCCTCTGTTCTCTGTGCCGTAGTGCACATCAGTACACAAAGTGTCGTCTCATTGTCTGGTCGGAGTCATTTCAGAGGACAGAGGAATTTACACAGTCTCAGGCCCTGTCAGTAGGTGGTATAGGAAACTGTAAAGATAAGCCTCCACTGCAGCCCTAAGTCAGCTTCCTTTTCACGAGAGCTGTCGGCATCTCTCAGATCTCACAGATAGAGCGGTGCCCTCACTCTTATCAGCAACCTGACCATGCCCACTTCCAGCTGCTAGTAGGCCGATGCATATCTCCAATCTCAGCAGAGACGGCGTTCAGGGTGTCAACGGACGAATCCGGAGTTATATCGTTACCTCATACGATATGTTGCTTTATTATTACGCTTTAAAGACTTTCAGGTCAGCTGTATCTTGATGGAAAAACATATTTTGAGATTTACGTTTAGGAGGCACAACCATTTAATGTTTAAAAAGAACATTAACTAAAGCCTTGTGATCAGCTGGAAAGTGTGTTTTTATGCATTGCTGTTGACACATTCACGTGTGCAGATTGTTATTGGTATTGTTTTGCAACATGTATTTAGCACAGTTTCAGATGTACTTAAAACTGGACCCCCCACACTGTTTATTTTGAGGCAGTAGGACAAATTTTATGACAACTTATCCAATGAAGGAAGTCCAACCTAATGCTGCCCTGACGTAATTAGATTTTTGTACACCTACCTTGATGTGATGCTAGATAAAATGCCAAGGGGTCAGCTTTAATTCAATTTATCCGCAGGGGCCCATGGCGGTCTGTAGCAAATTTCATGGCAGTCTAGTTGAGTATTTTGCTAAAGAAGTTGATTCCAGACATTTAGCTGTAGACTGCAAATATGTAAATCCACATAAAAGGAGCCATTCTGAGAGCTCTACTTACCTTATGCATGCCTCCATTCATATATGCCTACTTTAAAGAGTTTTTCTACTCGTGTTCACTAATTTTTTCTCCAATTAACAGTGTAAAATATATGAGAAGTTCCTATCCGATGATATGGTAAGCCTAAACAAGATGGCACATTCATTCAAATTTTGACCCTTAGCGTTTCCAAACCCTCTGATGCACAATGGATAATAAATACATTGTTTGATGTCAAACACGCTGATCAAGTTGGCCAAGAAATGCCGCTTACCTCTCCTTCACATCCTCGGATAATAATAAATCCACAAATGGCCAGTCTTTTATTTGTTTTGGCAAAAACGAAAAACATTCTTCAAGAAGTGACTCATGGAACCTTGAAAAAGTATCTATAACCCTTGAACTTTTCCACATCATGACCCATTACAAGCACAAACTTAAATGTGCTTTATTAAGATTTTATGTAATAGACCAACACAGTGAATAACTGTGAAGTGAAAGTAAATGAATGGTTTTCACTTATTTTTTTATACATGAATATAACTCTAAACTGTGGGATGCATTTAACATCGGTCCCATTCAGTCAATATTTTATAGAATCACCTTTAGACACAATTCCACCGTTTGAATATCTAGAGGCCTCATATTTTGCTCATTCTTTTTTGCGAACATGCTCAGTCAGGATGGAGGGAGAATCAGCAATTTGACTGTCTTTTCTACAGATTCTGAATTGGATTTAGGTCAGAACTTTGACTGTGCCCATTCTGACATTTACTTTAATCTAAACTATTAAATTGTAGCTGTGACTAAAACATTTAAGGTCCTTTTCCTGCTGGAAGGAGAATGTCTGTCACAGTTTCAGTACTTTTGCAGCCTGTACCAAGAAAGCCATCCATCTTCTCATCAATTCTGACCAGCTTCCCTGTACCTGCTGAAGAAAAGGGACCCCACAGCATGACGGTGCCACCACCATGCTTCTCAGTAGGGATAGTGTGATCAGAGAGCAAAATGTTGTGTTCCATGCTTGTGACTTGAAATTGGTCTTCTCTTTTTCAACAATAATTTTATTCTTGCTACTCCCAATTGGATTCATTTAGGGATAACAAAAGAACTATATATCTTGCAAAATTACAATTGCAGTTAAAAAATGTCTTTTATTTTTGTATCTTTGTGTTATCACATGAACTCGAGTGAAGTACATAGACATTTGTAATTGTGGCATGTTAAAATATAATGAATTTAAAGAAGTATGATACTTTTAAAAGGCGCTGTATCTTTTTTTCCACCACATCCCAACATTCACATTCAAAAACGACACCTCTGTCTACTCTGGCTCTATTTGATTTGAAGACTTGATTTAAAAATGAGTAAAAAATAAAAATATAAAAACATCAAGTGGCTTTTCAGTCCATGTGCTATCCCTGGAATCTCTTTCACAGACGGTTGCGGGGAGTGTGTTAATGCAGGCTTAGAGCAGCGAGGTCTGCCACCTCTCCAGGTCCAGCTCCTCGGCCCTCCCTTGTTATCTCCCTTTTGCTTTATGTCTTCTACTGCTGCAAGCACTCGATGAAGGACAATTTGTTTGGATGCTTAATGCCATGGCACTGGCTGGTGGAGGATTAGATGCTATGGCCTAGTGATTTGTGGCGGCTGGCAGTGACTCGGAGAGAGTGTGTGTGTGAGCGCAGAGGAGGGTGTGGGTGTTACAGTGAACATGCAAGTGTGTGTGTGTGTGCGCGCGTGCGTGCGTGCGTGCGTGTGTGTGTGTGTGTGTGTGTGTGTGTGTGTGTGTGTGTGTGTGCGTGTGTGTTGTATCTGTTCCAGGTCCTCGCTCTAACACAGACATCAGTTGTCTCCCAGCCTGCTCACTCTGACAAAAGCACTTTAGTTACCGGAGGAAGATGTTTTCACACAATAGCATTCTTTTTCCTGATGAGAGATTACTATTATTTGAATTTGGTTGTTTCAAAATTTATGAAAGCCTTTCTGTGTCCTCTTTATGGGTCTTGGCAGCCCAGAGACTCATTGACTTATCCTGTGAAGCTTTGCAGACTGAAAACTGCAGCCAAATGCTACTGTGAGCCTTCCCAGATCGCACTCACTTTCTGAAACACACACAAATTATTGTTCAAAGAAAAAGTCATGTTAATTTGAATAACCCAAGCCAAGAAAATTACTATTTTTTTTTTTTTTTTTTACCTTTTGGATAGGTTGAAATATCTTACTGGAGATCTTAAATCTGCACACATCCTGTTTACGCTAGCATTTTATTTTGAGATCTTCTCATGCTGGATACCCAGGAGTCTTGTTGTTTTATGCCTCGAAACGAGCCAACTCTTCCACCAAATCCGGTGTTTATTCACATCGGTATCAGTCTCGCTTTTAAAAAGATCGCTGTTCTTGAGAAGATGAACCTTGGTGCGCTTTAATCCCTAAGAAAGCACAAAGTTCAATGGCTACATCTCAGCTGTTGTCCAAAGCATCTCACGACAGCCGGCCACGTCATCCGCCTGAGGCCCCTTTGAACGCTGCTGTAGAACCCGGTCCTGAAGGGCTTCACCCTCAGATGATAAAAAAGTGAATTATTGGTTTGTTTATCGTGCTCTTAAAACCCAAAGTGCATTATTAAACAGAGAGCACATTAAAGGGGAGTATTGTTAAAAGTGTTTTAAAAAACTTGTAAATCCCAGTAATTTATGCCGCTGTGGTCGCAGAGGCTTGGCCTGGCCTTCTGGCTTTAATTTGCTTCAGGCCGCGGGGTCTGTACCTGTGATGCTGCCTCGTTTCCCAGAGCCAATCTGTCTGATGCATCTCCCTCCGAGAGGGCAGCAGTAGCCTGACGTTTAAACAAAAGACAGATTAGTTACTTGCTGGCTGGAAACCAATTTAGGTTTATTTGGATCAAAAATGCTGCTAATTTATAGTAACCCACAGAGCAGCAAGCATTGAAAATGCAACTTTAAATGCTGTGGTTATTAAAATCATTGTTATTGTTCTCGGTTTATTATTTGGTTTTCAAAGTAGTGCGAAACAAAAATACGGGGGCATTTATTTTTGTTTTGTTGCAGCCGTTTTATTGGACAAATGACTGTAAAAACCAATGCAAAAGAAATTTTAAATAATTATATCCCTTTTTTTTTAAGTACAATTTCTAAAAGCCATTTGACCTGATCAGCGGTCAACATTTAGGTCTACAGCATTGTTAAAAAAAATAAAAATCTTCTAAATCAATAAATATTTATTTAGTTTTAAAGAAAGCAAGCAGTTGAAGCACGGCTTAATTGTTGCTACATTCTCACCGTTTTCAAAGTGGCAACCTGTCTCATGCCACATTTATTAGATTGTACATGAAATCAAAGGCCCTTGGAAATATGTTAGCAAATTAAACTAAGAATTTCAGTAAGTGAATGAAGAGGAAAAAGCATTTGAAAAAAATTTGACAAGTTCATTTCAAGAACCTCGACTTCCCAAATTATGAACAAATTTTTTTTTTTTTTATTTGCTTCAAATCTGCTAGGTAAACATTTACATGGTTGCCATATTTACTGGGTGAGTTATAGCTGACAGCTTGGCTTGAGGGAAAATTTGGTCTAAAAAGTTGCTCAATTGCATTCTGGGAATATGTCCTTCTAGTTCCTCCCTGCTCAGAGATCAGTCGAACGGAAGTTTTAAATAAAAGAGAGAAGTCATAGCATGGAGAATTTAGGAGTCGTCCCACTGTAGCTCGTGAGCAGACCCCGTCTGAGACAGGAACCCGGCTCCGGCCTCAGGGGACTCCCTGGCAGAGGCAACAATGGGTGGGAGCCCTTTCTTGTGCACTTGCCCTCCTTAATCAAACTAGCCAGAGGAGTGATTGGATTTTAATACGGCTGGGCCCACCGTAATGGTGTGATGGACGGGGGAACTGGTGAATTGGAGCAAGATGTCAGCCCTCCGAGGCCTCCATTAATGATATTGCTTCATTTCTTAAAGTGGCAGGATCGCCTTGGGACAGGGGGATCACCACAGAGCCTTAACCAATGCTTCTATTTTATTTTATTTTTTAAATCTACAGTCCCCATCCTTTCTGTCTGACTTTCTGTGTTTCTCAGCTTCACAAATGTTTGGGGTCATTTCTTAAACTGATTGTGTAGCAGGTCAACTGCTTTCCAGCTAAAACACTAACTTGGGTTAATTTCGGTGTATCAAGCTCTGTATTACCGGTTTCTATTATTGACTCATCCAGGCTGAAACCATGTCAAGCTGAACTTCACTTCCCCCCCCCACACACCTTGTGAATAGATACACTGTGTTTCTATCTGACAGGAGCAATATTTCATGACATTTACAGTTTCGTTTTGGCTCTGTTTGCTATAATTAGGGGCTTAGCTATGTTTCGTCCTTCCTCGTGAGTCAGAGGGTTAATTGAACTTCAGTACTAAATCTGAAATGTAAAGACTTCCTAAAAACATTCTTGAACTCCTGAACTGACACTGAAATGACCCTGGTGAACGCCAGAGAGTCTCCCTGAAGCCTTTTGATGCCGCTCCTCATTTAGAGTGACTCACATTCACTACCTCATTGTTTGCATCCGTTGACATGTGTTTGTCTTCCTTGTTGGGCTAATAACAGCACGGTGTACAGGTGAACTCTCGTTGTGTTTTATAGCGATAAAGTGTGTGTGTGTCTTTGGGGGGGACGGGGGCGGCTCTGACCCTCCCCTCTTCTCCTAATGGGCGTTGGTGGGTTGTTTTTGCAGCAGATTTATGCGTGGATGGGGCACTGTGATTTACGCAGCTCTGACACTCTCTCAGCTGCGGGACCGTGGAAGCAGATTGTTGCTCTCTGTGTGTTCCAGGTGAGCCTGAGGTCTGATCATCAAAGCCACCGCACATGCATACACACACAAACACACGCAAACACACGCAAACACACAGAAGATAAGAGATTCAGTGTATTTTCCACAGCAGACAAGCTGCTGCATATGCAGATTATGCCCTGAAGGTTCAGCTAAGGATATGGTTTGCCCTTTTGATCTCAGAAGCGTTCACACTGATGTTAAAAGCTCGGGGTTTTTAAAACTTTTCAGTGTTTGATTTGACATTTATCCTGTTTATTCCAATTCAAAAACCAACTATCGCATAGAGGAAAAATGTAACCGAATAAGAAAACTTGATTTTATGTGTATGCACACCTTATTTTATTTTATTTATTTTTTGTTTGGAAACACTTGTTCAATTTTGCCAATTTCACACCTGCCTTCTAATTTAGTGCATTTGAATAGCCAGATATGAAAGTTCAGCTATCTTAGAAGGACTTCCCTAACATTTGCTCATTTGTATCCTTCACTTCAGAGCTTCCATCCAAAGCATCAAAATGGTCACATTATGCAGTGCTGTCAGTAAGAGGGAAAAGAAACAAAAATTGTGAAAGCTTCATATTTTTCCTATGATAAATTAAAGTCAACCATCAACAATTGGAGATGCTAAAAATAACAAGCACAAAGTGGAAACCCAAGAAGGTTGACAGAAAGGCTGAAGGAGTTGAAACAATTTCTCCTAAGTACCACGGATGTCTTTCAACATATAAGGAGTAAAGCAAAAATGTACAAAACGTGTGCTTTTCTTTACAAATAAAAAATAATCTGACCTGGGAAGAAATCTTTAAACACCATTTGGAAGAGAAAGTGTTATGGTCTGAAGGAACAAGAATTAACACCGAACATCTCAGGGAGCACATCACATCCACACGTTAAAGGCAGGATCATGCTTCTCTTCACATGGATCTTGGGATTTTTCCAGAATGGAAGAAATTATGAATTTATTTCAAATAGCAGCCAGTTTTGACTCCAACTCTTTGTGTGTCCCCCGGATGGCAGATAATAAACTATGATTTAGTTTTTCAATACTACATTGGGTTAAAGAATATCAACAGAATAATGACTTTGCTTGAAGAGAAGTAACAGAATCTCCCAAAGCTAGATCTGACAGAAAATCTCTGGGGTCATCTGAAGAGAGCTCTGGACATAAAACGTCCTCACAATCTGATAAATATCTTTTGCAAATATTGCAAAGTAAATATATGGCATGCTAACAGATGCTGTCCTAAGCCCAAAGTTTGAAATTTAAAGTTTTTTCCACAAAGTAGTCGTTTAAATGTGTGCACATTTTATCAACCAGGTTAGTAGAGATGTTTTTCATTTTTCAATTCTTTCCTCTAAACAGATTTATTTGTATTCCTAAATTTTAGAAGTTATTTAAACTGGTATAGCCTACCTAAAAAAAAAAAAAAGTAGATATTTTGGCTCCATTGTTTGATTATTTTGTTGTCGGCTCATTAAATTCACAAAAATAATAATAAAAAAAACCCCATAATGGTCAAGATATGCCATCCCATACACAAACACATAAAATGGATTTTATTTCACATTACACTTCCTACGAAGCTTTTGCCCTGCTGGCCTTAGTGCTTTTAAAAGTTTAAATGATAATATCTGGATATATACTCATCATGTCAGCTTCCCATAAAAGCAGCATTCAATCCTAAGGATCAATAGTGACCAAGTGGTAAGGTAGCACACACACACACTCACACACACACACACACAAATGTTGACTGTGCCGTTTTATTATCAGTGCAGCCTAAAGATGAGGAAATTCTTGTCGCTTATATGTTTAATCGACTGTTAATGGTCTGAGATAAATTGACCCCTAAATTTCCTACTTTAAACACCTGCTAATGGCCAAAACCTTTAAGTACATCACACTGGAAAAAAGCACTGGCGATGTAAAACTGGGAGAATATAGATCAAAGATAATAAATAGTGTCTTATTTCCCTGAACTTTTCGCATGTGAAAGTGTTTATTAAGAAATCAGCGAGCAGAAACGTGAAAAAAAGTCAAACATGGCTTGCTTTTTCAGACCGACTTATTTATGCTTTGATTTCAGCCAGGATTCAGGGGGTGTCAGTTCACTCATTGTTTTGCCACTTTCTCTTCACACAAGCTCATTTGGCTTGTTTCTCACCCACTATTCCAGAAAAGAAAAATCTCCCAACTCAGTTTCTGCATTAAGTCAAGCTGTCAGAACTTTTCCCCTGAGAGGTTTGGACTGCAACTTTGTCCCAGTTGCTCCTCGGCCGGTGGCCCCCGATGTGGAGAGGCAAGGTCACGGCAGGAATGGATGTGGAGACAGTCACACAGTCTGGGTTTTCTGGTTTGCTTTGTTCTTTTTATATGACATTTTATTATTATTATTATTATTATTATTATTATTATTATTATTATTATTTTATTTTTTTATTTTTTTATTTTAATTTTTTATTAATACGTTTTAATTAGTACATAGTCTGCATTTTATTGCATACAATAAAATGTGTATTCACAAACTGTTATCAGACATTTTCTTCAGTTTTTCCATAAATCAAAAATGTATTCCTAAATTGCATTGCTTATTATTATTATTACTATTATTATTATTATTATTATTGGTGTCATAATAATTATTCATAAGCAATAATAATAATAACGATGAAGAAGGAAATATCCTAATCTTGCATTTTATCACCTCCACGCTGCTACAGAAATATTATCAATAGATCTATTAAACACAAACTGGTCTTGACGTGTGACCTGTTTTTATAAGCAGAAGATATCACTGACGTGGCATTTTAAATTGGGTGTGGGGCCAAAAAATGATTTATTATTTAAACACATTAGCTTCACCTAAAAGTAAACTAAAAATAAAACGAGTTAAGTGAAAGCACATGAAATAACTGTGCGCTATTTTTTGTTGCATCAATTTAAGCCAACCAGCTGGCGATGTCTTAAAATGTATATGTTCATTATAAACTGCAAAAAAAAAAAAAGATATATATATATATATATCTGCTGAAAGAGACAAAGGTGAGGAAACAATGAAACAATTTAAGTAAAACATATCAACATTTTTGCTCTTAAGGTTGTGCGTCAGTGTGCCTGCTGGAGGCTGGAGGCGGTCGTTGATCTAATTACACCTTCCGCCAATTAGAATGAGAGAATTGCATCACACCTCTAAAATGTACTCGTGCTCTAAATCATTGTCGGTCCTCGCCATGCTAACTCGACACCTGCACCGATCACGGACACACCTCCAGACTAACCAGGGAGGGAAGGAGTGAGTGGGGCAATTGTTTCGTTTCGGGTCCGATTAATTTAACATTTACTATTTCCAGATGTGCGGCGACGCCAAATACTTTCCCTTTAAGAAAGATCAGTGAAGGATCGTCAATCTGGAGGCGCGATCCTGAAGAAACGTATTAGCGTGCACGCGCTTTGAGCTGTTTATTTTGAAGCTTATTTCTCTATCGCACTGAGGGAAACGCCCATTTAAAGGCTCGATAACGGGTCATACCTCTGATATGATCCGAACCCTGATCTGAGCGAAAGAAGCAAGACGGACAACGACAAAAAGAAAGGGGGAAAAAAAAACATAATTTATTTTATTACGTGCGTGTTTTTCAAATTATTCCACCATTCTTAAACAAGAATTATTTTTCGTGCCTTTGTACAACCTAAAATATTTATTTCCGAATTACTTCATTGCTGTTTTCTCACTGCTCTCAATTTTTTTCATGTGGGGGAAGTTTTGAAAATTCACGTTGAAAAACAAATTAAACACTAATTTTGCAGCTTTTAAAAAGATGAAATGCTCATTTTAATAACCGTGTTCCAGTCAGCGCACGCCGGACAGGAGCCGACCTGCGATCACATTTGGCCTCCTGTAATGATTTTTCTGCAGAGAATTGTTTCTACAGGCCTCGCATTTTCTCAGAGCCTGTTGTTATTCCCGCCCCCTTATCTCCCTTATCTTAATCTGCACGCATTGTTTGCTTGTTGTATTTGAAATAGCTCAGTTACAAATCTATAATCTGCCTTTTGTCATTCAAGCATGCAATTTAGACCCTGTAAACAACAACAGTGGAGGAGGGGGGGGGGGGACTTTTCTGAATTATTTGGTGCGTTAACTGAGCTTTTCTTCTTTCTTCCTTCTTCGGAAGTCAGCGATGGGAAAAGTCTGTATAAAGCAGCTGAATCTATTGTCTTTGTATTATTCCTCTTTTTTCTGCCCAGAATTATAAATGCAACGTCGCACTTTGGTCGTTTCAGAACAATACCAAACAACGCCTATACGGTTTTGTGTTCTAAAAAATGTATCCGTAAACTGCGTTTAAATTCTTGGTGGTTTTCTGTCGAAGGAGGTCAGTCCATTTAGCCAACGATCTCACCCCGTCTGACCCGTGCGTAAAAACGCAGTTTCATGGAGGCAAAAATAAACGCAAAGGACAAGCGACGCTCTCTGCGCCCCACGTTTACAAGGGGGGCGGGGGGGGGGGGGGGCTTCTCTGATCGGGGGTCTGTGTGTTCAAGGTGGCGGTGATATGGTGGGGGGTGTTTGGTTTTGTTGAGGCTTTAGTCAGTGTATCGCTTGCAGGTGATGCCAGGACCAGATAAGAGGTCGCCGATCCCTGCGCGCTGTCTAGACCGGCTTGTGACTCAACCAGAAGAACCAGACTGAGCAAAGCTGATTTACAGCAGACTTTTTTTCTTTTCTTTCCTTTTTTTGTTTGTTTCTTTTTTTTTTTTGCTTTTTTTTTTTGCTTTTCTTGCCCCCGAGATAGTAAATGACCACTGTCTAATTCCTGCCACACAACCCAAGAGATGGAGAGGGGAGATAACAAGAAGTAGATCGATCGCCTTCAGGCAGCGGCCCAGTTCATAAGGTGGAACGGGACAAACCACATGGTTAGCACGAAAGAAATTCCTCCTTAGGACTCAAGACGGCTTACACCTTCAATTTTTAAAAGTTATGTAGTCTGTTAAAAAAAAAAAAAAAAAAAAAGAGGATATTTTATTCAGTCACAGCAAAAAAAAAAAGAAAAGATGAACGCTTATTAGGAATCGTCGCCTGCACAAAGATCATGAAGACATCTCTTGTATTCATCTTTTTTTTATTCTTCTTATCAGTTAATACTCCCTTTAACGAATCGCTTTCCTAACAATAAATAATATAACAATAATTTACTTTTTTGTTCTTTGAGCTCAAACAACCGGCCCTTCAAGATAAAGTATTTTACACCACGAATACTTTTGCAGAATATCATGCTCTGACCTTAAGACAAAGAGTCAAGTGGACTCGACAAGTAAGGTATCAAAAAATTCTCATGTTGAAGAAGCAAGACACAATATGATCACACTGAAAATGCAGAAAGTCTCTCTGCTGTAACATGGAAATGATCCAGTAGCTTGTGATTTTTTTTTTGTTTGTTTTTTTTTTCTGAGGGAAGGTTTGTTGTATATATCCATCGAGAAGTCTTCTGTACATCTTTGTTCTCCATATGAAGAGTCATGCATCAACTGTTCTTAGTTTTCTTTTTCTCTTTTGCCACTGAGGTCTCATAAAAACAAAATAAGTCAATCGGTGCTCCCTTTGTTCCACCTCCTCCACGGCATAGAAAAAAAAGATCAAAGAAAAGAGTCTCCTCTCGACGACAGGCGTTGTGATGAGCTGGTCACATGCAGGGGTGGAGGTGGGTGTGGAGGTGGGGAAGCTGGAGGGTGAGGGGAGGTGGGGGGGGAGGGGCAGGGGGGCAGGATCATGCTGCAAATTGTCCTTGCAGGAGGAGAAGGAGGTGGCAGCGGTAGTGATGGTCACAGACCACCGTTGGGTCTCACGTCTCCACCGGACTGGGTACCATACTGTTCGGGGTGTCCGGTAGCTGAGAGGACAACGATGTCACGTCGCTGCCCGAAGAGTTTCCAAGAGAGCCCGATTCAGAGAAAGACACCTGAAGAGGAGGAAACACGGTGTCAGATTTACGGGATTGTATGTCGAAAACTGCATCATTATTATTATTATTATTATTATTATTATTATTATTATTATTATTATTATTTATTATTATTATAGACGCTAAGCTACAGAACAGATTACATTCCCCACAGCATGACACTACTACCACCATGTCTCACCTTGTGGAAATATGATTTGGGCTCTTAAAGTGATAAATAGACTGCTGTGTCACGCACCAGTTGCTGAAAAGCTGGCTGGTCCAGGTCACTCTGCAGAGCGAATTCACTCAGCGCTTTCCACGGAGGCTGGTAGGTCTGAACCTCCACCGGGTTACCCTGCACAGTGCTTTCATGCCGGATAGGACTTCCAGCAACGAGGGGCGTTCCTGTGAGGCCTTGCAAGTTCTGAGGAGAAATCTTGAATTAAATTTCATCGTTTCTTTTTTGTTTTCTTGATTCTCCCACAACAGTCAAGCTGATATGTAAGATTGTTCCGGAGGAACCACCAAAGGGCTAAAAATGTGCAGTTTGTCTCTGAGCTATAGGGCCACAGGGGCCGTAACGCTGGAGCTTGTAAATTTTGAATTGCGCTTGGGCATGCACTAAAGCTTCTTGACTAAACAAATTTGCCAGACTAGTAAACTAGAGAAACGGAGCTGTGGTTATTCACAGGTTCAATGAGCAGTATGGCAGAAATAACACAAAAAAGTGCATTGCTGTCTAGATCAGAAGGATTGAGAGGATAACTATTGTTAAATACATGACAAATGTAAAAGATATAAATATATATAAGCAAAGCATAAATAAATAATGTTCAAAACTTAAATTGCATGCAGGATTTTTCAAGCAAAAACATTTTGACACACAGTTGACTTCATAAACTTGTTATGGACTCACTAGTTAAATGTACAAGTTGTATTTAGTTCAGCTTAGTAAAAACAATCAAACTTGAGCAATGCAAATAAATTGTTGCCACAATAACGTAAAGCGGGTCCCCTAATTCTGCTAAGGGCCCTGTAAAAACCTGGACCGGCCCTGTCTAAAAAAAGAAGAACAAAATTGAGGAAAAAAGTAGATATGTTTTTAACTTCACATTTCTTTTGTGATCATTAATTTATGACAAAATGTCATCCCAGCCTATGTATGTGCCAAAAATGTATTGTTCAAAGGAAAGCAGCATATATATATATATATATATAGAAGTTCCACCAAATAAAACCAAAGACACAATAAGACACAGACATTCACAAAACAAATAACTTAAGTGTGAGCTAAAAGCCAAAAAAAAAAAAAGTGCTTTAAAGAGGAATCGAGCGGCCAAACTTACGAAGATGCTTACAGTCTTATCACTGTGTTGCTGCTGCTGGAGCTGCTTCATGAGGATCGACTTCTTCTTGTCCTTGCACCGCTTGTTCTGGAACCAGACCCGGATCACTCTGGGGCTGAGGCCGGTCATCTCCACCAGCTGCTCCTTCATCAGCGCGTCGGGCCTCGGGTTGGCGTTGTAGCAAGTCCTCAGCGTGTGCAGCTGCTTCTCGTTCAGCACCGTCCGCACCCGCGTCGTCTTCTCAGACTGTTTGTGGACGTGGTTCCGATGTGGAGCCTGCCGAACCGCCACGGGATCTGCTGAGGACGGAGAAGAGGGAGCAAAACAAAAAAAACAGGGGTTCACAGACTGCTTCAAATGTTCGTTCACAGACACGGAGCTCACATTAACCCCAGCAGAGTTGTTGCCCTGAATCGGAATGTCCCGCGGAGGGATATTTCTCATTGGGAAAATAATGAAAATATAAATGTAGAGTTTCTCTAAATAGTGAGAAATTCTACCTAAATGTCAATCAAGAGAGACAAATTATTCCAGATTTGAAAATAATATTAATAAAATAAATAATAATAAAAAAAGCATTTGTAAATGAAAAGTAGTGTCTGTACACGACTTCAAACATAACTTGATTCGCTGAGTGAAAGGGAATTTTTTTGTCACAAAAAACAGACGTTCCCTTTTAAATATGAAAAAAAAAGGCAAACTAGGTTCCCTCTGAGGCCTGTCTCTGAATACCAGCAGAAAGAAGGTCACCTTTATTTACAAATGTCTTTATTTTGGTGGAGTGATTTTCCTCACACACACACACACACACACACACACACAGCCCCGCGCGCGCGCAGACACACAGAACGACGCACAGACATGGCCGCGACTCAAGTCCCAGATTATTTAGATACTGGCAACAGAGCAGGTTACTGCTAATGAGATCAATTATAAAGTTGGCCTACGGAAAGGTCGCACAGCACACCAGTTTACTTACACATGCATAAACACACATTTTGATTTTATTCGATTGAACCCAAAGAAAATAAAAAATAAAGTTCGAACCCTAGAAAAATATGTACAAATTTTATTTTAGCTGTTTTTAAATTAAAAGTCTACATAATATATATATATATATATATATATATATATATATATATATATATATATATATATATTTTATTTTTTTTTTTTTTTTTTTTTAAGTAGGCTACTCCATATAATAATATTAATAATAATAAATACATAAAATTCGCACCTGCCAGGTGCAGCGGTCTGTTGGAGTGGATGTGTCCGGGACTGATGGGGCTTCCCGCGGAGCTCCTCTCCATCAGCAGGCTGTGGTCCGCCCGGCACAGCAGCTCCTCTTCCCGCAGGGAGAACTCGTCCCCCGGCAGCAGTTGCCTGCTGCACACCGAGCACCGAAAGCACTCGATGTGGTACACGTTATCCCGGGCTCTCATCACCAAGTCGCTGCTGCTGAACCCCAGGTTGCATTTGGCGCATTTTATCCCAAACAGCCTGCGAAATTTGCAACTGTTTAGACAATTTTGTAAAGTGTTGGGGAAAAATAAAATACTTATATTTATACTTATATTTAATTTATTTGAAATAAAATGTTTGAAATCTTTTTAGCTGAAACTAACTAGCCGTTGTATATGAATTTTTTCCCTCCTTTAGTTGTTTCTACTCGTGATTATTATTATTATTATTATTATTTTTTTTTTTTTTTTTTAGGAGATCCTTCCTATAGTGATATTTAATTTATACACCACATGTATAACAGCCTGTGAGTAATAGGGGAACTTAAAAACAAAAACTCCTACCTTACATAATCTCTTTTGCAATAAGTTTTCCCGTCCCGGACGAAACAAGTGCAGGTCTCATCCAGGTACTGGCTGCACTCCGCGCACTTCAGGCAGGCAGCATGCCACTCCAGGTCGGGGGAAACTCTCAGTATGTACTGGTCATGGATCTGGCTTCCACATCCTACACACATCGCGAATCCTGACTTCTCTGCGAAGAGGCCACAGCTTTGTCAACGCAACGTTGTGCACAGTCGAATTAACACCCAAAAATCCTTTAGCCTTGTTTTATTTTTATTTTTTTTTTCTTTTGGCAGATTTTTTCTTTATGTTTTTTTCTAATGAAGATGAACCTCAATGTTATGTAACAACTGGTAGATTTGGGCATTTTCCATGCAATAATAATAATAATAATAATAATAATAATAATAAAATAAACCTGACACGTGTTTCTTATTAAAATCTCCACCGAAACCATAATAATAGAAATAATCCAGTGCAGCAGCGCAACGTGAGGATAACTGCTCTCTTAATTGACTCGTTGCTGAATATCGTCTTTTCTAACCCGTTTGTTCGCCGATCCAATTCTGCAGCTGTTGCTGCGTCGGGACTCTTAAATCTTCCTGCTTGAAAAGCGCACGGAGCAATTCGGCGTACTTACTTTTGGAATGATCCCCCATATCACCCAAGAAAGAAGAGCTGAAAATAATATCCACCATACAGGACGGATGAAGGGGAGTGAGCTCGACGCAGAAAAGATGGGGAAAGATCGCCGGCCCTTCGGCAGCCTCCCAGATAACTTGTGTCTCTCCGGACTGGAGAGGGAGGCCGAAGAGGCTACAAGGTCCCCTACACGCTACCCGTGTGACGTCACCACGTCAGCGCTGCGCTCTCCAATCGCTCTTTCGCACCTCTACAGCGAGCAGGCGGCTTTGGGGAAGAAGCATTGAAAAAAAAATTAATAAATAATAATCGTGACATGAATGGAAGCCCAAGATTAGAGATGTTGATATGTTATCTTTGTTGTAGATACAGTTCAGTGGTTTAATACCCAGCGCTGTTAATAATCATGCTTGTTTAGTGAATATGATTGTGACATTAGAAGGTCATTTGTTTTGAACAAAAGTAATCAAATTTTGTTATTAATGTAAGTTTTCAATCTGTGGTATTTAAATAAAAAAAAATATATGTTATTTATTTAGATTAAGTTAGTCTACTTTTTTATGTGTTGATAAGCCTCACAGATTTGCGCAGTAAAAAGAAATCACAATTTTCCATGATAGGGATTTTCGCCAATTTGTCTTGTGAAACATAAACAAAATATCTAGCGGTATTTAAAAACTAAATAATGTATATAAAACAAGTCGTATTTCATTATGAGTTCCGGAAGCCGTGTATGACACAGAACAAGAGACACTTCAGCTTTGGTCTTCTCATTAACATATCTGCTTTACCTATAGCAGGCCACACTTTTAGCCTCTGTTTAGACGTAAGTCCAACAGATCAGAGGACATTACATCAGTGATCCTCCTTTTAATCCCGAGTCGTCATCCATTCGAGAACGAGGCCATCTACTGGGGTGAAGTGAGAACTACAACCCGTTGACTGAAAGGTGGGCAGGGCTGCTGAGTTTTGAGTCACCAGCCAAACAGAAGAAAAAAAAAAACATTATTGTTTTATGTAAACGCTTTGTTTCTGTTATAATTTTACCTTATTAAAATAGTTTGATACAGCAACGTTTCACGTCCTTACAGTTGTAGTATCATAAGTTGCACAGACTTGAAAACGTTATTAATAAAACATTTCCTTTACCATTTTAAAGTTGATGGCTGACTTTTGGTGTCTGCCAAACAAGCTGGGTAAGAGAAAATAAAATGACAGTAGAATACTTGCCACCATAGGGGGAAAAAAAAGGAAACAAAACTTTGATTGATACATTTTGTTTGTCAGGAAAAAATCACATAAAATCAAATAAATTATTAAAATGATCATTTACAAATTTATCTAGCTATTAGGGTTTCTATTACTTTAAAAACAAGTTTTGGATTTCCCTACCTTAGTTGGTTTATTGTACACTTCATGTTCTTTTTGTTTATTTTCCATTAAGAAATTCAGTTGGTTTAATTTCTCAAGATGGCAAACCACATTATAAATTTTGTGTATTAATAATAGTAAATAGCATTATTTTTCTCAAACTAAACTTCTGTTTTATGCAGTTGTCAACAAATGGAGAACATCTGTGAACAATAACTGAAAGTCTTGCTCAGATTCTTAATTTGACTTGGGTCTGAGCAGTGATTCGGTTATTTGAGCTAAAACCATCCTGTTCTAACGCTGGCTGTGTGTTTGTGTTTGCTGTGTGTGGAGGTGAATCTTTGCCCTCAAGTCTAAAGTCTCTTGCAGCCTCTTAACAGGTAATGTTTCGGGATTGTGTTGCATTTACCGTAGCTCTGTTCATATTTTCGTCAGCTCTGACCGGCTGTTCTGTTCCCGCTGAAAACGGACATGCAGACACTCACATGTCCTACCATGAGGATGGATGGTGTGCTAAGTGACCTGCAGTGTTTGTTTTCTGCCACTCATGGGATATGTCACATAACCTACGAAGTTCATTTTTGGTCTCATCTTTGACCAAAGTTGAACTCACAGTTTCAGGTGAGGGATGAGTTAAATAGTATTCTTTGAGATGTTGATATCTTGTGGTTTTGTTACCTAACTCTGCTTTAACTCTCTCTGCAGCATTGTCCACAACGTCTCTGATGTGTTTCTTTGTGATGTTTGTTGGATCCTCTTATTTTCTCTAACAAACCTCTGAAGCCTTTACAGATTTACTGAGAATAAGCCCTAATTATGTGACTGCTGAACTGATTATATATAGAATAAAATGGGCTGGGAACAGATGTATGTTATCATTTTTAAAAAGTTTTTCGTCCACTTCACAATTATGCATCACTTTGTGATTGTCTATAGTTTGTGACTGTAAGCTAACCAAGTGTTAAAAATGAGTCTGCTTTTGCAATGTACTTTGTAGCTTCAACAAAAATCTGGAGACGATAATCAGATTTAGATTTTACATTAATGCATTTTTGATTATTTAAAGTTGAACTTTTTATCTTTAATATTTTAGGATTTTTGAGTATACAAGACACGTATAAAATTGAACATCTAAATATATATTTTAATGTATTTTCCACATTAAAATTAAACTTTAAATTCTTTGATATTTTCACAGATATATCTGTTTTTTTTTATCCTTTTCAGAGTATTGTGATTAATCTGATGAAAACATGACACATTTTGAACCGCAACATAAGGTTTGTTCCAGAAATAGTGAGGTCCTATAATAATTAAAAACTTAAACACTGGTTCCAATTGAACAAAAATGCATATATATTATATTTAAACTAAATGCTGATATATTGCAGTAATGTTTTGCTTTCACCAACCTTTATTGAAACGTCTTGAGGAACTTCATCAAGAGCAAAGTCCTCACCTTTGTTTTTCTCACTGGCAATAAAACTGAATTTGTATATTGGGCCAAATTCTGCCTGTGCATGTGGCAGTGATCCTCTTGTTGGGATGAACAGAGCAAAGAGTGAAGTAAGCAGACAGAAATGCTTTGTACATCAATCATTCAATAAATCTCTGGACCAAGCCATAATATTTCTGTTTACATATGCATGATGTATTATAAATTAATATTGCCATCAGTGTGTACCCAAAGGGAGAAAACAAAACTTGATAAAGGCTGAATTGCTTGTGTAAGTTCAGCGTTTCGTTTCTTTTGCTGGTCAGTGGCTCATTTTTGAAGAATCCTGTCTACATTCTTTGACGGGACATTATTGGATCTTGTTTGTGTTTATGGTGTTTAGATGCGACCCAGTGACCCCGGTGTGCAGCCCTGGCATCAGAGACTCCCAGAAGAATCTGTAATCACAGTTTGATTGGGCCCATTAACCTCATGAAATATATATGTGTGACTGAACTCATCCATTAAACTTTGGCAGGAGCCAAATATGCCTGTTTGGAATTCAATGGGGCATTCAAGGGCAAAATTTGTTTTCTCGGTGACTTGTTGTCTCGCCATTGTTTCGGTTGTGTTTTCCTTCTATTGTCAGAAATAATTCACTCTGGTCCATCCTTTCTGAGTCCCAAAGGTTGATTCAGTTGAAGTTGTGCCAGTGTGTGTATGTGACTGGCATCAGGGTTTTGTCCACACATTTAAGTAAACATTTCATATTGTCTATTTTAGAGAACCTATACAGTTTTTTAAATCTTTCCTTTATTAAAAGGTGCTTATGAAATGTGAAAATCATCAAATTGTTGGTGTTTGTTGCTTTCGGTTATAATGATCATCAAATGCTATTTTTAAGAAGCTCTTTTCTAAGCAGATTTAATTCAGATATGATGTAGAATGAGAACTGCAAATATAGATTATGTTTAATTCATGGCTTGAAGGTAAGGCTGTTCATCTTCAAGCCATGCTGCACTGATTCGTGTACTGTACAGAACTTATTCAGCTTTTACATATTTTGACGTCCATAATAAGTTTTTATGGATGTTCTGTAATATTTAAATTTAATGTATAAAACTGAATTTTGGATTTTCAATCATAAATTAAATAAATGCGTATGAAAAATCTTAACATTTTTAAGGCTCCAAAACCCCAACAACTCAGAATATGAGATTAATGTAGAATACAAAATCTTCATTATGTCAACTTTATTTAATAAGGCCATCCTTACATTTTTTTTTATGCTTACATAAGTAATTTCTGGCTTTTCTGCTGACTTCAAGACATTTATGCTGCATTCCTGAAAGGTAGTTAATGAGTTGTTTAAAGATGCTGAATAATTTACCAGAACCAACATTAACTTGTCTTTAAGTGCATTGTGTCCAACCTTCATGTCCAGACTCAGCAAAAAACTAACAAAGATTAAATAAAAAAATAAAAAAAGGTAGTCATTTTCTGAAATCATTTCTGCATTCAAAGATAAAATATTCTGTCTTTAACATCATTTTGATACATTTCACAAGTTGTCTTCAATGTCAAAGTTATGTCAGGTTTTCTCCTCACACTTATTTATTTTGTGACTAGTCTTCTGGAAACAAGAAATCACACCCACATGCGAGCAAGTCCACACTGAGAGGGGAACCATGTTGCAAATTTATAATTCATAATTCTTCAGAGTTAATGCACTATTCACATGATAATTAGAATTAATTTTTGATTGGTGCCTCAGGGCGGCGTTGCATTGTTAGGCTGAATAACCTGCACCGTTATTACCTTCTTAGTGTAGCTGTCAGCTGCCTGTTTTACTTTACAAATATGCATCTTGTATTTTACTGTTAGATGCTCTCATCAACACCTTGTTGCTTTTCAGCACCATTAACAGACGACTGCTGCGTCACTTAAATGATGGGAAAGGACCTCTGTTTAGATTAGTCAAAACAATTGCCTTCATTGTTTTTGGCATCTAGACTCTGCTACGCAGTTTGCTGTTTGTAAAAGAAATCTGAGATATTTATTTAATAACAGGTAGTTTGTTCAATTCTCTTAGTACATTGGACTTTAACATGCAGTTTCAGTTTGTTTCCAGGTAGGTGTAGCAGCAGGCAGGGTCAATATTATTCTTTCCCCTGGTAGATTAGATGCAAGACTGTTTTCAGTCAGCAAAAAAAGTTTTTTTTTTTTGTTTGTTTGTTTGTTTGTTTCTTGTTGTAGAAAATGAGACAGGCATCTAAGATAAGAAAACAATGTTTAAATGCTAAAATTAGTATGTTGCAAACAAATATTTATACCCTAAAAATGTTTATTTGCATTAGAACCATTCAAATGGAGTGTTTTGTATTTTACCACTGGTATTTTGATGTCAGATCAAATATGTGATGTTGGAAAAACTCCCCTGGCATGTACCGTAATCCTTCGCTCAATTTGCAGCGTAAAGTGTCCAATTCAGGAATCTGGTTTGGTCTCTCCAGTATGTTAATATTATTTCCAAGCAAAAGAAACAGATTAACAAAATTAAAAGAGGAATTTAGATGAAATATTTTCTGAACTGGATGGGGACATGAAATGTGTATGTCCTGTAACTGTCATGTTTCTGGCCCGTCTGCCTGCTATGTTTCTCTCCTCTGTACTCCTCATCAAGCTCATCTGGTTCACCTGCATGCTGCTGCGCTGGAGCACAATCAGGCTCATGTCTTCCACCTGTTCGCCAGCAGTTATATTCAGCTCTCAGGCAGGCAGACGGTGCCAGATTTTTGAAAGCCATCGAGTGAGTAGATATCCAGCGTTCTTCCTGACCTGACCACGATCACGAACACATTTTTGACCCTTGGATTTCCCTGCCTTGCCTTGCCCACGTCGGATTCTTCACTGGCTTCTGTTTTCTGGTCTCGACCCTGTTTCTGCCTTTTGACCTCTGCCTCCTGCCTCGCCCTTGGATATTGTCTGCCTGAGATTGCCTGCTAGTACTGGACCCTTTTTCCGTGACCTGACCACTGCTCTTCGCCCAACCCTCAGATACGTTTGTCTGGTCCTGTCTGCCCTAAACCCTGTGCCTCCCAGTCCTGTGCCACTTGTCTTTTCCACTGTGCTACCTGGATCCCTCATCCCCCACAACCCCAGGAAGGTTAGTGATCTTTTCCCTTACAGACTTTTGGCCTTCCCCTCCTACCTACAACCCTCTAACCTGATTCTCTGTCCTCAGAGGTTCCTGCTCCTGGCTCGTGGTTCCCCGTCCCTATACCCGGTTCTCAATAAAGACCTTATTGATTTTTACTCTGTGTCTGACTGAAATTTCGGGTCCTCAGGTCTGAACATTACAGTAACATCTTTCGTAAAACAGACACAGAATTCCAGAAATTGAGCATCACACTGAAAGTCACACATGTTAGTGGTTGTCTGACGGCTCGACGGAGTTTCTTCAGTCAGAGGCTTCTTCAAATTCACTGTAATACAGACCGCTACAAGAGATCTTTCTTGCCAACATCCATCGCCGTCTACAAGAAGACTTTGAATTAATGTGTTACAACAACATTTAATGTCCCTTTGGGATCAATTAAGTACTTTTGATTTTGAACAAAGCATTTCTGATTTTGATCCTCTAAAATCTGGGCTCCGTGTTTGACATGATAGTTTGGGATCTTACATAGGAGCAGTGTTAGGTAAATTATATGGTTCATGTAACCTTTTTGACAAAATAACACAAGCGGTTTGTCCTAATGGCAGTCAGCTGTGGGGATTAATTTAGGATGCTCTCTGCTGTTTACTGCCCAGCCGATGAACCTGATTTGTCTCGTGACCTGCTTGTTTGGTGAGGCACTCATGTTCTCACACCTGGAAGAGGTTTCAGCATCACTTTGGGGCATTTTATCAACAGGACAGCAGGTGCACAACTCCCTGACCTGCTCGCCAGCTGTGTGCTGGTTGGTGCATGTTGAGACCGAATGGCAGTCAGCCAGAGCTGCGGGGAAACAGACCTGGTCTGAAAAGTCAACTGCAGACGGCGGCGAAGCAGCATCTGCCTGCTGCTGCTTCGATCTGCTTCATCTTTCCAGAGGAAACGTTAAAAAGCTGTTTGTGAGCAGCCTGATGCTGAAGGTAAGAGGGCTTTCTTTTTTCCCCCTTGAGTGATTTTTTTTTTTTTTTCCACTCTGGATTGACAGCGCCTTTCATACTGTATTATTCGGCCTGGCTTTTAACTCCAGGAGAACTGTGTTCACAAATTGATGCTCTGCTCCTTTGGGGCTGTAGCTGAAACATTAAATTGTACTGAAATATTCATATGTGAGTGCATTTAGCTGAGAGCAATTGATGTGTGACTCCCCAGAGACCAGATGGAAATGTTCCAGGGCCCCAGCACGCGCCAGCAGACACCCTGAGCTCTGGCCAGGACAGTGATTGTGATTTAGCCGAGGCTGAAGCTGAAGACTACCAGATCAAGAAGGCCAAATCAACCCCCATGAAGACAGAGACTGCTAAATACCTGGTGTGTAACACAGAAAATTATTTGGCAAGTGAAAAACTACAATAAGACATCTATTGCAGTATTTGCATATTCACATTTTCTCCTTTTTTTTGAATGAAATATTTTACATGTATCCTACTTTTGATTAGTTTTGTTTGTGCATAAAGGCTAGCTTGATAGCACGGCAGCACACTTAGCTGATGCAGGAAGTTAAAAAAGAAGTAATGAAACATTCATGGGGTTATTTTTTCAGGTCTTTCTTTTATGAATAATATGGTTTACTGCCCAGATGACATACCATAAGGTACGGAATGAGCGTTCAAAAGGTGGAAAAAAGAAAAATTGTACTTTTTTCCATGTCACTTTTATCTTGTTTTCTCCTGCTGTGAGCCCATTATGAGGGAAACACGTAGTTTTGATCAGACGAAAAATGTAAGCTCTTTAAGAAGGCTAAGAAGAACGAAGTTGGATTCTGTTTGCTCTGACTAAAGAATTTCACTTTTTTTATGAAATCTTTTAGTCTTTTAAAATATGACTAACATAGACTAGTCAGAGCTGAATTTGATTATTCTGCACTGAAAAATCGCAAAAAAATGTTTTTGGCAACAAGATTTTGGCAAACATAAAAATAAAACAGATCGAACCTTGACTGAATTATTCAGGACTGATAACTGATGTTTCTTTTTTAGTCACAAATAAGATTCAATTTAGTTTTCTTGCACATGTCAGATAGAAATAACAGATGAATGCAAATCTCAAAATTTAAATCGAACCAAAACATGTTCATTTAGGCTTAAATACTATCTGAACTCTGAATCCTAATTTCTGATAAAGTATACACCCAACACAGAAATACTTGCTACTTTATTCTACTTATTTCTTCTTAGGCCAGTCATGGATTTCTACATTTTTTTAGATGACTGATAAATGAATGTTGATCTTCACTGTGCTGTTTTAATGGTGCGTATTGAGTTCCTTTTCCTATGGGAATAAGTCAGTTGTGTTATCATGTTTGTCACATGACTAACTAGCTTCGTCTCCTTCTTGTCCGATTCTGCAGAAGCCATTAAAGATGTAAATTAGTTGTTGTTTGCCTTTTATACTGGGGAAAATGTGGGCAGTCAAATCAGATTCACGCACTTGTTTCAGACCTTTTTTTTTTTTATTTTGTGAAGTTTAGAGAACAAACTGACTAAATAATTAATAATGTCCTCCCACAGGAGCGAAGTGATTTAGTTTGGTCACTCTGTGTTTTTAGTTCTCTTTTATTTAATTTTTTTTTTAAGCTGACCCACTTCTACTCGTGAAGAGAAGACAGGTCTGAGGGGACACAGATGAAAAACAGTTTTAAAGAAATGCGAAAAAAATAAAAGTCCTCTGTAGCTATGACAACAGTCTCTAGAGCGACTTTTTTTCCACTTAAGAAGAATGTTTCAAAAAGAGAACCTGAGAAGCTTTTTAAAACGTCATGTATAATTCATCTGTATTTTTCTCCTGCGTCGGAGCCGGTTGGAGGAGTGTCTTGCGTGAGATGTGTTCTGAATCTGTCAGAATGAAGCAGAGATGCAGTCGTACACCCCACATCTGTTTGTTCTCAATTAGACTTTCCTTATATGCGGTACACCCTGCTGTTTGGTGCCAATACGCTGTGCTTAAAATCTCTACTGACACTTAAAATTACACATATGAACAAGAGCAGCGGCGTCTCTGACATAAATCAGAAACTCTTGCATCGTTCTGCGAAAACATTTATTTCTAACGGTTTTCTAACATCTTTATTTGTAAAAAATTTTGAATGAAAACTATCTATCTTTACATGTGTGGATCTCATAACCGTCGAAGCAAAAGCAAGACACACAGTGCTCTGATCAGAAAAAAGCATCTGCAATCTAAAAATATTAATGAATTTGTGATTTAAGAAGATAACTCACCACTTAGGAGAAGAACAAAAAATATTTTGTATGTACTGACTTCTCTTTTCAGATTTTGGGAACTCATTTATTGAAACCCTGTAACAATAAGCTTTTACTTATTCGTACTTGGGCCTTATACTCAAGTTAGTGAATAAAAAACCTAATCTTGCAGGTCATTGGTGTCCCTCAACTAATCAAAATTAAAACGGTGATCATGCAATGTTAATGCCATCAAAGTGACTCCCTCTGAGCCATTATTAAAACATTTGAATTATTAAGAATCTAATGGTCAATCTTAATTCACTTTCTTCCAGTGAGAGTGACAGGCACTGCACCTCTAATTTTACTGGAGAGGTCCCAAAAGCAATTTACTCCTTGGAGTTTCTCCTAAAGGTTTGTGTGGGCGTCCTTTTCTGTCAAAACCGAACACTTGGATCCAACTGCCAGATAATCTACTGTCAATATAAATCAAATGGGTAAACTGGAAGTAAAGACATTTGCTAACGTTGTATTTTTATTTTTTATTTTTTACTGTGGGAAGCAGTGCAGCATTAGCACCCTTTGTAATGTTTGTGGCAAATAACGTCCTGTCTGTGTGGCTCAGGGTGAAACCATCTGATTTATCTCCGTTCTTAGACGGCCGGATGATTTAGTTCAGAGACAGTCCACTTTCACTTCAGGCATTAATGCAATGGCAGCTGCGAGAGGCAGAGTGCGAACCAGAGTTTGGCACCCATGTTCAACAGGATTCCTTTGTGTGGATCAAAAGCCAAGCAGATCATTATTTATTTACTGACACCATGACAGCCGATGTGGCTTCTTGTTGTCTCTGTAAGCCAAATTGATGCACAATCTTATCAAATGGTTTGCACAAACCCTGGACAAAGTTTTATGTCAGTTATAAAATATAAACAAACAAAAACCAAAATTCAACCTTTTGCCAGTCCAGAATTTTAACCAAATTTAAAATATAATGGCAGCTTTTTATACTTCTGTATATCAGTAATGTAAGGCCACCAATGTTAAAAGCTTAAAACCAATTGAAAAACATTTTTATTCTAAAACATAACATGCTTTGGATGTTTATGCAATCATGGGTGAAGACTGCTGACGTGACAGTTGTTTAGCAGGCAGTCTGGCTGTTAACAGAGTCCTGTGTGTTAGAGTGCTAATGGAAAATTGAGTGGAAGGAAAAATTCAGTCTACTTCAAAAACCAGCAAGGACATGAGCTACGTCATGTTCCTTTTGTTTAAGCCACTCCTGAAACATCTGTCCACTGGAATTAATGAAGCTATCTCAATCTTTATTTCTGCATTTATAAGAATTTTATTGGACCATTTTTATGAGAAATTGAATTTGGGGTTTTCATTGGCTGTAAGTAATAATCCTGGAAATGAACAGTAAAGAAAATTTCGAACATTTATTAAAATATATCTGTAGATATTAAGAATTAAAAAAAAAAAAATCTCTGGATACTTGTAAACATGTGACAAGCAAAACGGTACAGCAGTTTATCTTCTGAATTAATGATATGAGACGATAATTAAGGAGAAGATGATTCTTGTCACAGCTCTGTCCCATTGGCTTCACCAATTAGGCGCTGTTGTGACAGGTCTAATGTTAATAACCTTAAATAATTTAGCAATTTTAGAACCGCATGCTATAAAGAAGATGATGCTGAGAGGCTGTGTGTGTGTGTGTGTGCGTGCGTGCGTGCGTGTGTGTGTGTGTGTGTGTGTGTGTGGTGCGGTGCAGTGTTGAGTGTCTGCGGATTTCCAGTAGTCAGACAGATCTAAGAGCAGATAAGGAAATAAGAACTTTTATTTCTGTTGCTGTTTTCCTTCAAAGAACAACACCTGCAATTGGCAACAACTTTGTTTGTATCAAGGTTACAAAAGTGTCAGTAAACGTTAAAGTGCAAAGAATTTGATCGCCATTTCTGGTACGTCTCGTTTAAAGGTTCATGCTACAAGCACTCTGGTCTAGTTTCGCGTGAAGAGACCGTTCAGGTGACTTTTTGTTTCGTTCCTCCCTCGCTAAGGTTTCTGCGAAGACAAAAAAATGCCAACGAGACAGCTTTCATTCCTTGTCCATGGGTTCAAAAATCAAACAAATGGAAAGCAAAAAGTCAAAGGCAAAAACAATTGGCTGTTTGAAAAGTCCATCCTGTCTTGCATACCCTGTAACTGTTTGAACAGACAACAGCTTGAGCAACATTTACAATTAATAGTACAAACAAAAAAAGACAAAAAAGTAAAAGAAAAAATAGAAAACATTTGTTCAACTGCTTGAGATGTTTTTTTTTGTTCAGTATAGGCTTGAGTGACCCTTTGCTGGTTTTAATTCTTGTGAAGTTCAGTGCATTTCTGACCTCTGCAAAGTGAGAATTCCTGATAACGAATGTGTCCAAGAACACATTAGATTCCCTGTGACCAGGATATTTTAGGCTCTGTTGTGCTATACCTGGGTACTTTTTTTTTTTAATTAAAAAAAATCTTTAAAAGAAAACTGATGAGACTGAGTAGACTTACAAAGGGCCTTGACGGAAAACTCTTTTTTTTTTTTTTTTTTATTATTATTTCGAAGAAAGATCAGAGTTAGTCAGAAGCTGCAACTCAAGCTCAGTTTGAATAGGCTTTAAAAAGCAAAAGATAAAACCCATTTTTTTGACTCTTTTGCGGCTCCTCAAGAGGATCGTCGACGTGTGCCAAACAGGATGGCAGTAAAAAGTAAACGAAAAGCTTCTGTTTTCTGTGTAAATGTAGCTTAAGTGTCAGGCATGTGCCCCAGAGGTGAGTCGGCCGGGCCCAGCAGTCTGTACTTCTCCTCCAGGGACGGCTCAGTGGTGCTGCCCTGCAGGTGGATCAGTGGCTTGGTCTGCAGCAGGACGCACCCTCTGCCCCGGCCTCGCCTCTCCTCCTGGTTCCTGCGGTTGAACAGGTTTATTCTGTTGTCCAGCTCGGGGCTGCCTTTTTCCGAGCCGGTGGGGCTGGGAAGCTTAAGGTTGATGGGATCCACCGCAAGGCCCTTCTGAGCGAGGCAAGAGTCTTCTGAGAGGGAGGACAGCAGCTCCTGCACCACGGCGCTGGGGTCCCTGCAGGGGTCCCGGCCCGAGAAGGAAGCGGGGCAGCATCGATGCGAGCTCAGGCCGGCGTCCGGCGCCGAGCTGCTGCTGCAGTCTGTCAGCGACAAACCCGGGGTGTGGCTGCTCAGGCTGGGAGGCCGGACCGTCAGGCTGCCGCTGGACTGTGATATGCTGGTGGAAGCGTTGCTCACAGCGCTGCCGACCCGCTGCATGGCGAGCTTCGGATTGGGCTGGATGGAGTTGGTGCTGTTAGGAAGGTGGACGTCAATGGCTGCCGTGGTGATGACCCGGGCCCCTGCGCCGGACGCTCCAGCATCTTGATAAAGATTTAGAGAAAAAAAAAAAAAAGAAACGTATAGATGAAGAAATTATTGTATTTAAAAATTATTTAACCAGTTAATTTTAAAACTTTATAAAGCGCATCACAATCTGCTGGATTTCCTTAGATGGAAACTTTTCGAGCTATTTTGAATAACTAATTGAGCACACTGTACTAACCTGATAAATCGGACCAATTGGAATGTGATTGAATTGAAAAGATTTTTTGTAAAGTGCCTTGAGACGACGTTGTTGTGAATTAGCGCTATGTAAGCAAACTGAATTGACTTGAAACCCTGAACTTTGCTTCTCTCTTTTTTTGTGTGTCTTTCATCTGCAAAGCAGTAAAACGTATTTTATTTAGCAAACTTTATTAATGTAGCACCTTTCACAGATCTAAATCCACACGGTGCTTTACAATGTCTGAGAGAGATGCAGAACTGTTCAAACACATAAAACGCAAACTCAGATTTTCATTAAACATTTTGAAAAGAAGACAGGGTGCTGCATGAGAACTAATATGTCTTTTGTAATAGTCACTCACCGCCGCTGGCCTCGCTGTAGTATTGGCTAATGTAGTTGTTCATGTCATCGCGCACCACTGCATCTGAGTTAAAGAAATGGACATGGAGAAACAAATGACTTTATTACGATCTCATAGTGGCATCGATTCCTTCTTTCCTCCTTCACAGCTTCCTACTGGACCAGAATAACACAACCACTCAATGGGAGTAAAATATGACTTAAAGATATTTTCACTCACACATTCCCAGCACTTACCAGATGTAGTTTAATGCACCGTAGTTCTAAAAACTGTTAGCATCTCTGTGGTGTACAGTGAACTGTAATCTTGGTGTAACATTACAAAACTTATGCAAAGCATTAAACATTTACGTTTTTGATCATTTTCACGGTTTTCCGTCAACGCGTCAGGTCTATTTCAGTAATCACAGCACAAACAAGTGCAATTGGCATTTATATCTTATGTTTACAACACAATATTGACAGGGAGGATTGTGCCCCAGGCCACAGATGCTTTATAGACAGGCGGTCAGGATCATGCACATGCTGCTGCTAGGTACATTAGCTGCACCTTAGTGCGCCATGAATAAACTGGGACACATCGGGGTGGGGTAGGGGCTGGGAGACCAGAAGCTCTTTGTTCAAGCGCTGATCCCTCCAGCCTAGCTGGCCTCTGCATGCATGGCAAACGGCTGACATCCGCTGTGCTCTTCTGCTCGCTTGATTGGTCTTGAGCTCACTGTCCGCTGGCTGAGTGCGAAGCCAGAGTACCCTGAGTGCTAGCCGCTGTCCCCCGGGACATGCAGCAGACTCTGATGGATAGTTTCATTTATTTTTCTGTCTAAAATATTAATCCCTGAGCCACCCCTGGAGAGGAAGCATTGCAGTCACTAAAACAAGACTGAGACAATCACTCTACAATTAATAAAGCATGAGAGAAGAAAAAAAAAAAAAAAAGAATGAGCTATCCGGCATACATAAAAAGGTTTTCCTCTTCTGTCTGTGACACTCAGCTTACCAGGCTGTCATACGATGGTGGCACCAGAGAACTGGCAGTGCCAGGTCTGCTGAGTTTAAGTCTAAACTGTGAATTTCAATGTTAAGGCAATTGTTCTCTAAAGGTAACGAGAAGGGACAGATGCTGCAGCCAGAAACGCGGCGCCTTTTATTAGTCCATAGAAGTTTATATGTAAGCTTGTTTAAAACATCAATAGTTGTATTATTGTGTATTTTGTAGGGCTTTGTCATACAGATACAGGCACATACCTCTAAAAAAAGAATATCATTAAGAGGTCCATTTATTTCTGATTTCAAATTCCAAAAGTGTAACTCATTAAGTGCACACAGAGTGATTGTTTTCTGGGGGGTTTTCTGCAAATCCCAAAGTAAATTAATTCCTAAGCACTTTTTTTCTGTTCAATTTCATTTTATCAATCGTCGTCTGCACTTCGCACCTGGTGAATCTTCCTCAAACTCTGCATGGCCTCTGCTTGTTTTCTGAGGAAATAATTGATTCAATTCAGCTTCTGTTTAATTCTCTGTATTTAAACAGCTATAACTACTGAGGCAATAAATGACAAAGCAAACCAGATCTAGTTGAAATACATAAGTGCATAGTAAATCCAATCTGACAGAGTCAAAGTAATCAGAAATAAAGTCTTGAAATATGTGTGCATTAGACTACATTAGTTTATTTTTTGTAAATTTCCCATCGATGATATTCTGATTCATTGAGGTGTTTTTGTGGGCAGTTCTCTCCCTTTGCTAAGGAGTTCACCTGCGGGAAAATACAAACTAAATTAACTTTATTAGTTCACATATCCTAATTTAACGAGCCACTGACTGTTGTTAATTCGTGTCTCAAAGGACATTTCTTATTCCAGTGAGATATTAAACAATGTGGTCATGATGTAACAATGATCATTACCACAAAAGGAAATTTGGTACCAAACTGTCTAAATCAACATGGTTTTGTACTTTCAGGCGCTTAACAACGAATCCGCTGCGGGAGCCGCTGATTTGGTGAGATTCCCTGGTATTTTGGTGGCACCCTGCAGGTCAAACAGGCGGAGCTGTTGAGGAATACAAATAAATTTAACTGGATTTGAGTTCATCTGACTTGATTTTAGCCTCTGTGGCCTCAGTGCTTGTCCCAGTGACCATGTTTCTGCAAAAAGCCTCGCTTGTTTCTCTCAGCCAGATTTCCCACTATGCCCTCGGGGTAAAATTGTGGTCACCGTGGAGCCTCCTTCAGCGCCTGTCGTGGTTTGCAGGTGGGGGGCGCTGCTGCTGACGGGAGCCCACTCGCTCCAAAACAAGGCCCAATGCGCAGAGCACTCTGTACCTGAACTGGCCCAAGTGATGTGTCCTGGCTCGGCTCGGCCGGTCATAATGGGTCAGTGAGACAGATGGTTAGGGCGTGACGAAGCCCCGGCAGTGTGACAACAATGTTGGAGAGCATGCTTGTTTTTTCCACACGTATTCTCCGGATCCTAAAAGCTTTTTTGCCCTCACATTAATCCCAGAATGCCTGCAGTCTGATGGCGGTTGTGTGTAAGCATGAAGGGGCTAAGAGTTTGGCCTCCAAGCTGCTCCAGGGCTACTGCTCCAGATTAACTGTACACAACTCCAGCACCCCGTTCACCCGATGTTACCTCATTACAGCCTTTTTGTTTCACATATTTATGTACGTACTTTATGCTGCAGCTCTCTGATGGGTCTGTCTTTATTTTTTCAAAAGCAAAAACTGTACCTGGTTTGGTACGTGTTGAAATCGGCATTTTAGGAGTTTTGATTAATTTCAGTTCACCCGGTGTAAGATCTTCCCAGTCTGGTTTCAATGATCCATAACACTTTTATAAAAATATGTTGCTTTTACATATTTGTTAAAACTGTCACCACATCACGACAATGTAAAATGAGACAAATAACCTGTGAAAAAAAATCAAACTCCCACCGCCTTCTCCCAGCTGCTATTGCTGTCTGAAAACATGCACCACTTTCAGCCAAAAACAACCAATCATAGCCAGGAGGTGGGTCTTAGTGCTGTTAATTAAGCTTGTTAACGTGCTGCTAAATGTGCTAATGGCTGGGAAACAACTTACCAGTAAAGAAAAAAATGTTTATCTGCTGTCATCAATGACCATGCTAACTAGCTTGAGCATTCACGGGGTTGTGAAGCAGATGTAGCGCAGCAGAGGCTGTGAGTATGATTAACATCACTGAGACCCTCCTCTTCGCTCTGATTAGTTGTTTTTTAGTGGGAATTGTGCATTTTTGTAGTCTGAAATAGCAGCACTGGGAGGAGGAAGAGAAGCTTGATTTTTTTCACAGATTATCTGTTTCATACCATACTGTTACAACAAAGAGACAGTTTTAATAATTATGGGGAAAAAACACATATTTTTGTAAAAGGTACATTCAGCTTTGACTCGGACCTTACATGCGTAGCTTCCAGAGTCGAACCTGTATTAGCGTGTGGCTCCCTGGGGTTTCTCTGCCCGCCCTCGTCATCGGACTCCCCAGGGGTCAAACCTTCCACGACCTGGAAGCTCCTGCCCTGTTTGCCCCACGCATGGTGGATCTGCATGGCTGCTTCGCGCTCAGCTGTGAGGTCCAGGTCCTGCTGAGCCAGATGTGCCCGCAGCTGTCGGATCTCAAACTGGAAATGATACAAGATGTGCAAGGATGACTATAAAGTGAGAAAGAGGAAGGTTTAGAATAAGATTTGGGGCATTTTTGAACAAACGGAGAATCATGAGGGGGCTGACAGGAATAGAAAACATTAAGAAAAAAAAAATAAAGAGATAAAAAAGTAAGGGAGGAAAGAGAGAAGATGAGGAAAAAAGCTTACTGAGGATGAAAATACTTAACCATACAGACAGATTGATTTAGATCGCTAGAAATGACATCAGCGATATGACATCAGCCTTTTGTTAAAGTCCAATCAAAAACCCAAGTATGTGCAAAATTACGTTGCTCGTTGGAATGCACACAAGCTTTTAAATGACATTTGTGATTGTCTTGATTTTCCAGCACAGCTCATCTGTTTGGTTTCAGCTCTGAGAGACGGAGATGAAATCTACCGGCAGTCTCAACTTGTTTGTGAGTTACTGCTGCCCTCTGGTGGTGGAAGGCCGTGAAGCCCATAAACATGAGGCGACAATAAGTGGCGCCACCAAGAGGTTTTATTGATTTGTTTGTTTGCTTGCTTGCTTTTCAGTTCTCATGCAATTATTGCCTTCTGTGTGCCACAAATATGCGACCCTCCCTCACTAATCCCTCAACCGCTCCAAAAAACGATGGAAATGCACCATCATTTTTTGAAGTATTGTAAAGGTTTTCTATGGTTTTTGCGCATCACTGAACATTGCTCGTGAGCAGAAACAACTTTTAACAACATGACCCATCATCTTGTTTGACAAAACAACCTTTTCTGTCAAAACATTGCAGAACGTAAAGCAGAATCAACCTCAAAGACAGTTTCTGAGCTCATATGTACATACAGACCACTACATTTGTGCACAAGTGTCAAAAAAAACTGCCTCCGACGGGTTTTTTCTGGACGTGGACTTACAGCCTGCTCCTGACAGATCTGAGTGAGACGCTCCAGCTGCTCTTCCCTCACAGCCTTCGTCTTCTCACACTGCTGGATCTCCAGTTCCATCTCAACTTTGACTTGCAGGACATACGCTAAAAATGGAGAAGGAGAATTTAAGAATTTAAACAGCCTAACATGTGGAGACTGGTTTTTGATGCACAGCATTTAGAGACATCAGTTACTTTTTCATAAAAGTCCTGTACCTTATCAGGACTAATTAAAAGTCAGAGGTCAGTGTGGCTGGACAATTAGCCCTTCACTCCCAAGATGTCCATCATCACATAGGCTACCACCAGGGTTTCATAGTAACATTATAACCTCACTGAATGAATAAACCAAGGTGCTAAAAAAGAAAAGAGCTTCTCATTTGCCCTGACATAAAGTTTATTTTAAGCTTAAATACATTTTAAGTACACTCTTATAAATAAAGTATTATAAGTGACAAGAGTCACAAAAATCCATATGGACATATGTTTGCCAACAGTTTCATGTTTGATGCAAATAAATCAGGCTCAACTTTTTGTTTGATGTGTAAAAAGAAATCTGAAAAATAAAATAAAAGACGTGGATTTTGTCAGTCAAATGTGTGAGGGCTCATTTGAAGCCATATCAGCCCACAAACACCTGGACAGAAGCTTTATGTTTGTGTCTGATTCTAGTCAAAATTGAATTATAACCACTAGTTTCAATTTACTTAATTGAGATTGTATGCAAGACTAAAACAAAGTAGCAAAAAACTATGAAAAAGGAGGAAAATAATCAATGGTTTATTTTTTTTTATTTTTTATAAATAAAACACGTTGAAGTGTAGCAGGCATATTTAAAAAGCTCTCTTTAGTCTAACACCACTGAGAAAAATCAGATGTGACCAAATACCTTCTGAAATCATCCAGTTGGTGAACAGAGTTCATCTGTGTGTGAAGTTGTTGTTGACAAAATGTGAAAAAGATCAAGGAGTAGCGATAGCTATGGAAGGCAAAAAGTATAAACTCATACCAACTACCATATCTGTTTATTTATGGGGTGATTCTGATCTGCTAAAACAAACGTGATGAGAATAAATGTGGATACCTGTTGGCGTCCCAGTTCCACACCTTCCTGTTTTCACAGTTGTAACTTATCCGCACGACATCAGACATGGCAACGTTATGTATTCTGACTTGAAACGTTAAACCCAGCAACTTACAATTGAGCTCAGGTCTTTTTAATCTGCTGGTTCCTGCTTTTCAAGTATGCTGGCATGAAAATGAGCCGTTGCTTTTCTTTTCCAAAGCAAAGCTTCACAGCCAACACCACATGCTTCTTCATGCCTATTTATAGTCATGTTGGCACGCTCGCATAACAAAAGGAGGAGACGTCACAAGGGGTCAGTTCAGTCAGACTTCAAACAGGCACAGAATCTCAAGCAGAAGCTTGCTGTCTGTCTGGCCACAAAATGTGACACATATTTCTGCAGACGCATGCGTCAGAGTCAGCCGCGTGTTTATGCTGCGTTTCTGTTTGTGTGAGCGTCTGCGCGCGTGTGTGTGCGAATCTCGGCAGCGATGGCAGTTTTTGTGCGGCAGACACTTGCGAGTGTAATTTACACCACAGAGTATTCTCGTAAAAGTCAAAGAGGCCAACACATTGTCCTGCTCCGCTCTGTTAACTCGCCTCATTGGGTGTTTGACTGGATGCACAAGCCACTGAAACAAACGCCAAAATCACAGACTCCCGTCTGAAAACGTAAAACAAGACCTATCCACATTCGGTAACTAGCATAGAGCTTGTTTATAAAAAAAAGACCCAGTGCATGTTAAATATAATAATATTGCCTTTGTCAACATTATTTTAATGATGTGATTTTACTTTTACGTTCCAACCTGTGAGTAGGAGACAGAGTCTAGGCTGCAACCCTCAACCGTTAAGATGTGTAACCTCACCAAGAGAAGGAGATTCTGGATACAAGCAGCTGGATTGAGATGCTAAATGCCCTAAAGTCAGGATGAAGAACTCATCCAAAAGACTCTTTTTAGCTACAAAGTCAGCTGAGTTTTTCCACTTTTCAGTAAAAACACTACTTTGTTCTGGGCGTTTTTAGACACGCATTCTCTTCTATTTTAAGCGGGTGATATTTCCCATCTGACACAGCTAATAAATCCCAGTTGTCCAGCCGCACAGAAGTGAGTAACAGCTCGTCCCTCTGCATTTCTATTATCAGACTGCTGTCGCCTAATATGTCAAGCTACTCACTCTGATAGGAAAGACAGACCACCTGCTGTATATTTAGTAGCTTGAGCGTTTTTGTGGATTTCTGATGTGTTTTACCACTGAGTAAACAAACCAAAAAAATAAAATCACTCAGCTTGAAGTGAGCAGCAGGAAAATAGGTTTATTCCAGCTGCAGCTGTATGTTAAAACATAGAATATGTTAAAACATAGAATATGCTGCTGGCTCTGTTTCCCATTCGTAAATCTGCTTAAATTATGCATTCAAATAGTGACCTAGATAATGACTTTATCCTCATTAAAACTTTAATACCTGGATTAAAGTCATTCAAATATTGACAGCATGTAATTTACTTTATAGATATAGGAGAAACACTAAGAAAATGACAACCCCAGATGAAATAAGAACTGCAAATGTGACATGGCCATGTTACCTGTTAGCCATCCTTGATAAACATGAACATCCAGGTGTGTTTTGTGCCCAGCTGTTCCTGTATGCAGGCAGAGACCCGCTGTAAAGGTGACCTCTGAACACGGATCGAACCAAGGCGCATTAGCATAGCTGGGACAACAATTACATTCAATACACTTTCTTTGAATCTACTTAACCGTACCCTTCAAATCAATCCGAGTCAGAGTAGAGAGCAATTTACTCTGAATGATGATCAATAGTTGTACGGCCATGAACTGCAAATAATTTGTATATCGATGGGAAGAACGGGGTCATTAGGAACAAACAGCTAATTTTCTCTTGTGATCATTGTGACTTCAGAAATTATTTTTGTTTCTTTACAAGAGAAATCATTTTATGATTTGGTTTTATTTCTGCCTCACCGTCGATGATCCTCTTGACCCTCCAAATGCGCAGGGTGATGATGAGGCTGATGGCGTCCCAGGGGCTGCTGGGCCCATTGGCCACTGTGGAGGCCACCATCGGGGCCAGAGAAAGCACAATGACAGCACCATCAAACACCTGGGGATGTAAACACAGACATATTTACAATTATGACAAAAAATAAAAATAAAAGTGACTTCAGCGTTAAGCTGCATGAATAATTAGAAGTTGAATGTGATGGTAATATGTGTTGTGTGTTTGTGTGTAAGGTAGCAGGGTGTCAGGAAGAGTGACCCTAAACATAGAATCAGAACCACAATAGAATGATTTAGATAAGGATCCATTCAAAGTCCAGATGTAAATCCCATTGAGAATATGTGCATTGTGACGGTGCTTGGGTTATTTTGGAAGGTACAATGGGTGTTACAGAGTATCTGATCTATGTAGCCAGAGGACAAGCAGAGGAGTTTACAGAGAATTGGAGACCTCTGGTAAACTCTATCCAACATCAAGGAGCACAGTCCTTATTTGTGCTTGTATAGCCTTTGTGTTTGTTAGTTTTTGATGAAATAATAAAAAAAAAAACTGGGTTGGTAAAATAAAAGGAAACTGTTTTATAAAAAGGAAACACACCATTGTAATATAGGGCAAAGTTTTTGCTGGTGAACCAGTACTGACCTCCACTTTGTTTTCGATGTAATCCCAGATCCCAAGCACTACAATTCTGAAGACAGTCTGACGGAGACAAAACGACAAAGAGAAACTTTAAAGTAGAGAAGCCACAGGCAATGCTGGCATGTCTCAAAAGTCCTTTTCTTCTTCTCAGTCTTTTTGAGTTGGCATCACACCAAGCAACTTTTGTCAGATTTTGCCTGCATTCATTTCTAAATGTATGTTATTACCAAATGAAGAGGAATTATAGCTAAAAATCAAGCTAGATAATATATAAAGAAACTGGACTCGGTCAATGAGGCAAAATGAAATTGGGAGAAAAGAAAGCACCAGATGGTGACACTTACTGATTCTTCCTTAAGCTAGAGACAAAATTAAAGATGTAGCCAAATATACAAATCACTGTTGTTTCTCTGACTGATCGTTTCCATCACAATTTTTTGTCTTCTTCTTTATTTTTCACTAGACAGTAGAAATTTAATTAAAGCTGACGGACTTTGCAAAAATGACAGCTGTTTTTATGAACGAGTAAAAATGAGACAAAAAAATAGGCAGGTGATTAAATTAAATCAGATTTAGTTTCATTAATCTAAAATGACTAGACATGTCGGACAAAATAGACAATAATAAAATTCTGCCAGTGGAAAACATCAGGATATCTGATATTTTTTTGTATTTTGTACAAAATAAACATCCTGTTCAGAAATTTTGTTTTAGGTTCAACTTGGTTAAATGTCAGCATCCTGAGCCTCTTCTTTCTTCAGATAATAACTTGCTTGCACTGTTGACGACAGGCCCTTAAGCACTCTTAATGTTAGGCAAGTTTAACTATCTGAGCACAGATTACTGCATATGGACAATTTCTGCTGCAATCAAATGAAAAATAAGGTGTTACTGTGATCCAGACGGGTCTTACCTCTGAAAAGAAAAGCGACAGGATGATAAGGCTGATCCAGTGGATGATGGTGGCGAATTGAAACGCATTGGAAACTGAAGGATGAGGAATCAGGTGAAAAATATTTTAGTTGTAAAGAAGCAATCCTATTTTGACACACAACTCATGCATCCCAGAAGAAGTTTAAAATAAACGAAAAAAAAAAAAAAACTGCCGATTTAATATCTGAGAACTCATCTACTAACTTGCAGCACTGATCACACCTCACAGCCCACTACATTCTTCTCTTTGTCTTGCTGGAGTGGCAGTGGACTTAAGACCACATTACAATAGATTTAGAGAGACTGAAATCCAACAGTCTGTGCTTTAAGACTCTGGTCAGGCCTGGATGCTGGCCAGTAATCAATAGAGATATGCTGGCAGCCAGTGACAAGAGACTTTGTTCATTATCACCTCTCTGCATGAGTCTACATCACAATAATTCAACCATCCAGCTCTGCTGTGACAGACAGACCATAAACCCGAAATTGGTGACAGCGAAATGTTAATTATGAAAATAAGGGCATTCTCTTTGCTTTCTCTTTGTTTTAAATAGTGCTTTCTGAAAGATGGATGTGTGGGAAACCAGAGGTTGAGTTAAGAATGACAAATCGTGGTTAAAGTAGCAAATCTTCCCCGTAGCAAGACAGAAATGTATAGAGCAAAACGGGACAAATCAAATTCTTACACTGTAAGAGTTTGGTGTCTATGAGCAACTCCAAAGACAGAAAAAGCACCACCAGAATAACACAGGCCACCAGCACACAGTTGAAGCCAGCACTGAGCAGGCAGACCTGCCACAGAGCCACTCGACGCCCACAGCAAGGCTTCAGCCAGTTGGACCTACGAGAAATGGAAAGATGGGTGGTGGGCAAGTTAAAACTTTAAAAATATCACCAGCGTTTCACATTTTGTTTGAGCAATTTGAATACAAAACAGAGATTGTAAATCGGTCGGACACAGATTAAACATAAAAGATTACACATCATCTTAAAAAAAATAAAAAATAAAAAAAAGCAAGAATTACATATTTGCTCTTATTAGCATCCACCCATATCACCGACTTGACGTTTTAGGTGCTTTGCTTGAAGTTCCAGACATGACCAAAAGAGGGCGTCAGTTTCCAGCCATGAAAGGTGACGTTTGTTCAAATTCAGGCGAGGTTTGGGGTTGACAGTCAGAGCGAACGGTGGTCAGAGACGCCATTGACAGAGAGAGGGACAGTGAGGCTCTGTGAACCACTATTTTCACTATCAGCGCTGTGACCAGAATACCGATGGGCTTCTTTTTACGTGGCGATGAAGGAAGTCCCTGTAGGGGATAACGCTGAGAAGGAAGAGTTTTCTGCTTCACACAAATAGAGCCTCAAAACAGAAGACTGACTGCATTATACAGAAGAAGGAGAAACCGATGTGTGAATTGTTTTTTTTAAGGGAACTTGCTTTCCGATTATTATTACTATTAGACACATTATAAAAACTGAAAACAGACCAAGTTATTTTGTGATTACCGGGCACTGATAGATATGGTAATTATGCAAACATTAAATTATTAAAGTGTCTGAATCCTGTTCTGAAATAGTAGATTGTTTCCACTGACTCGTACATATCAGCTACAAGGGCCGACAGCCGGAGCCGAGAAAAACAATGCCTCTTTTCCAGCTTTCCAGCTGGAATGGAAAGTTGGCTCTGCCCACTACCTTTCCCATCTCCCCATGGTCTGGCATGGATGAGGCAGAGTTTGGCAGAGCGTTTCCCTCCTCTGATCATGTCTTCATTCCTTGGCATGGTGCTAATATGAGCTGCAATGGTGGCAAAATGGCTGCAGCCTCCGAAATGATTTTACACCACATCATGGAGGAATGTGAACATTTCACTCAGAGTAACAGTAGAACTATCAAAGCGCTTAAAAGCCACGTTTAAAGACGTCTCGGATCCTTCCAGTAATAATTTAAGTTCCAACACTTAAGTTTTGCTGCAGGGCTTAAAATGACTGGAATTAACTAAATTAATCAATCCATTAAAAAAGATTTTTACTCTTTTTTACAATAAAATATAAAGTAATAATCAAAAGTAAGAGGTAGTTGAAGACTGGGTATTTTTTTCTAAAGTAGCATAAAGACAATGTTTGGTTTGCAACCACGCAACACAATTGCAAAGTGCTCAAACTTGACTTTAGCACATCTGACATTTATTGTAGATGTTTTGTAAAATCTCTTTTTATTTTATAATAAAGAAACTATTAAAAAATACCAGTTTGCAAAAGCAGGCATTTCCATAAGTTATGGTTCAGTCAAATTTCACCGTCTGATTGAAAGCCCTTCATGGTCTTTGACTTTTATCAAGTTATTTAATGCTTCATACCACTGCTGGAAGGCAGAAAAACTACAACTATAAAACTCTGGAGGAAGAGGAAGTGATAAAAATAAAATACGGTCCCCGCAGAACTTTATAAAGGTTAGAATCTCCTCTAGCTTTGATAGATCCATTGATCACTATGAAGTACAGCAAGTAGCAACAAACAACCTAAAGCAGGGCTGTGGTATAGATCTATTTTCTGGGTTATTTTACAGAGCCTGTTTATAATATAAATCAACAGAACCATCACCACTGTGCACTGAGGCCATGGGTGAAAGATTTTTATTTCTTTTTTTCTTTTTTACTATTCTTGATTTAATCTTGAGGTTTTTCGCTTTTATTTAAAATTCTTATTATTATTTGAAGATCTCTAACTAAAGTCACTCCTGCCTGGGCTGCTAGTTAGCATTTTGATCCTAAAAAATGCTTATATTCAAATAAATGTTAGTATTACCCAGCATTTATTAGGGCTCTGAATAAATTTAAGTGTCCACTTTTAGGCCAGTTTTTCACCAAAGCATCACTAATATTGTTTTGTGAAGAGACAAATTTGTTTTTCAACTTTTCTTAGTTTCTCTTTATACAGAAAATTTGTGGCAGAATTTGTATAAAACACAACTGATGTCAATGTAGTACAAATGTTGCCATTGTCTTGTACTCAAAGGCTGTTTTGTTTCGTCTTCAATGGGCAATTACCTGAGGAGTTTTAAACATGGTGACAGCACTGTTAGAAGAGGTAAAAGAGATGAACAAAACATAGTTTTTTTGCAATGAACGATTTAGAAATTTAACACCAGTGAGAAAGACAAATTTATACTCCAACATGCGGCCAATTAAAATGATGTAAATTTGGATTTCCGCTGGTTAGCTTGGAGTAACATTTAGGTTTAGTTAAGTTGGTCTAGCTGGTTCTGTGTTTTGTGTTTATCATCCTCTCTGATCCTTCTGTAGCTTGTGAAATATCATCATCAGTTAACACTTACGACAGTAGCATGACTTTAGTGCTGCACAGCTTTTCTATCAGCTGTTTTCATCATCTGACAACCTTAAAATAGAAAAAATATCCTCCATTTGGCTGTGGTATGGCTTTTTTCCTCAGGACTTGAGATATGCTGGGATGTTGAGTATATGAGTTCAGATAATAAGCTGTACAAGAACAACTGTTTGTTTCTTTGATTTTGATCTCTTTTAAAAAAGAGAAAAAACACTCCACCATTTTACAGTCACACTTTTTTCTATACCATATTACAAAAATATTTGCTTGTCTAACTTCACACTTGTGACCTAGAAAAGTTTCTACAAGGTTTAGGAGTGTGTTCCTGGGAATATGTGACTATTCTTCCAGAAGTGTATTTGTAAGGTCAGACGCTTAAAGCCTAAATCTTAAAGCCTAAATCCTAGTCTTATTCCATTTAATCTTGAATCTAATCTTGGGATGAAGGCACGACTCTCTGCAGGCCAATCAAGTTCTTCCACAGCTTAACTTGTTCGTCCATGTCTTTGTAGACCTTCACTTTCTTGCACTGGTTTATCTGAACAAGAGGGTCCATCACCATGTTTTAGCAAATCTCCCATCTTTACCAAACATTACACTTGAAATATTGCATTTGGGCTCCTCTTGTTCTGCTGGCAACTGCCAAACCCATTCTCCAATGTTCAGATTGACTCATCCTTTAGAGTAATTGACAGAAATGTGTGATTCATCAGTCCAGATAGCACGACTACACTGCTTTGGTGTCCAGTGGCAGAGTGTTAACACCACTGCATTTAATGCTATCCATGTAAGGCTTGGGTTGCCCATAAAAAAGCCATTCCACAAAGCTGTCTACAAGCAGCTACTAAGCTAACCTGAAGGCCACATGAAGTTTGTAGCTATTAATTTTGCAAAAAGTTGGCAACCTGCATACACTGCACTTTAAAATTCACCAACCATACTATGGGATTTACGTGATTTACCACTTTCTGGTTGAATTGCAGTTGTCACCAATCACTCCCACTTCATTAAACCCTCCAATACCAGTTCACTGTGGAACATTGGGTAGCAAGGAAATGATGACTGTTGGCTTCCTATCATTTTACCTTGCTGGAATTCATTTAGCAGTTCTGAAAGCGACCTATTCTTTAACAAATGTTTGTAGAATGAAGAGGTGCTGAATTTCATATGTGGCTAAGAAACTGACTGGAGCACATGTATGTCATCATTTGGATTGATGAGCAAAAATCATTGGCAATTTACTGTACAAGAACTAATAAAACACTGACATGATTTCTGTCCTCATTTTCAGAACATCTCGCTGTTTTGTCCCTCAGACTGTCAAAATGTGTAATGTATGAATCTTGCCAGGTACAGAAAACCCCTCAAAACACAAACTGATGTGTGACCATCTGACTACAACCAAATTAAAGTCGACCTTGACTGAATACAGGACAAATGTTCCGTCAGATTACATTGCTTCAGATTAAAATAATCAAAGGTTCTCTGTGAGCTGTTCCTTGTATCTATTTAGCATACACATATGAATCTATTTAATAATATATGTCTGTGTACCTAACTGACACCGATAAATTCCCAGACATTCACAGCAAGCACTGATCCGAATACGCTTACAACAGAAGGCGGTATCCGATTTTTTTAAAATTTGAGTTGAGTAAATTTAGTGTGAATTTTAAAGGGTGACTAAATAAAAAGAATTTGCAGGGAAAAAACATACTCTCAATAAAAGAAACTTGCAATATGTAACTGAATAGTAAAGATTTTGTCTGAGGCTGGCAGAAAGCAGAATCGTTTAAAACATGAGCAGTTTGTCTCTCTACTAGATGGGCCTGCATCCGTCACTGTGGCAGAGGACTTGAGAAGATAACAGGAAGGCAGGTCAGAGTCTGAGAGAGGTTCTGCACTCTAATTAAATCAGAACAAATTGGCTCAGCCAGGTGAGAGCCCTATGCGAGAGCATTACTCGGAAAAGGAGGATTTTAGCATTCTAGTTTTTTTATTTTTTGAGTACAATAATAAGGCATGCAGCATGTTAAGAGAAATCAGCTGCATGTTTTGCAGCAGTTTTTGTTTTTACTGGCTATTCACCTCATTTCTTCATATTTTCATGCAGAAGTTTCACTAAATACATGTAGATACAAAACACACCCATTAAGTCATGTTGATGGGATCAAATTAAACCTACATTTTGCAACGCATTGCAAAATCTACCCACATATCAGGGTAGATACGTGGGTAGATATCCACATATCTACCCAATCCTTGTTTAAGGATGAATCATTAAACAAGGATTCATCCTTGTTTAAGGATGAATCCTCTTAAACAAGGATGAATCCTGCCTTATGTGACATCCTGGACCTATTTTTGTGAAGGTAGTGGGACAGCAAATTGTTTATTTATTTATTTATTTTTTTTATGCTACCAGGTTGTTATGATTTCCTTTTTAATTTGATTTTATTTGATTTCTATATTAGCTTTATTTTGTTGCGCAATCTGAGTAACACAAACAGCTTTTTTCCGTGAGAATGCAATGTTTCTTACTCTAAATGTACATAAATATGGGTGGACTTTACTCCATGAATTCCTATAATTTAAATATGGACAGTCTTTAAGGTGAGATGCTATTTGCTTGGTAGGGCTATTTTAGGAGTAGGTCTCTTCTTGCGTCTATATTCAGAATTAACAATGAACAAATTTAGTTTTGCATACATTCAGTACCCGTAAAATAGCTATGAATATACCCGACAGGTCATTGAAATACAACACAATTCATAATTCATATCAATTAATCATGCAGGTTGTAAATACTGGAAAAAGTCACAGTGCGAGTAATGTTCAAAACATTGCGCCACAGAGCCAAATTCTTCACAAAATGATGCATTGTTATTTCCGAAATACAAGTTTGGACCTTTGGCACAAAAGCTGGTAGGTGGTACACGATAGGAGGACTTGTTTTTTCCTGTTGCTTTCTACAAATTTAGATAAACCATCTGGTGTTGGTGCCTAACCATGGACTCCTTTCACATTTGGACCAGTCATACCAACAACATATGCTTCTGTCTCAGCGTCTGGCAGCCACACACCCATCACTGGGATGGGATGTGACATCACTCCGCTGCTCAGGTGTTAACTTGTAATTTCAATCAATGGCACAAGGTGGTTTAATGAGCCAATATGGCAACTTGAAAAGAAAATTAATCAAAATTACATAGTGAATATTTTGTTAATCCAAATTCCCTGTTTTCAGACAGTAAGACAGTCTTGCTGATCATAATCACTTATTGAACATTTTGAGTACAACCACAGGTTTAGTTCAGACTTACAGTTGATTTACAGAGTTTTCCATTCGACCTGACAGAACTTGAGATATTTCGTAAAGAAGAATGAGCAAAACGTCTTGTCTGTTTATCTGCAAAACTCATAAAGACAAAACCCAAAAGATTTAAATCTGTAACAGCGTCAAATGTTGGTTCTGTAATGTACTGACTAATCAGGACTGCTTAGAGTGCTAAAGCTGAGATGCTTTGAACGTGTGAAGATGAAGACGCTGGATATATTGGACAATAAATATTAATAATGAAGCTCCCAACAAAAAGGGGGAGGAAAAAAACAAAGACCACATTATTTATACCTCCCAGCCTCTAACTGTGTGCTCGACCACAAACCATGTGCTGCAAAAGTTTCATCATCTATACACACACCGCTAGGGTTCACTTGTAAACTAAGTAAGAAGTCATTTAAATAGCTGGTTCCGCAAACAAAAAGGCCCCAGATTGCTTCGCATAATGGTCCCAATAAAGTATGCAACAACAAAAAAATACAGAAGAACAAACCAAAACAAACACTCATGAAAGCTCAAGTTCAGATAAAAGCTTATTGGATGCAAAATGTCTTCAGCTGCTTGTTAAAACCTCCACAATCCAACTGGCACAAAAATAAAGACGGTGCATATCGAAGTCTGGAGGCTACTGTTTGGAAAGGCTGGTATCCTGAAACAGCTGTGGCAGCCAATGAAAGGTTCTGATTAGATTACCTCCAACAATGAGATGAGTTGATGCTACATCAATCAAGAACATAAGAGAGTAAGTATCACTTTAAAATGTGAAGGTTGAGGCCAAGATTTTGATAGCTGTGGTGCAAATTCTGTGCAACCATTGAAGTTCCAGTTTCAAGACACAAATGCAGGAACTGTGGTTCCTGAGACAAAATATGTAAGTAGGGGAAAATGTAAAGACAAGTAAGACAAGGATTGTTGGGGTTTTTTTTGTCTTCTGTTAATTATCTGGAACCAGGCGTTAGCATAGTTCAAGCAGCTCACATTCACAGATGCGGACAGGTATGTTGAGGTCTTAAGGGTTAATGGATGTAGTAATGGAGAACATGCTGAGGGCTGTTGAGCATCAGGGGGCAAGAATCTCGTAGGGCGATGCCTAATGGGAGCAGGTCAGAGAGGTATATCTGCGAAAACCAAAAACCAAAAAAACCCTTTACCAGACAAGCGATGAAAAATTAGAGAGAGAAAAAAGAAAAGAACAGAGTAAAAAACAGAAGCAGCTTGACGACTAATGGGTGTGTGGGCGGACATGAAAGTGCTGAACACAAGCCCACGCCACCTTGGTCCTTCCAGGGTTTTTGCTAGACAGGAAGATGGATGGGCCCAACTCTAATAATAACTACACTCCACTTACCATGGCGCCAAAACTGCTAACACTGCAGCTGCCCCCTGATGCTACCTAAAACAACCACCTCCCACAATGTCGCCCACTTTGCTCCTGATGGGAACATTCTGTTTGGCAACACAGCGGTCGTGTGCTGGAAATCTCCAAACCATCAACTCTTTTACCCGCTAAATGAAATAAATCTGGACGACACAGGTTGCTTTCTCGGATCTAGCGTTGTGTGGTGCTGACAAGTCCGTACAACTGAATACAAGTCAGTGTGAGTCTGGGTACTTGCTTAAAGAAGCCAGGACAGAATATGACAGAATATAAGTAGAAGCGTGGATACGGAGACAATCTGAAAAAAAACAAAACAAAATACAAAACACACAGAGGTGGTGAAAAAAAAAGCTTTTTTTTTAAATATGCAGAGGCATCAGTAAGGGAGTACCATTGTTCCTAATGAGGTGTGACAGCCCAGTATAAACTGGAATATGAAGTGAACCATGATTACAGAGGATTAGATAACAACCACTACGCAGCGCAGTTAGAAAGCTTTTTAGGCCTGGCCTTGTTTTCTGCCTCTCTTTCTCTGTGTGTAAATCCTCAGAGTGCCGCATTTCTGCTCACGCATAAAAATATACACGTGTGGAGGAGAGACGGGGGGAGGACGAGAAAAACGGGTTGCATATGAGTGACTCCTCTGCCACTACAAGGAGCGAGGGCAGCAAATACACTGGAGATAGCCGTAAGGTCAGCTCTGCCTTCGCAGCGTTACAGGCCATGATATGCAAACATGCCTGACAGAAGGTGCTTCATCACACAGCAGCAGCTTGAAGTCCTTTCTCTTGATTAATCCTCCCTGCTTGCTCCCTTCTTACAAACCATGATGCCAATTATGCAAAAAAAAAACAACTGCTGCAGTTCCTCTTTATGTTACTATTTAGGGACTAAGCACTAAAATTGAATGGTTTCACAACTTTAAAATAACCGACACAGTTTCTAAAATAAACTAAAAAGACAAAACGCGTCAGTTAAATCTGCTTTTTTTTTGGCATATACCTTTTCTTCAGAGTGGTTAAATGAGAAAACCTGCTGACAGCAGCTTATTCCCAAACTACCACTGAAAATAATTCCCACCTGTCACCCAATGAGCCATCACTGAGTTGATGAAACACCTGTACTGCGTTTGTGACACTCACTTTCAGAGCTATCATCATGCCTCACCATTCTTGTGATGCTTTTGCCTTTGCCTCATCGAGCCAATGAGCCAGTGGTTGAGTATGTGTATGTTCAGAGGTGGAGGCAGATGGATGCCAGCAATGAATGGGGCAATCCACTTTCCCAGGTGGAGTCAGCAGAACAGCCAAAACATTCCTCATCCGTATAAATGTTCATTTTCATAGCTGTGAATTGCTAACCAACTGTTGCTGTCGTTCTTCCTTTCAGCTTTCCTTCATCGCTCTGCTAGTCAATATATAGGGTTAATTATAAGGGTTAATTCCCTCTGCCCCAAAGGTGAGTTTAGCAATCCTTCACCCTGGGAGATGCACTCCAGCTTCCTCCTATTGGCATTCTGAAAGCAGGGGGCGGATCGAGAAAAATATTTATGGGGTGGCAAGAGGGTGGCAGGGATATTTTCAGGGGTGGCAGCATATGCCAGTGTGTGTGTATATATAGGGGTGAAAGTAGTTTTAAATTCTTGGGGGTACTATGACAAAGAAATATATATAAATACATATTACTTCTATGTGCTTTGGAGTTTCTGTGCTGATTATTTTTTTGCGAAGCAATAAAAGCTGGTAGCTCTTGAATTGCTACAAGATAAAGCTGTTTTTCTCTCAGCCCACTGGCTGCAATGTTGACACCTTGAGATGCCATGAGACCTAAATCCTGAACATCATGGCATGGAGTGCATCCCAGTTTTCCATGTCTGGCATATAACCATTCATTTAGCTTTTAAACTGGTTATATTGATCCTGTGTCCAGACAGTAGGCCTATAGCATCACAACCTGTTTGTTCAGAAGATCCTGCAGCTTTCACTTCTCTTCCTAACATGGTGCCTCCTCACCCTGACCTTTATAGATCCACTGTTGAAAATGAGGCTCTAACATTCACAAATGACAGTGAAATAAAATCCAGTCCAACATCTGGTTTGAGGTGATTCCTCCGGAACCTGTTGGAGGAAAAATATCCCAACTTCAGAAGATGAGCTTTAACCTAACAGAGCTCTGTGGTTCCTCCTGTCAGTATGAGAGTTGAAAAAGGTTATTATTTTGGAGAAAATCTCATCAACATCAATATTTCCACTAAATAAGAAGCAAAAAACTAAATTGTTTGATAAAGGACAAGCCTCTCAGGCTCTGAGCTCGACCGCACCAAACTATATTTTATATTAGAGAATTAATTTAATTTCACATAATTATTGCAGAAGCCATTTGTTTGTTAAATACTTCATGAAACATATATACCATGTTTGATGTTTGTTAGTCACAAAGAACAAGGTAATTAGTCCAAGTCTGTCGTTTATTGAATGTTCAGAAACTACACAGCAAAGGTAAAACAACCTGAAAAGGTGATCAACTCTTTTTACTCTCCGTCTCTCTCTGTCATTTAAGCACACTTGTTGCCATGGCAACCTCCTGCGCTCCACAAGCCGACCAGAGATTACGTTAAAAATACAACATTCGGTCCGTTACGATAGGTTTGCAGGCTTGATATTTATTTTACGATCATTAATAAACCTCTCGTGAACAAAGAGGTGGTTGATTAGTTAATTTTAAACTCCTGCTCTGCTATTTATTTAGATAATGGAACCGAAACGCACAGAATTGCGCAACATCTTGTTGAAACAATAATTACTGAGATTGTTCATTGGGTCATTAATTTGAACATGTTTAGTTGATTTTGTTTGTTGTTCTTTCATAAAGTTTCATAAAGAGCCAGAGGACGTGCTGGTCTCAGCCTCCTGGCTGCGTTCAGTCTGTCGTGCCGAGATCGACTCAAAACCTTCCGCGATCAACGTATTGCACCGCTGCTCTGGCAAAGCACGAACAGTTCAGAAACAATATGAAATGAGAAAGAAGGTAGTCATTAACTGATTAAGTCGTGTTTTAAATTGTTCTTGAAAAACTAATCAGTCACGGCTGATTAGTGGGTGAACTCACGGCTGCACAGTGAACCCATTGATGTTTTACAGCAGACAGCCGCTCACCTCTCTTGCAGGTGCTGCTTCCCCCGCTAAATCCCGCTAAATCCCGCTAAATCCCGTACCCCCTCACTTTCACCCCTGATTATAAGTGGACCCAAGTGCACCATGTGAGAGACGTAGTTAATTTAAGAATATTTAATGGAAAAACGAATAATCAAACTTACAAACACGAAAAAAAAATCCAGGGAACAAAATAAGTGCAAAACAAAGACAAATTGGAGACACAGGTAGATCACAAGGAAACCAGGAAGAAATGAGAAAAGTGACAAGACGAACCGGTGTTACGTGAATCCGCGTTTCCCCATCAAATAGTAATAATACTAATAACAATAATAATAAAAAATAATAGTAATGATAAATACATATATGTCACATATATTATTATTATAAATGTGTGTATATATATATATATATATATATATATATATATATATATATATATATACACAGGGCAATGCATTTTAATGCTCAATATTACCCATCAGATACCATTCCCCTTGTTTTACAGTGGGGGAACCCTATCTGATGGCCATATTTTGCCCATCAGATACCATTCCCCATGTTTTACAGTGGGGAAACGGTATCTGATGGCCATATTTCGCCCATCAGATACCGTTCCCAATGTTTAACAGTGGGGGAACCTTATCTGATGGCCATATTTCGCCCATCAGATGCCGTTCCCCTTGTCCTACAGTGGGGGAACGGTATCTGATGGCTTTATTTCGCACATCAGATACCGTTCCCCTTGTTTTGGGGGAACCCTATCTGATGGCCATATTTCGCCCATCAGATACCGTTCCCCATGTTTAACAGTGGGGGAACCTTGTCTGATGGCCATATTTCGCACATCAGATACCGTTCCCCATGTCTAACAGTGGGGGAACCTTATCTGATGGCCATATTTCGCACATCAGATACTGTTTCCCTTGTTAAACAGTGGGGGAACCTTATCTGATGGCCATATTTCGCCCATCAGATACCGTTCCCCATGTTTAACAGTGTGGGAACCTTATCTGATGGCCATATTTCGCACATCAGATACTGTTCCCCTTGTTAAACAGTGGGGGAACGGTATCTGATGGCCATATTTCGCCCATCAGATACCGTGGGGTATCTGATAGGCGAATTTTATAAATTATTTTATTATTTATTATAAATAAATAATAAAATAATTATTATTTATTCATAATTATAAATATATATATATAATAACAATAACAATAATAACACTAGTAATATATATTACTAGTGTTATTATTGTTGTTATTGTTATTATTGTTATTGTTATTATAACAATAATATATATTGTTATAATAACAATATATATATTGTTATATATATATAAAACAATATATATTATATATATTATTAATATATATAATATATACACTAGTAATATATATTACTAGTGTTATTATTGTTGTTATTGTTATTATTGTTATTGTTATTATAACAATAATATATATTGTTATAATAACTATATATATATATATAATAATTGTAATATCTATGGGACATTTTTGTATTTATCATCACTATTATTTATTATTATTATTATTATTACTAGTGTTATTATTGTTGTTATCGTTATTATTGTTATTGTTATTATAATTAGTTTCCCGCTAAAACGTGAAGAAAGTGACAACTTTGCCGAAACATGTTGTTTGAGCTTTCACTGTGGCCGAAGTTCCCTACGCGCGTGCTTTCTCAGTACTCACCACGAGCACGCGCGTATTTTGTCGCGTGGGCGGGGCGGAGCGGCAAGATGACGCAGGGGGAACCGTATCTGATGGGGAAACGCGGATTGACGTAACACCGGCAATGAGGTGCTTAAATACTGGAGGTTGTGAGCTTCAGAAAAGACCTTGGGTGGATGATCCATCGATCCATTTTCTTACACCATTGTCCCAGTGGGGTCAGGAGAGGTGCTGGTGCCTATCTCTAGCAGAAGGAAGGGTACACCCTGGACAGGTCGCCAGCAACACAGAGGCAAGACAAAACAACCATGCACGCACACATCCATACCTAAGGATGGGTACAGAAACCAATTAACCCAACAGTCATGCTTTTGGACTTTGGGAGGGAGCCGGAGTACCCGGAGAGAACCTACGCATGCATTGGGAGAACATGTGAACTCCATGCTGGGAATTGAAGCCAGGACCTTCTTGCTGCAAGGCAACAGTGCTATCAAGTGCACCACTGTGCAGGACCTGGGCTGATGAGCAGGTGTGAGTGGAGGGAGTGGAAGCAGACTGTGAAGGGATAAAGAAAGTGGCAAAGGAAAGGGGGGAAGATTACACAAGGGGAAACAACCAAAATACAAACACAAAGGAGTAAGGAGACTAAAGGAACCTAATTAAACAAGAACAAAGGAAAACTATAAACAAGAAATAAACATAATTAGAATCACCAATGAAGAACAGATGTGGAAAACAAGGCAGAATTAAAAGGAAACAGCTAAGAAACACCAAAAGAATCTGAGGAGGATGCCGGCGAACAGCAGCCTTGGAGGACGCTGGCAGCAGAGCTTGTACCTTGGTGGGTGTTGGCGACAGAGTGGGAACCTTGGGGATGCTGGGGATGTGTCAAGTCCTGACCGACCTCCTGAGCATTGTCGCAGGTTCTGTCGACCTCCCAGCCAATCTCCTGAGACTGGCTTGGAGGTCAGTGGGACCTACGACACAAGCAGTTGAGCAAGTACCTGCCGGCGGCAGAACAGGAACCGGGAGGCCAATGGAACCCACGATGAAGCTCCAGAGGCCGACAGGACACGCAATGAAACTCTGGAGGTTTTGATTGACAAACAAGCATGAATCTTGGAGCCCTCATTACACTTCTCTATTTATAAGTACCCTGCTTGGACCCAGTACCTCAGGTTGTTCTGCATATTTTCAGAAGTCTATTGGTGAAGCCTCTGACCGCACGTCTGAATACTCCTCCTCCTGCTGACTGGCCTGAAACAGACTGGCTGTCTTCGTCAGTTTCCTCTTCAGGTAGTTGCTCCTCCAAGACCCCCAGTCTTTCGTTCAGCTGTTCCACTTCACGCTGCAATATTCTGTTTTCCTGGACGTAGGCGGTGCTTGTCAACTGCAGGACGATGCGATTTAGCTTCAGGTCTTTGTTTTGCTTTTCCAAAATTGTGTTTATCTGGCTGCGGATGTCGTTTTCCTCCTGCAGGGATGTGTAACCCTCCTCCAGTTCAGTTTTGGTCTGCTCCAAGACAGTGTTGTTCTGCTCCAAGACGGTGTTGTTCTGTTCCAGGACGGTGTTGTTCTGCTCCAGGACTGTGCTTTTCTGCACCAGGGTGGTGCTTTTCTGCTCCAAGGCTGTGTTTATCTGTTCCAAGGCAGTGTTTATTTGCTCCAACACAGTTATTTTCTGCTCTAGAGTGGTGCTTTTTAGCTTCAAGGCAGTGTTCTCCTGCTCCAGGCCGGTGTTCTCCTGCTCCAAGGCAGTGTTCTCCTGCTCCAGGGCGGCGTTGATCAGGTTCAAGGTTGAGTTATCCTGCTCCAGAGTGGTGCTTTCCAGCTTCAGCTTCAGGCTGGCGTTCTCCTGTTCCAGGGTGGTCTTTTCCTTCTCTAGGAATTCAATTTTTTGCTCCAGGGTGGTTTTATCCAGCTCCAGAGCAGTGCTTTTCTTCTTCAGGGTTGTGTTCTGATATTGCAGGGAGCTGTTTTTCTCCTCCCAGATGGTTTTTTTCTCCTCCAGGATTTTCCACTTATGATCAAGGCTGGTGTTCTTCATCTCTAGGTTAGCGTTTATCCACTCATATGCAGCATTTTCCTGCTTTAAGATGGTACAGTACTGCTCCACGGTGGTATTTCTATGTGCCAGAGCGGTGTTTTCCAGTGTCAGGGCGGTGTTCTCCTTCTCCAGGGTGTTGGTTTTTTTCTCCAAGATTGTGTTTTTCTTCTCCAAATCGCTGTTTTTCTTCTCCAGGGCAATGTTCTCCTGCTCCAGGGCGGTGCTTTTCTGCTCCAGGGTGGTCTTTTCCTTCTCTAGGAATGTATTTTTCTGCTCCAGGGAGGTGTTTTTCTGATCCAGGACAGTGCATTTCTCCCCCAGGGCGGTGATCTCCTGCTCCTGGACACTGCTCATCAATGTGAAGGAGATTGTTTCCTTCTCCAGGACAGTGCTTTTCTGCTGTAGAGTGGTTTTTTCCTTCTCTAGCACTGTGTTTTTCTTCTCCAACGCAACGTTTTTCTCCTCAAGGGTGCTGTTATTTTCCTTTAAATTTTGGTTTTCTTTGATCAGATTTTCTAAATCCTCGTCTTTTTGCCTAATCAAAGTGTCTTTTTCAAGTACAGCTTTTTCCAAAGTCTGAACTTGAATCTTCAGCTCCTGGTTTGCGTTGAGCAGTGTCTGTGTCTCTGTAGACATCATTTTTACTTCATTCAAGATGTCTTGAAGCTTCCGGGTTTCTACAGCTAAAGTCTGCTGTGTCATCTCATTAAAAGAAGACGCCGGGCTACTCTGACTCATTGTTAGTCTTTCTCTAGATAATCCAAAAACTGCTCAATATGTGTCTCTTACCTTGTAGAACTTTCGCACTAACTCTTGTTAGGTGACAATCCTTCTACTTGCTTTCCCACAATGTCTATGATCCTTTGTGATGTCATCAATTCTCTTTGTGACATCAATTTGCATGATGTCAAAAATTGATGTCACTACCTCAGTAGAATAACTAGAAAACTACTGAAGTTTGTATTAAAACAAACTTTACAGCAGTTATTCAGTTATTCCAAGCAGACCAACGGTCAGGAAAAACACAGGGAGGAGGACAATGCATGTAATTAAGTGAAGGTTGGTGTACCAACTGTGGACTGGTTAAAAGCTGTCAACCATACTATCTGCCTCAGGAGTTTACTGCGGTGTTTGTCACCATTGTTTACACTCCGCCGGGTGCTAACGGCAACGAAGCATCAAAGGGGCTTTATGACACCATTAGCTCACTGCAGATGAAGCACTTGGAGGCATTTTACGTGGTTGCAGGGGACTTTAACCATGTGAAACTGATGGACACTCTACTCAGTTTTACCGGCATGTCATCCTTCTTACACTCTGTATTGTGTTTACACCAACATTCACGGTGCGTACAGAGCTCTTCCTCGCGCCCATCTTGGCCTCTTCGACCACTTGTCCATCCTGCTGGCGCCAGCATATCGTCCGCTGATGACACGGATTAGGTCAAGGAAGAAGAGAGTCACTGTGTGGCCCAGGGATGCAGACTGTGCGCTCCAGGACTGTTTTCAGTCCACAGATTGGCAGGTGTTCAGAGAGGTGGCTCCTTATGAGCAGGGGTGAAAGTAGTTTTAAATTCTTGGGGGTACTATGACAATAAATAAATAAATAAATAAATAAATAAATAAATAAATAAATAAATAAATAAATAAGTGTGTGTGCTTCTTTTCTTTATGTGCTTTGGAGTTTCTGTCCTGATGAATTTTGAGATGCCACGAGACCTAAATTCTGAACATCATGGCAATGAGTGATCCTAGTTTTCCATGTCTGACATATAACCATTTATTTTAGCTAAACTAAAATAACTAAAATCTCCAGCATGGGGAAGTGGAATGAGCTCGACTTTTCTCGACACTTTTAAATCGGTTCTATTGATCCTCTGTCCAGACAGAGGGATAATCAGTAGCCCAGCGTCATGACCTGTTTGTTCTGAACATCCTGCAGCTTCCACTTCTCTTCCTAACATGGTGCCTCCTCACCCTGACTCTCATGCTGATAGGAGGAACCAGAGCTCTGTTAGCTCCCAACTTCATCTTCTGAAGTTGGGATGTTTTTCCTCCAACAGGTTCCAGAGGAATCACCTCAAACCAGATGTTGGACTGGATTTTATTTCACTGTCATTTGTGAATCTTAGAGCCTCATTTTCAACAGTGGAGCTATAAAAGTTGAAAAAGGTTATTATTTTGGAGAAAGTCTCATCAACATCAATATTTCCACTAAATAAGAGGCAAAAAATAAAACAATATTTTGATAAAGGAAAAGCCTCTCAGACTCTGAGCCTGACAGCACCAAACTATTCTTTTATATTAGATAATTAATTTAATTCCACATAATTATCGCAGAAGAAGCCATTTGTTTGTTAAATACTTAATGAAACATATTTACTGCGTTTGATGTTTGTTGTAAATGACTTGTCCTCACAAAGAACGAGGTAATTAGTCCAAGTTTGTCGTTTATTGAACGTTCAGAAATTACAGCGGCTGTAAAGGTCAAAGGTAAGTAAAGGTAAAACAACCCGAACAGGTGATCAACTCTAAACCACTCGCACCCTTTTACTCTCTCTCTCTGTCATGCCAACCTCCTGCGCTCCACAAGCCGACCAGAGATTACGTTAAAAATATAACATTTAGTCCGTTACAGTATTAGGTTTGCAGGCTTGATACTTATTTTGCGATCATTAATAAACCTCTCATGAACACAGAGGTGGTTGATTAGTTAATTTTAAACTCCTATTTATTTTGGTAATGGAACCGAAATGCACAGAATTGCGCAACATCTTGTAGAAACAATAATCACTGAGATTATTATTTTTGTTGTGTCATTAATTTGAACACGTTTTGTTGACTTTGTTGTTGTTGTTGTTCTTTCATAAAGTTACAAACGTTTTAAGCGAGTCAGAGGAGGACGTGCTGGTCTCAGCGTCCTGGCGGTTTTCAATCTGTCATCTAAAGCTGAGATCAACTCAAAACCTTTCGCGATCGACATATCGCCCCGCTGCTCTAGCAAAGCACGAACAGTTCAGAAACAATATGAAATGGGGAAAAAAGTTATTTATTAACTGATTAAGTTGTGTTTTAGATTGTTCTTGAAAAACTAATCAGTCACAGCTGATTAGTGGGTGAACTCAGGGCTGCACAGTGAACCCATTCATGATTTACAGCTGCTCTCCTCTCTTGCAGGTACTGCGTACACCAGCTAAATCTTTTAGGGGTACGTAGTACCCTGCCGTACCCCCTTACTTTCACCCCTGTATATATATGACGTCTCACTCTCACGTTTAGCTTACACAGACTTAACATTGGACTTAATTTACTTGTTGCAAAATGTTTTAACTTGCATTCATGTAGCACTGAGGATTAAATATAATTTCTTAATATAGTATAGTTACTTATTTTTATGTATTTCATAAATTGATATGGATTACTGGATTGGACAGTGCCTATTAGTCACTATGTGATTCATTGAGTTATGTCCAGAAAACCATTTTATCCCAACGCAGGACGAGCAGAAATCTGTCACAAAAATATTTGTAGCGCCATCATTTGTATTTTGTTTCTGTTAGTTCTGTCAAGATGCAAGAAGGATCAAATTTATCTTATATTGGTCAGTCGTTTTATTTTAAATATGCTGTAGGAGCCATAGTTTGATGATTAGTTCAGTTTTTTGTCGCATGTTTAACTTTTAGGAATTGCAGCGGCTGCAGACAGTGAGCTACAATAAAGGTACAATAAGGCTGATAAACAGGTGAAGAACCAAACACCACTTCTATTCTGGCTTTTCTTGCTGTGTGTGTTGGCTTTACGCGGACCCGTTGCCATGGCAACCGGCAGACAACCAAGCAGAGCAGGGGAATCAACACCGAAACACAAAAAAATTCCCACACAAAAAAGAAGCAAAAACACCAAAACATAACATTCAGTCTGTTACATTATTCCGTCAGGTTTGATGTCTATATTGTCATTATTAATAAGTTTTCGCCCGATACCGCGGTGGTTGATTAGCTGATTTAAACAGCCGCTCTACTGATGTGACCTGATTTAGTGCTAACGGAACCAAAACACACCGAACTGCTTCCCACATGTTAATAAGGTTATCAAAGTCAATAGAAGGTTAGCAACAGTTAGGCTAGCATAACTGACCCACTGATCGCTTGTTCAATGTTTTTTTTAAGTTAAAACTTTTTGCTCACCTGTTAAATCTGAAGCTCTTGTTATCCAATTCATAGGGTTGAATTAACCGCTAAACATGTCATCCATTTTTCAGATTCTTTGTGTGACTGTGGTATTTTCTGACCACCCATAATGTTGACTCAATGGACAGCAGTGGTGCATGTGTGGCGCACGATAAGTCACGTAATGTCCAGTCCAGTAATATATCAATTAATGCTGATGCCTCGCGCTCTGTCCTCTCGCACTTCCCGCTACTCAGCAGTAGGCGTAAGTTACGTTGAGTTGCATTCAATGTTATCGGAAAAAAGAGATTCGTGCGCTCAATGTCCGATTTCCCATAACTATTTGGGGTAGCAACAGGGGTGGCAAGGCTCTCATTTGGGGTGGCAACTGCATGCCATCCCATGCCACCCCAATAGACCCGCCCCTGTCTGAAAGTGAGCACAGATATCGGTGTGGCGGCTCGCGCACATCGCTCTAACATTTAACACGGGTGACACAAACGCAATCAGTCAAAGAGGATGCATGAACAGTTTCTTTTTTTCTGTGCTTGATAGCACAGATGTGGATTTCTTGAGTTTCAAACGACTTAAAAACTCTGACATGATTACATCCAATTAAGAAAAGAGTTTAGCTTAGCTGAGTAAAGCATGCTCATTCTCCAGTAAGCTTGCAATTTTAAAAATGTATAAATTGTGCAATTTTAAAAATGTATAAATTGTCCACAGGAAATATAAATTTTATTGAATGTTTAACTTCAGTAAATACATGCAAAAAGATACACGGAATTATGTATTTCAAGCAATTTCGTAGGGCTGTGTATCAGTTTGTCTGTGAGGATGGATGTACGATGTGGTGGAAGAGTATTTGTTTACTGGTGTAATAATTATGTTATTGCTTTTTAGGAGCATTTGAGTATTTCAGATAATAAAATAAAATTACCAGGCACAGTTGTCTAATGGCGTTTTCTTCCACTAAGGGGGGGAAAAAACATGAAAAAGGAATGACCTGTTCAATTACGGATTAACTGTGACTAACCCGTGTTAATTTTAGCTTTAATTTTTGAAAAAGTTGTGTTTAATTTCAGTAACAACATTCACTTACAGTAACTGTAGAATCAAGAAATGACCTATGAATCTGCCTGACAACATGAAGAAGGCTAAAAGATTTCAAAAGCTTCAAGCTCCAACTTAAAGACATTTAACGACATTTAGGAAACAGCTTCACTGACATATTTCTGTCTGCAAAGGGTTACAAGTCACTTTTAAGGCTCTGGGACTTCAGGAAAACACTTTGTGAGCCATTACCTACAAACACAGAAAAATATGGAACAGTGGTGCTCGTTTGCAGGAATGGCCGACATACCTGAACTACTCCAAGTGCGTAGCATTCAAATAACACACAAGCTCACAAAAAAAAGAAAAAAAAACAGAACAACACAACTCAGTTCATTTTTCACGATTCAACAATAAGGAAGACAAATATTACAAGGTGAAGAAGTATGAACACAGAGACCCATTTCACAAAACACATCAAGTGTCTTTTTATCTATTTTAATAAAATCATCACTTAAAAACTGCATTAAGTCTGAATGAAATTAAAATCCGGCTGATTATCATAAACAAATAACAAAAAAAAAAAGTGGTAAAAAAACGCATGTGTATTTCTGAGACTTTAACCCACTCAAATTCACATTTGGCTCTTGTTTTTAAAAAGCACTGAAGTTGCAGTTTGCGCGACTCTTCCACCCTGAAAAAATAGTACGGTTAAAATAAATCCCCAAAAATATCATGGCATGATGAGGGATGAGTGCATGTAAAATTTCATCCTGGCACTGAAAATGGAATTTCATTAAAGCTTAAAGAAAGTATGATTACGGTTATAACTCCTACTGACATTTTATTTTTTTTATGGACAAATATTTTACACTAATGACTTTGATATGAAAGCATCCGCATTACATTGCACACACTTTGATTAAATTGAGCTCAACGGTAAAATAACTCTAGCCCCTGTCTGTTAAGAGCGCCTATCTCCCTGCAGACCAAAAAAACCCCAAAACAGACTCAATCTTCAGCCTTCAGCTTATTTTTCACAAACCTGTGGTCTTGCTTTAGCATCATCGTACCACAAAAATCACATCTTTAACAAACACTGACACATCTGTGTCAGCACGAAGAGCAATGGAAATTCATGCTACTACTGATCCTGATATGGAACAAGATTCAACTGGGTTGGACGAGGTGTGATACCAGCATACTGTGACAGTCTTCACTACCTGCTGTTGATGGTGCGTCTGTGAAATCCATCTGTTCCTGGCTAGGACTGGCTAACTGAAGGGAACCAATGGAGTGAAGCCTGATTTGGTGTCAAACGGAGTCTTTGTATGTGTGTGCTGAATCCTGTGCTATAGCGTACAGAGTGTATGAGCATCTCAGAGAGAGCTTACGCTAAGGTTTGACTCATATTTAATGGATAACGAATAGATTGTACACGTGAAAGGAGAAAAAACTACCTAACGTTGCAAATAAAAAATGAAAGACTGCTGTGTCGTGATCCGACATCAATTTGCAAAATTGCCAAAAGACTCAAAATATTATTTTCAGATGTAGGAATGACAAGTGATTCTGTCTCAGGTCATTGTTGAATT